>NC_143571.1:38161470-38477205 GCF_054136105.1 Typopeltis vanoorti
GTGGCCAGGAGACAGACCTGGAGCTGGAAGGAAATGTCATCAGGAAGGTGAGAGGCTTTAGATACTTAGGTTCGACAGTGAAAGAAGATGGAGGAGGTGAGAAGGAAGTGGGATGCAGGATACAAGCAGGTTGGAGGAACTGGAGGGAGATGGCTGGAGTGTTATGTGATAAGAGGGTGCCGATCAATCTGAAAGGCAAAATTTATAGGACAGTAGTGAGGCCAGCTATGACATATGCTATAGAAACTGTGGCCCTGAGGAAAAATAACATTAGCAGGATGGAAGTAGCAGAGATGAGAATGCTTAGGTGGATGTGCGGTGTGACCAGAAAGGATCATCTGAGAAATGACTATGTCAGGGGAACAGTGAAAGTTACGAACTTAGGAGCGAAAATACAGGAGGCAAGGTTGAGATGGTTTGGTCATGTGATGAGGAGGGAGGACGAATATGTGGGAAGAAGGGTCATGCAGATGGATGTGCAAGGAAGGCGGAAGCGTGGGCGGCCAAAGAAGAGATGGAGGGAGCTGGTAGATGAGGACTTGAAGATGAAGAACTTGGATGTGGTGACAGCCCAAGGCAGGAAGGTGTGGAGGAGACTCATAATAAACAGTGACCCCACTTAAGTGGGAGAAGCTGCAGAAGAAGAAGAAGAAGAAGATTCCTGCACTCACAATAAGTAGTCCAAAGGGTGGTTAGAAGACATATGCTTAATTGCTTCAACCCTCCCATTTCTCTAGTTTCCCTGGTTTTACACATTCGATCTCTCACGGAACAACATTTTCTCCAAGCACCTAACTCCAAAACCACATTTTATGTTGATACTTTATTTTCTGTCCATTATTGTTCCAGTGCTTCTGAAATAATAAATTGCATAAGTTATTATTAAACTTATGACTAACAGGTATTATTATTAGAGTTTCACCAATAGACTTAAGTACAATGTATGGTAACAAAGGCAATGAACCCTACAAATATCCTAAATTCATATTTATACCTCAATACTTAATACAATTTCATTCTTTAATTAAATGAACATTAAACACTGAACAATTTATATTATGTTAATAATGAACATTGAATATAAAAAATGTAAATAAAATTTAGAAAACTTAACAAAATAAGTAAATAATTCATTCTCATAGTTGTACTTGCTTCTTCAATTTTGTGCAATATTTTATTATGCTCACACTAATATTCTGTTGTAGATAATTTCTCGAGACATGAATCTAATAATAGTAAGTATAATGAAACACTGTTCCCAGATATGGGGTGCTAATGAAATTACCATTTGTACTGTTATTTTATAACATATAAACCATAAAAATATGAAGTAAAAGTAACGTGACTGTTTCCAACAGTATCATTCTGGAACATCCACTATGCCAGCATCACTCAAATCCCACTAATGCCATAAAAATGGCATAATAAGGAATTTTGCTGCATTGCTGTTCACTTTGCTTATATGATGGATAATTGAGCAAGAAAACATTATTTGTAAAGGCCTCATCACCCTGGTTGAGTGGGTAGCATATCTACTCTCCAACTAGAATCCCGCTGAGGCATGGATGTTTGCTGTTTTTATGTAATGGGTGATTTTCATTGTCTGTTGTAATGGCACTAACTTATTGGATCGAAAGTGACATAGAAAAGTTCCATGTTAGATCTCTAGGGCAGAGTTTCAGAATTATTTAACCCCTTAGTCTCTCTAAGATACTAATGTACTGGAGGTTTGCACCTTGGATGAGTGGGATTGACATTAAAAAATAAATAAAATAAAAATAGCAGATCCTATCAATGAGTGTTTCTGTACCATATATGCAATTGAAATTATTATTATGGTTATCTGCATGGAGTTCAAAGACTCAGGCAGGAGACCC
The DNA here is from genome assembly GCF_054136105.1 of Typopeltis vanoorti. NCBI lineage: Eukaryota > Metazoa > Arthropoda > Arachnida > Uropygi > Thelyphonidae > Typopeltis > Typopeltis vanoorti. The sequence continues at coordinate 38,163,348 of NC_143571.1, forward strand.
ATACAATTAACATTATTCCCATGATACCTATCATTCACTGACAAATTACTCCTGACCATCTCTGCCAACCCACCCAACTCCCCAGATAAACATGTAGTCCCAACATTCTTCCTGGTGACACTCTTGCACAGGGATGATCCATTGTTCTCACTCTTCTTGTCATGTTTTGAAAAATTTTTTCAGCATCTATTTATAAAATCCTTTTAGTAACATGTATGTTCAGAGCTTGAAAAATGCACTCATCTGTTTGTTCATGATGAGTGAACATTTTTAGTCGAGAAGAAAAAAAAAAGGTCAGAAGATTCTGTTTAATCATCGGTTTTATTTACATAATGCTGCTTCTGTTTCATGTTTTATGTTGTAAATAGTTCTTCATATGTTTATCTTACTTATTGCATATTGATGCAATAAGTAAGGGATGCTGGTCATTACAAATATTTTGTCAATTATCTCTTATTTTGTCATAATGGAATATGATTAATTAGAAGATAGGACAGGTGTACACATATCATTTTATTGTATAGAGTGCTTGTTTTACCACAAAGTAATTGCAAAACAGCAACCTAAAATAGATATGCAGCAGACAGTGGTAATTAGCCCAGTGAAGGTGCAGAATTTGTCCATTAATAGTGGATATTAAAACTTGGAAAGTTGAGAAAGAAGTATTTATTCCCCAAAATATTTCATTATATTAATGCTAAACTAGGGATTGCTTACGGATCAAAGCCAAGTAACTGGGAGGAGACCTCCACATTGCCTTTCAGGAATGCGGAGAACTGACTGGGGCTTCTGATCTAATGTCCAATCGTCACCTTCATGTGGTGCTCACTATTATAGGTATCTACTGGATACTGAATGAACAAGGATGGGTTGGCAATTTGGGAGTTAGCTGACCAAATTGTTCTCTCTATTGGCTTAAACCACAAATGCATATAATGGTACAACGTGATGAGATTTCATGCTGGCTGGGGCATTGCCCGGTTAAACAAGGCCTCCACTGTTTTTGTCAGGGAACCAGGTCACAGTGAAAAGTCAGCTACTGGAACAAGCTCCAACTCAAGAGCTAGAGGAGTAAACCCAACATCAAAAGAACTGAAGATAGGAACCATCAATATAAGGAGTATTGATGGAAAGGAAATCAAACTGCAAAAGGATTGGAAAAGAACCATAATTGGCATTACTGAGACACAGAACACAAAAACAGGTAAGATCTTACTAAATAATAAGTATAAGATGTTATTCTCAGGCAATAATGATCAAGGAAAGGAAGAAGTAGCAATAGCATTCAATACCAAACATGAAGATAAACTTGATTGGAAGGCAGTTTCAAGTAGAGTTATGTGGGCAAACTTCAAAATGGTGACATGGACAATGAAACTAATCTGTCCTATGGTCTCACAGAAGGTTCTTCTAAGGAAGAAGTGGAGGAATTTTTTGAGTCATTAGAACAGGCAGCTGATATAAAGAAAATGGAAAAAGAGGTCCTTGTTGGAGATCTCAACAGCAGAGTAGGAAATGAATCCCACCTGGCATATAGAAACATTTTGGGAAAATTTGGAGAAATGGGCAAAGCTAATAAGGGTAAGTATTTATTGGACTGCTGCTCAGGACAAGGACTAGTCATTACTAACACGATGTTTCAACATACAGATGTGCACGAGTTCATATGGAGAGAAGAGACAAGAAATAAGATCCTCATTGACTACATCATTGTTGATAGTGATGTCATCATGCTTTTTCAGGATATAAGAGTGTACAGAGGATTTGAAATTGGAAGTGACCATTGCAAAGTACTTTATTCTTATAATCTGATTTTGCCTTTTTTACAGTGCTGTCACCCCTTCTTGCCTTTATGCTTTATACTGCTCATGAACTTGCTGAACACTTTTTCTTTATATTCATTTCACAACATTTTTTTTTCTTTGCAGCTTCTGTTTAATAATGCTGCTACTCATCCATTTAATTCCCATCCAATTCATCCTCAATAACCTATGCATGCAGTTTGATATCACTTCCATCTTACACTCCTTGACCATTTTCCATATCTTCATTTTCTGCATTAATTGTCATCAGAATTCTCAGCAATGTTATAACTATTTACCTAAATATAATGAACATTGATACTTTATGCGAAAAATTGAGCCTAGTAGAGAATTTTGTAAAAGATTTGGATTTAAAAAGAAAAGTGTGATAGCAATAATAGAATGTATGTTAAACTCTACTGAATTACCTCTTTGGATATTCTATAAATATATATGAGGGGGGGGCATTACAGGAACTATAATTTATTTAACAGTGGCCTTTACATGGATTAACCCTTCATCTTTCATAAGTATTCTGCCATTTTTCAATATCGCCATCATGCTCTATACACTTTGCTTTTGCTACATGACATACTGGTATGCTGACCCCATAAACGTCTTTACTCTGAATGTTGGAGCTCTTCATGAACAGTCTTTTTCAGCTTCTCCTAATCTTCAAAATGGTATCCTTGGAGTGCACTCTTCAGAGGACCGTATGGATGGTAGTTAGAGGGTGGTAGTGTAAGTGATATAAGAAAGATCAACAGCGAAATGTTGAAGATGCATCCCTTGTTTACAAACTGTTCTGTGATCAGTCATCATGAAGACTTCCTTTGTGTTTCTGATGGGCACTTTTCTTTAGCACAAACACAGATACATCTCTACAGATCTATTGTTCAGTTTATGTAATGTTTCCATGTACCATTCTGTATTTATCATGGTGCCTCTCTCCAAAAAGTTCACAAGATTCCTTCTTTGTTCCAAAACATGTTTTTGTCCACAGAAGGCTGCCTTCTGAAAATTTCTTCTTGCATGGTGAATTGAAAAGATGTGATTTCAGCTGTCTGATTTTTTCAGGGTTGTAATGTTGAACCTATATTTTATCATCTATCTACAACAGTGAATGACAGGAAAGCCTCTGCATCATTCTCATAGCACTAGAGAAGTTACATACAGATCATTTTTCAGGTTGCTTTGTGTTCATTGCCAAGCATTTTCAAGACTTACCATGTGCAAACTTTGCTATGGCTGAGGTCATTAATGATAGTCGTCGCTGATTTTCTAAGACCGGTTGTGTTGCACAATTTGTGAGTTGTGATTAAGTGATCCCCTTGATGAATACAATTCTTGTTGTATGTTGTCACTACTATCTGGCTGGCTGCTTTAAGGCCTCTGACCTCAGTTTCACTACTCTTAGTGTTTGATCCAGCATCTGTACTCACCTCAACAGAAAAGTCTCCATACACATTTTTCAGATGAGGATGAATTTCCATCATTGGTGAAAGATTCCACCAAGATATAAGATATTATTACCATGAACAACACTATTAAGAAAGGTGGGAATCCTGATATGAGGTGATTAGTTTTGCAAATGGAAGATATTACTTTCATAGGCATAAAAAGAATTCTGTGTAATGAATTTAGAATCAGAATGTTACTTCCAGTGTTGCTTGCTTTGTTTTTATTTGCAACTGTAATTTTAGCCTTCAGTGATATTTTAATAGTAATTCTAGTTTTTATCACTTAAGGAATTTAAAGCACATAATAAGTGATATAATTTGAATACATATAAAAATGAAATCATAATAAAAACTATATGTTACAAGTTTCATTTTGATAATCAGCATATGTGATTTACAAAAAAAAAATCAGCTTATTTTGACAAAAATAAAAAATAAATAAATATTATGCATTTTGGGTGAGGCATTAACATTCAGTATTTTGTAAAGTTTATAAAAATTACTTTTTTTTTTTTTTGAATGGGCTATGGCTGTCTACCCAGCTGTGTGTAAAGGCTAGTCTTTTACTCCATTAAGCCTCCAACTCATGTTGGAGACTTAATAGAGTAAAAGCAGCACCAGGAAGGGATTAAAAATACTATTTGATTCTTCCAATATTGCATCTCATTCACAGAGACTTCTTCAGGGAGTGCAGTGTAAAATCCTAAGTTCTCCAACATGAGAACTTAGTTCTAAACAAGTATCTTGTACAATTAATGTCTCCCAGTTTGGGAAACATTAATTGTACGAGAAGACTGTAAGTTCTGTATTGTTGGTTAGTTTTCACGAGTTTTCATATTGTTGAAATATGGGGACTTTGTGAACATCAGCTGGCGATATCCTAGAATCCAGTTTATGATAGAAAATGAACCTAACAATAATCTAGCCATCCTGGAGACTTTAGCAAACACACACACATTCCTAATGATAACTTCTCCTTCATAGTCAGGAAATCCACTTATATGGTTGGCCGAGTGGTTAGCATATCCCCTCTCCAGCCAAAAGGCTGCAGGTTCGAATCCCGCCATGGGCATGGATGCTTGTGATTGTATGTGAAAATACTAGTGATGGTGGTTGGTGTAGATGAAGGTAGTTGCGGTTGGTGGAGCCGAAGAGTTATAGAGTAGGTGCCTTCCCTCGATAAGTCTTTGGACTCCCTGGAGGGGGGGATATAATAATAATAATACAGGTAGATACATTCACAAATGACTCAATCAGCCCCCCCCCCCCGTCAACAATATAGTATCATCAAAACTAACCTATAGAGTCTACATTCTTCTTTGTTCCAATGAGATCTCTCTTACACCAGCATATATACCCAATACCCTTCCATCTAATGGCTAAGAATTCCTACAGAATCAAATAAAAAAATATTCAATCCTCCCAATACACAACCGTCTCTTTAAAAGGATTTTAGCAATGCCATCACCTTCCTCTACATCTGAAGCACATCAGAAAAAAATAGTTAGAATTTTAAAGAAATATAACCTCTGCACAGCTTTTAAGCCCCACTTGAAATTAGTTTTCATGGTACCATATTGAGTCCATGTGGTTAGCCGAGTAACTATGTTTTCACAACCATATGCCTGGGAAAAGAATGTCCTGAGTTTGATTTCCATCGCTGACGTAGGAGCTTAGGCTCTTTCTCAGACATAGTCAAGTTAGCTGGTCTTGGACTTGGACTGCATGGTTTTTCATCCTGCAAGCAGGCAAACCGGCCTTTCTCAGACATAGCCAAGTTAGCCGGTCTTGGGGCGTGGACTGCAGGGTTTTTCTCCCCAGTTTATCTGGGGGGGGGAGTTTCATCCTGCAAACAGGCAAACCAGCCTTGAGAACTCAATGCCTCTATAGGCATAGGATACACCAGTTAGGCATACGGCTAACCACCTTATCTTTGTGTATGGTTGTGGTTAAATGAATAGAAACCCCTTGACACTGCAGGGTAAAAGAGGGGGAAAAGGAAGAAGAAAACAATAAATTTAGTTTAACCTTTTATCCAAGTTGAGCAAACAAAGTTTGCACCTGAAAGTATCTTCAGGACTTGGGTATGGTGGTAAAACGCCGGGCAACTTGTTGCAAAGGTGGAGCAAGCTAACATCTCTCCTATCTCAGTATCTCCCATAATGCAAAACACTTCTCCTTGCGGAGATGTATAATGTTATGCATTAAGGGAAGGGCCACTACCCAGACTAGTTTCGACCTTTATTGAGGTCTCTTCAGTGGGAGCCAGGCCCAAGTGGAGATACCAGGCAGAAGCATTAGCAAGGTCATCTCTACCTATAGGAGTTGCCAAACGGTGCAACCTTTTTATTAAATTACTCTGGATTTAGAGAAAGATGTTGAAAGTTTATTTTTCACTTGGTTAGACTATACTAAATTTAGTTTAATCCTTTATCCAAGTGTGAGCAAACAAAGTTTGAGCCTGAAAGTATCTTCAGGACTGAGGTAAGGTGATGACTTGCAGAGATGTATAACATTATACATCTCTGCAAGGAGATGTGTTTTGCATTATGGGAGATACTGAGATAGGAGTGATGTTAGCTTGCTCCACCTTTGCAACAAGTTGCCTGGTGTTGTACCACCTTACCCCAGTCCTGAAGATGCTTTCAGGCGCAAACTTTGTTTGCTCACACTTGGATAAAGGATTAATCTAAATTTCTTATAGTCTAACCAAGTGAAAAATAAACTTTCAAGAAGAAGAAAAAGATACCATATTGTTAATATGTGAGGATGTTTGTGAACATCAGTGACAGATATCCTAGAATCCAATTCATGGTAGAAAAATTAACCTAACAATAATTTAGCCATCCTAGAGACTTGCCTTCCTAATGATAATCTCTCTTGCACAGTATACAGGAAACCCACTTATACAGGCAGATATATTCACAAATGTACCCATCAGCCCTCCTCCGCCCCTTCCTGGTCAACAATATATCATACAATTGTTTTTTTGTAACACAAATGCATAAAACTTCCAAAAATGGAATAAATAGGAAACGTTATTCAAGATCTGAGTTTACATCTGAAGCCTCCAGTGGGGGGGGGGGCTATTAGGATTCTAGACTTTCACTTATATGATTCAGTTGGTTTTGTTTGTGTGCCACAAGTTTTATATTGTACTGCCTGAAGATGTCTCTGTGACTGAGACACAATATTGGAAGAATTAAATCATATTTTTCATAATTTTTCCAGTGTTGTTTTACTCCATTAAGCTTCTAAACATGAGTGAACTGTCTACCTACACTGCCAACAAAAAACCTTTATGATGATGACTGTGGCTATAGCCACAAATGCAAGATATGATAGTCGGCTACTGAATGTGAAACAAAAAAAAATAAATAAATAACTGACAACAAATAATTTTAATCAACAATTTTAATACACACACACAGAGCTGACAGATATTCTTGATCACTTGCATATGGTGAGTAGATTTTGCCAGCTGGTGAGTAGCTGCAGACTTTATACTTAGAATCTTTTTAACTTGAAAAACTGAGAAGTTTTTTTTAGAATGACAAACAGTTCCACCATTATAACATATCTTCCATGAATATAGCAAATTAGTATTACTATTATGCATTTTTTTTTTCTGCCATGATTAAAGGTAATTATACTACCCTGCTCTTTGTTAGTAGATATCAAAGATAGGTATCACTAAAAATAATGCAGGAGAGTCTTGGGTGAGTATATTTTTTGCATAGCAATGCAGAATTTTACATATCGAGCTCTACACACGCATACACAAATGAGCAATTTTTTTTTTAAAAAAAAGACAAAAGACTGATGTGGTTGTTCTTTTGGCATGACTGGGCATTAGGCTAAAAGATAGAACTAAGTCAGCCTAGATCTCAATTTCTTATTGTGTAAATTACTGTATTTGCTTGCACAATATACATAAGTTGTTTATTATTTTTTATTATCTTTTAGTCTCAAATGTGTTTAACTTAAAGGTTATCCACTATGACCACTGAAGTCTTGTAAACCATACATACTGTAATCCATACTGGCTCAAATCTGTTGAGAAAGAGCCACCTTACCTCATAGAAGTAAATATCCATATTAAAGACTTTTTGTCACATTGATGGTACAACACGATAGAAGTTCATACCAGCTGGGGCATCGCAAAGTTAAACAAGCCCCCCCCCCCCATTGTTTTTGTCAGGGAACCGGGGCAAACAGTGAAAAATTGGCTACCAGAACAGATCCCAGAACACTAAAAAAGACAAAAAAAGGTGAGATCTTTCTAAGCAACAAATACAAAATATTATATTCTGTCAATAACGATAGGAAAAAGAGGGAGTAGCCATAATATTCAACACTAAATATAATAATCTTCTTGAATGGCAGGCAATATCAAGTAGAGTGATGTGGACAGATATCAGAATGGAGAACTAGACAGTGAGACTTATTTGTTCTTATGGTCCAACAGAAAGTTCTTCCAAGGAAGAAATGGAGGAATTTTTTGAGGCATTAGAGAAGGCAGCTGGCTCAATGAAAAAGGAAAAGTTGATCCTTGTTGGAGATCTAAACAGCAGGGCAGAAAGTGATTACCAGACATATAAAAATGTTTGGGAGAAAAGTGCAAATTTAATAATAATAATGGTAAATGCCTGCTGGATTCTGTTCAAAACATGGATTAGTTAACACTAACACCATGTTCCATCATAAAAAAGTGCACAAATTCACATTGAGAGAAGATGCAAGAAATAAGAAAAGTATCATTGACTATGTTATTACTGATAGTGATGTTTTTTCCACTGGTGCAGGACACTAAAGTATACAGAGTATTTGAAATAGGAAGTGATCACTATTTAGTTTTGAGCAGGATAAAATTTAATTTCATATTGAAAAGAAGAATCTCTAAGAAAGTTTTAAAACGAATCAGAGTTGAGCAGCTTTCAGAGATGAACTGTTTCAATAATACACAAACATCATTGAAAAAAAAAAAAAATGGAAGAATTTGAAAACAAGAACCAACCTTGGAGATTCAATGGCAAATCTTGAAGAAAATATTGATTTAGCAAGAGAAGCATGTGGTGAGGTTGTCTGTAAAGACAGAAAAATCAGAATCCTGAGTCCATTGTGGACTCAGGAAATTAAAGAGGCAGTGAAGGAAAAGAAGAAAGCATATCAAAAGTTACTGGCAAATATGTCAGCTTATGCTCTTAGAGAATACAGAAAAAAATGTAAGAAAGCAAAGCACTATGTAAAAGTAGCTAGATAAAAGTCATTGGGGAAGCTTTGGTAAGTACATAGAAAATAAATATCAGGAAAGTGGCTAAATATTCTGGAGTATTGAAAAATCTTAGAAATAGAGGGGAAAAAGAGTACTGTAAAAGGAATCAGAGATAATAAAAGGGACATGAAAAGTAAAGATAACGATATATAGATATCTGGAGTAATTACTTGAAAAGACTGCTAAATGAAACAACCAGTATCAGCATGATGGTAGAAATGCCAGGAATACATATCCATACTTGAAGTAGAAAAGTGATCAAAAACTTAAAATGTGGAAAGGTGGCTGCAGTAGATAAAATTTGTCCAAAAATGCTCAAATATAGGAGTATAAAAGTTCCACAGTGGCTGCATTTCATAATTCAGAAGGCCTGTCAGAGGGTTACATTTCAGATGATTGGAGCAGAGCTCTCATACACATCTATAAAAAGAGAAATAAAACTGAATGCGAGAATTACAGAGGTATTTCCTTACTCAGTATAGGAGTTGCTAAAGGGTGTACACCCTTTGGCAACTCCTATTAGGTTGTGATGACCGCTCATTGCTTCTGCCTTGGTGTCTCCACTACTGGGGCTGGCTCCCTGACAAGATCTCAGTAAAGGTCGAAACCAGTATGGGTAGTGGCCCTTGCCTTAATGCATAGCATTACACATATCTGCAAGGAGATGTGCTTTGCATTATGGGAGATACTGAGATAGGAGTGATGAGAGCTTTCTCCACCTTTGCAACGAGTTGTCCGATGTTGTACTTCCTTACCCCCAGTTCTGAAGATACTTTCAGGTGCAAACTTTGTTTGCTCGCACTTGGATAAAGGATTAAACTAAACTTATTATAGTCTAACCAAGTGAAAAATAAACTCTCAACGTTGGTGCAGTTGTGGTTCACTGTCGTTGGTGCTAGAGACAGCTGTAGAGTAGGTGTCCTCCCTCGATGAGTCTTTGAGCTCCCTGGAGGTGTCATGTAATAATAATAATAAATGGAACATTATATCAAGCAATACATACTCTATTTAAGATGTAATTCAGCAGTTAGAATTGAAGTAGGTACAGGTACATCTGATTACACCTCAAAAAGGTTTGAGGTATAATCAGATGTGCGAGAAGGGTGCACATTACCTCCACTATTATTTATTATCTATATGGATCACATTATGAAGAAAAGTGATATTAAATCTAATATCTAAGTTCGTGATGTTAATCTTAGCTCTTTACTTTATTCAGATAATCTTATATTTCTTAATAAATCCAGTACAAGTCTGCAAAATTCCCTAACTAAACTAATAACTGTTGTAATAAATTTGGTATGAAAATATGCAAATTTATTTCTGTTGTTATAAATTTGGTATGAAAACATGAACTGTATCCTGAATGTGAACCTGTAGAACAAGTAAAACATTTCAGCTATTTAAACACAATTTTTGTGAAGATGGTGAATTAAATATGGAAATAGACAACAGAATTAGTAAAGCTAGTATGGTAGGACGTCAGCCGAATAAATTTATATGGAATAAGAATATAATAATAAGAAGAAGAAGAAATTAGCCCTATACAAGATGGTGTTTAAACCAATTTTAACTTATAGATCTGAGAGCTGTGTTAGAAATAAAACACTTGATCAAACACTGGAGACCTGTAATATAAGAGTTCTGAGAAATATTAGTGAAGTGAACAGATGGCATCAGTGGCATTATCACATGAAAAATGAGGATATTAGGACTTGCCATTGTTAGCATTCAGATGTGTTGGTACAGCTAATTTCAGATTTAATTAATCTCTGTTTATTTCTTTAAACACAATAATAGAGGAAAGATTTGTAAAATAATTGTTCTTTGCCAGTTTGGCAAGGAAAAGACCCAGAGGAAGACTAAGATGTAGATGGATTGATACAGTAAAAAGCACCTTAAAAGACAGAAATATAAGATCTGATAATATTGAAATCTTGACAGACAACAGATTAATTTGGAGGAAATTTGTTGATTGGAAGTTAGTAATGGTGTGACTTTTTCATGTACGAAGGTGGTCTGAAAAGTTCTCAGCCTAACAATGAAAAAGCGAATTTATAATTTCAAAATTATTTTTTAACATAATCTTCTGTAAGACTAATACATTTATTCCAGCAATGCTTCAGCACCATTATCCCATCCTTTACATTATCCCATATAGTGGTTCTCAGTAAGATCTGCAAAATACCCCTCTACAGCTGCAATCACCTCTTGATTCGAAGAAAAACGCCTGACCAGCAAGGAAGAGTTTTAGTTTTGGGAAGAGATAGAAGTCAGAGGGAGCCAAATCTGGGGATTAGGGTGGATGTTCCAACAATTCATAGTGCAGATCCCTTAATTTTCCCATTGCCAAAATGCCTTTGTGGGCAGGTGCATTTTCCTGATGAAAGATGATTTTTTTCTTCTGCAAACTGGGTCTTTTCTCACGAATTTTTTCATCTAGTCTGGTTAAAAGATTGGAATAATATTCCCCAGTTATTGTTTTACCCTTTTCAAGATAATTAATAAACAAAATGCATTTAACATCCCAAAACACTGATACCATGACCTTTCTTGCTGATGGAACCGACTTTGTCTTCTTTGGTGCTGAACAACTGACTTCTGTCCACTGTTTGGATTCTGGTGTGTAATGGTGAATCCAAGTCTCATCCATAGTAATAAATCGTTGCACAAAAACAGTTTTATTCTTGTTAAAATGCTCCAAGCACTGTTCAGAGATTTTCGTGTGAGTGCGTTTTTTATCTGCTGTGAGCAGGCATGGCACCATCTTGTGTGAAGCTTTTTCATTTGCAATTCTTCATGCAAAATATATCCTACATGTTCTTTTGAAATGCCTATAGTCTCAGCAATTTCACACGCTTTGACTCACCGGTCATCCAATACCATATTGTGCACTTGATCAATGATTTCTGGTGTTGTTACACTTTTTGGATGTCCACCCCATGGATCATCTTCAAGGCTATTACAGCTATGTTTAAACTCGACAGCCCATTTCTTAATTGTCAAAAACGAAGGAGAATCATGCCCATGAACTTCGAATGAATTTCTTTTGTCATTAAACCTTCTTTAACAAAGAATTTTATAACCACACGATACTCAATTTTATCCATTTGAAATGATACATACAAAACTTTTGCTTCAGACAGCTGTACATAACAAACTTCTTGATAGAATGACTTGCAATTTACCATGGATGCTTATGACATGTACCAACTTAGAAAAAACTTGCCGATAGTGTTGCCATCTATGGTCGAGGCCGAGAACTTTTCAAACCACCCTCATAGTACTAATCATAATTATCCTGTACATCCCCTGAGTGTACATATCAGGCATTTGATGATGATTAAAGACTTTTTTGTTGAGTTTGTCTCCGCCACAAAAATTTATCCCAGCTGTAATTAATGTGGATAAATAAAACTGCTTTAACATTTGGGAAACATTTCATTTTAGTCTTTCAGCCTAATGGCCAAGAGTACTTATCATTCTCTCCCCCAACCCTTTTTCCTTTGTTTCAGCTCACTCAATAAATGTTTTGGTGCATGTATTTTTACTTGTGTATTGTTCCCTGAAGATGCCAATTTGACCTTTGGTAAAATATAGGAAATAATTACTATTTTAGTTATGATATCATATCATGTCATTTTAAAAAATACCCATATAAATTATGTGATGTTCAAGAAATTATTATTACCTCCAGGGAGTCCAAGAGTACTTATCCTTTAGCATCCTCAAAGTCTCATCGAGGGAGGGCACCTGCTCTACAACTCTGTCTTCACCGCTCAATTCATCAACTACAACGAACCGCAACTACCATCATCATCTACACCAATGCCATCCACCGCTAACCACCGCTAGTATTTTCACAGGCAATCACAAACATCCATGCCCAATGGAAATGGAAAGAAACTAATAAATTATGAGTGTATTCTTTACATGCTGTGATGTTTTGATGTTCAACAGATATTTTGTTTGTGCATTATTGAACTTGAATATATATTTTGCCAATCAGACAAATTTTAAATTTGTTTGGTGAAAATATCTTGTGTCATTCAATGAAAAATACTTATTTTTAATTCAGTGTTATGTAATTTTAACTTTTTGTCATTTTAAAAATCTTTTCTATTTACAGCATAAATTTTGTTGTAGCCATTAACTTGATTCACTGAACTGCAGATTAATCAAAATGTGCATGCATTCCAGGACTCATATTCTGAATAACTGCTTTGTATTTTGATTTACTGTTTCTGAATTCATTTTGCTTGCCTTAGAATAAAGATAGCAGAAAAGTGGAGGACTCACTAGTATTCTTTGTATTTTCAGACTCACTAGTATTCTTTGTATTTTGCTTTTTCATTCATGTTTTCTCAAAAGAAATGTAATATAAACTTTTGGGTCCGTGATCTTTGAGCTTTCATGACTTGGCTGCAGTATATTATTCATAGTGGTTTATGAGCAGTCATCCTAACCTTTTTAAAATATATATAATAATAATCACTTATTATCTGTCAAAGAGTATTATACTTGAATTGTCTACAACGAGTTTTGTCTTTGCATGATGAAGAATCCACTTGAACAGAGTTTTTCTCTGTACAGTGAACTATCTCTGAACTATTTATCACATGAGAAGTATATGGAATTTTATATGGAAAATTTCTTGATAGTACACACAGTGTGATTCTTTATTAACCAAAGCAGAATTCAGTAATGAATGTAAAGCATAGTGTATTACTTGTATATTTAACAATTTTTTGTTAAATTGTTAAAAACTGCTTTAGGAATAAAATAACCTCAGTTAGACCAAACCAAAGTTAATGCTCAAAAGAGAGTTATTTCTTATATCTGGCCAGAAAGATCTCATTGTACTTTGACATCTCCACACAAAATCACATTTTTCCTCTTGGCCTGACTTAGACTTTAAGAATTTCTTGGCATAAATATATCAGAACCATAGCCTGTTCATCCCCAAAAAAACTTATCCTTTTTTTTTTTTTTTTTTTTTTTAACTGAAATAAAGAGCCAAAAGGCTGAAATAATGCTGGGTCTAATATCCACTTGATTTTTATAATTGGTATCATTTTTTTGCCCAAGACTGCTTATCATCTGTACAACTGCTTATTATTATTTTATTATTATTATAAAAACCTCCATGGAGTCAGACTCATCGTGGGAGGTCCACTGTTATACACACAGTTTATCCTACTGTGCCTTAAATATATTCACTGTCTCTGCACACACCACACTCTCGGGCAAAGCATTCCAATCACTCACCACTCTCCATGCAAAAAAACCTGCTCCTCACTCCCTTGCTCACATCCTCCTTATACAGCTTCCAGGAATGACCTCCTGTTCTCCTGCTATCCTCTCACATTCTGTGCAAAACCTCCCCGACATTGTCAATCTGTCTTCATACTCTACATTCCAGAGACCAGAAACCACCTTAGTCAATCGCCTCTGAACTTTTTCCAATGCAATTTCATCTTTTTGAAAACCAGGTGACCAGATCTGTGCACAGTAATCCATATGTGGCCTGATCAAAGCCTTATACAAAGGAACCATAACATCCTTACTCCTACAAGGCAATGTCCTCTGCATCATTCCCATTATCCGCTGTGTTGTCTTCACTATTTTAGTAACATGTCCCCGAAATTTTAGGTCCTTGTCTACAATCACTCCCAGATCTCTCATTTCCTCTACCTCTTCCAAGATATTTGCATTGATTGTGTACTTTACACCCCATCTCTGCTTCCCAAATTTCAAAACCTTACACTTTGAAACATTGAATTGACATCCTCACTTATTTACCCATTCAGCCAGTGTATTCAAGTCCTCTTGCAAAGCTATAGCATCCACTCTACTCCTGATAGCTCTCCTCAACTTTTGCATCATCTGCAAACAACTGCACATCACCATTCAGACCTCTCCAGATAACATTTACATACAAATTAAATGGCAATGGACCCAAAACAGACCCTTGAGATACACCACTAGTAACTTTCCTCTTCTGGGATATCGCTCCTCCATAGACAACTCGCTGATACCTATCAGACAGCCAATCTCCAATCCAGCAAACCAATCTACTGTTCAGCCCCATCCGTTCCAATTTAATTACCAGCTTATCATGTGGCAATTTATCAAAAGCCTTTGCAAAATCTAAATATACCACTGTATATGCAACACCTTTATCCAACGCATTTGTCACTTTATTATAATAAGTAAGCAGGTTGCTAAAGCACGATCTTCCTTTAGACTAATTTTACTGTTGCGAAACCACTCATCACAATATTAATTTCTTTGGAATAAAGAAATATTGCTGTCTGTATTAACAAAAGCGGTTGATAGATGACGTATCCGGGTTGATGTGCCAGAGTGTCATGTGACTAAACGCAAGGTTGTTCCAGTCGTCGAAATGGAAGCATCTTTGTAACAGCGTTATGCAATTAAATTTTGTGTGCGTTTGCAAAAATCGGCATCGGACACTTTTAACATGATACGCGAAGCTTTCCATGATGAAGCAATGTCGAGGGCAAGTGTTTTTCGCTGGCATAAAACTTTTAAGGAAGGAAGGTAAAATGTGGAAGATCTTGAACTTGAGGGAAGACCTTCAACGTCCATCACAGAGACAATGATCAACATAGCAGCGATTATCATCAAGGAGGATTGCAGAATTACAGTATGCCAGCTGCATGTTGTCCTGAATGTTTCTGTTGGAAGTGTTCACTCATTTGGGACTGAAACGTGTTTGCGCCCGATGGATTCCCAAACTCTTGACACAGGAGCAAATGCAGCATCGAGTGGATGTGTGCACAGAATGGAAAGAAAGACTGGGACAAGAAGGCGATAACTTCTTAAGCTTGTCTGATGCCGATTTTTGCAAATGCACACAAAATTTAATCGCTCATAGGCGCGCCAAAACAAGCTTGTGTTCAGTCATGTGACACTCTGGCACATCAGCCCGTATACGCCATCTATCAACCTCTTTTGTTAATACTATTCCAAAGAAATTAATATTGTGATGAGTGGTTTTGCGACAGTAAAATTAGTCTTATTACTTATTGAACAGCCTACGTACAAAAGCTGTTGTTAACTCTCTGGCACATTCCCTCAAGACACGTGGTGAAATAGCATCAAGTCCCACATCCTTATTTATCAAGTCTAGTCAATTCCTCATATACCTCCTGTTCACTTACTAACAGTTCTTCCTCCTCCTCCTTTCCCACTGCTTTCAAGTTCTGCATGATGCCACATTCACAAGAATGAAATCTTCTTCTACAGCTTCTCCCACTTAAGTGGGGTCACTGTTTGTTATGAGTCTCCTCCACACCTTCCTGTTTTGGGCTGTCACCACATCCAAGTTCTTCATCTTCAAGTCCTCTTCTACCAGCTCCCTCCACTCTTCTTTGGCCGCCCACGCTTCCGCCTTCCTTGCACATCCATTCACAAGAATGAAATACCTTTAGAAATTGCTCACTAAATATCTCAACTATATCCTCCGCAGCGATTATCATTCCTCTGTTTTCAACAATCTTTCTTCTTCTGGCGACATATCAAAAAACTCCTTAGGATTTTTTTTGGCCTCTTTATCTAACTGCTGCTCATACTACATTTTTGCTACCCTTATCAAGCTAGTCACCTTCCTCGCCTGCTCTTTGTACTTCTCATGCAACTGGTTGTTATAAATATTTATTTTGTGTTTCTTCCATAATACCTTCTTCTTCCAGATTGCATACGTTATTTCTTGATTCATCCATTTTGCACCCACTCTATTTATCCTCTTGACCCTTGGAATACACTCTGATATTGCCTCCACCAAGTAGTTCTTGTGTATGGCCCAAGCAGCATTGATATCCTTTCCATCCAGTTCCTCTTTCCAATTTATTATTGCAAGCTGTTTCCTGAGCTTTTCGTAATTACCAGTCTTATAATTCCACATATATCCCTTTCTAACAGACATCCTCGAATGACTGGTCACCCTGCACGTGATCACCTCGTGGTCACTCTCACCAACTGGTGGAAGATTTGACACCTTGTTTATAATAATATCAGCTGATGAGATGATCAAATCCAATACTCTTGATCCTTGTGTACCCTCCGTTACGTGCTGCCTAAGGTAATTATCTTTCAAAAATTCCAAAAATTCATTTTCTTTACCCCCAGATGCAGTCTCTTGCTTCCAGTCTATATTACCATAATTAAAGTCGCTCATAATGATAACTCGTTTCTTGCTAGCTAGCCCAATTTGCCTATACATTTTCTTCTCATTACCCTCCATATTACCAGGTCTATAGCAACACCCAACTAAATATTTCATCCTGTTTACTTCTACCTCACACCATACTGCCTCAAAACCGTGATCACTATTTGCACCTTGCAATTCCACCTTAGATGGGCACAACTCATCTGCTGCCATTAACAGTACTCCTCCTCCTTTTCTTCCCTGTCTATCTTCACGAAAAATATCATATCCGTTCATCTCTATTCCTGTCAGGATGTCATCGTCATCTAACCACGCCTCACTTATACCAACAATTTTGGGGTGAACAGACTCAAGCAAAGTAACAATTTCGTTCCCCATATTTCGAATACTTCTAGCATTAGTGAGTAAACATAAGAAATCATTACTGCTTCTACAAGTCCTTCGAACGTCATTCCTATGATGTGACTCTTCAATACCTTCCCCAGTCACTTCCTCTATATTACCACCAATTCTACAACTTTCCTCACACCTAAACTCTTCCCACCCATCCCAGGCCATCTCAATCTGTTTGTCCGCTTACACATTCACCTCTGAATTCAGCACCTGCATGTTTCATAAAGTTTCTCCCCATCCACCCTGACTCCCCCCATTTCCCTGTTCGTGTTGTACCTCCACTCTCTCATTTATTTCATTCATAATATTCACCTCTCCATTTGCAAGTGAACAAATACCTCTCCCTACCCTACTTTTTTGCTCTTTCATATCATGGGATTTATGCTATATAAATTCCATGCTTATACTATATAAATGTTTTTTTGGTCCACCACCCAAAGGGTGGTGCACCAAATTATAATATTAATACAATATTATTGAAATATAGAGTTTTGGAGTACATATGACTGTCTGTTTATACATGCATGTCATCTACATATTAAACTGGAAAGGTGGAATATTAAATTATTTAATGTGAAAAGCAGGATCCCACAGTCCTGTATAGGGGCTGTAGTATCTAGCCTTTCACATCCAGTCTGTATTTGCCTTTCATTTGATGCTTGAATTCATGTGCTTAGTGAATTTCTTTGTGCTTGCAAAAATGCATTGATGATCAAGGTGAAATACTTTCTTAATTTAATTAGCTAAATAAATTTAGTTGGTTAATTATCTCTAGATGTGTTTTTTCTGCCAAACATCAACATAGTGATCAGTTTCAGAGGATGCGGGATTATTTGATGAGTATTCTGTGAGAGTATTTCATACTTCTCTCTATATATTGTGGAGAAGAAAGAATAGAAATGCTTTAGCAACTAGAATGAAATCAGTTGGATCTATATTAGTGGACTTCATGGTAATAAAACTGTGGTGCTTACATGAGTGATGCTAAAACAGGTTTCCAGTTATAGACTAGTGTCTCCAGTTGTGGTTAATGTATTGAAAAGGTTGGTTAGGACTAAATCCCAAGATTGAGTGTAAAGAAGTGCAGAATTTTCTATGAAGGTTGGCTTCAGTTCATAAAAGGGAGTGCTTGCTTTCAGCAATTAACTCATATTTTATAACAAAAGTGATACATTCACTTGATAAGAAAGACTTGTATGCAGTGATATTTTTGTAGCTCATGAAATTATTTGACCAATTGCTCTGTCAAATTGCGTTCAAGATTAGTTGGAAATAGATAATCAATAGTGACGTAGGTGGGGAGAACAATATCGCAGAAAAGGAAGCAAACTGCAGGTTATTATTATATGATGTTATTGATATTGCATGTAATTTGCAACTGGATATTCAGTTATTTCTGATGATGTAAGCAATGTTGAGAAGAGTTATGTAACCATTATGTTTTTTCCAGAAAGATTTAAAAGCTGGTAGCTTAGAGAGGTAAGTGGATTGCCATTTAACATTTTCATTGTGCAAGGGTTTGTATCCTGAAGTGCAATGCAATGCTGCATGCATGGTGTTACTTTACCATGGTGTTACAGAGCCCTGCATGATTTGACATCTAGGGGGCAAGAGGATAATTGATAGGAACATAAAGGTTAGAGAATGTATTACAAAAGTTGTAAAGTCATATAGCATGTTGCTGCTATGATAAGGAGGAAGTTGAAAAGTTAGAGACTTGAAAGGCTATTCTAGTTTATTCTAGTTCTAGTTTATATTCATTTTTTGAATGTCTGGGATGAGTTTGATAAAAGGAAGGAGTATTTTAAGAGAGATGGTTTGCACCTAAATGGATTGGGTGCTTGGTATTTAGAACATTTATTGATAAAGGATAGAGTAAATGGTCAAAAACAAGGAAATGGGATTTGCTAGGGAGGCAGGTGATAGAGTCAGCTGTTAAGTCATTAATCGCTGTGAATTTGGGATTAATTGTTTGCAGAAAATTAACAGTGGGCTATTTCACACACGGGGATTATGGGAGGAAGGGAGTATTGCAGTTTATGTATACTAATGCTCAAAGTATTCGGAATAAGTGCAAAGAATTTTTGTCATTTCTTAGTACAACTTGGCCAAAAATTATAGGAATTAGTGAGACTTGGTTAACTAAGAATGATATAGTTATAGGGATTGAATGTAAGGGGTACAGTATTTTCAGGCAGGACAGAGATAACAGAATGGGGGGGGGTTACCGATGATAGATGAAGCATTAAAGCCAAAAAAGGTAGACATGCCTCAAGGTGACAGGTATGTAGAGGGCAGTTCATTCAGAGCTGTTTGGTGTGAGATAGAGATCAACAAGGTGAAATATGTAATCGGTTGTTGCTATAATCCAAGGGTTATAAGGGAGAATGTAGATAGTATGTGTTGGCAAATTAGCACTATGAGTGAAGGTCGAGTAATATTATGGGGGATTTTAACTTTGGGGACATAGATTGGAAGAAGGAATGGTCACAAGAAACAAAGGAAATGGAGTTTATATTGTAAAGAGATAACTACCTGAGACAGCATGTAATGGAAGGGACAAGAGATTCTAGAGTGTTAGAACTGGTCATAACATCGGAGAACATATCAATAAGTAATTTAGTTACACTGTCTCCACTTGGGGAAAGCGATCATCATGTGGTCTTGACCTGGGAGATTGTAAGATGTGCTGAATATTCTGTTAAGAAGGGGTATATGTGGAATTACAAGGCTGGTGATTATGACAAGCTGAGAAGTCAGCTTTCAGCAGTGCTATGGCATGAGAATTTGAATGGGAGAGATGTTGATAGTGCATGGGAGATTGTCAAGGAGTATTTAAAGAAAGCTGTATCAGATTGTATTCCCAGAGTCAGAAGGAGAAATCAAGTAGGAGTAAGATGGATGAATAATATTATTAAGCAAGAGTTGCAGATAAAGAAAAGATTGTGGAGGAAGTATAAAGAAAAAAGGTGATGAGCATTCCCATGAGCAGTACAAGATACAGGCAAAGAGAGTAACCTGTATGGTAAGGAACGCCAATGCTAATTATGAGAGAAA
The DNA here is from genome assembly GCF_054136105.1 of Typopeltis vanoorti. Lineage (NCBI taxonomy): Eukaryota > Metazoa > Arthropoda > Arachnida > Uropygi > Thelyphonidae > Typopeltis > Typopeltis vanoorti. The sequence continues at coordinate 38,183,529 of NC_143571.1, forward strand.
GCTAGCGGATGAATCCACTAGCTTTCTCTCATAAGGAGTTCTTTCACTATGTGGCAAGTAAAAGGAAGAATAACCATGGAAAGATTACTTTAAAAAGTGTTGATGGTAGGGAAATTACAGAAGTAAATCCAATAGTTGAGTTGCTTAGTGATCGTTTTGCAACATGTACCATCTTGGTTGTGATAGTGCAGTGTCAAACGTGTTATTGACTGATGAGAGTGTAGAGATAGACGAAATTGAGGTGCTTAATATATTACAGAACCTTAATGCCAACACTGCCATTATGTTATATGGCATATCGGCCTATGTGTTACGAGAATGTGCAAGAGAATTAGCACCTCCTCTAACCAGGCTACCAGTAGAGTGGAAAGAGGAGAAAATAATTCCTCTGCACAAGGGAGGCTCTAAGACCGAGGTTGCAAATTATAGACCAATCAATATATCTGGAGTGGTGGTTAAGGTTTTGGAGAAATTGGTCATCGTCGTCTGGTAACATCCTCTAGCAAGAGGGTTGCAGCAGATGTGCAGCGCCTCTCCATTTCTCTCTGTCTATCGCTTCCATCATTCTTAAACCAGTCCATTCCGCAATGTCATTAAACCACTCTCTAGTTGGTCTTCCACGTCTTCTCTTTCCCTCAACTTTCCCTTGTAATATAGTCAGGTGTCCCGAAGAACCTCTCAGAAGATATCCTGCAAATCTGGTCTTTCTTTGCATAACATTCTTTAGCAGTGTTCTTTCCATCCCAACTCGTCTTAAAACTTCTTGATTTGATATTCTTTCTGTATAGCTAATCTTTTCCATCTTTCTATAACACCACATTTCCAATGCATTAATTCTTTCCATATCTCTCTTTCTGAGTGTCCATGACTCACTTCCATAACTTGCAATACTCCAAACTGTTGCTTTAACTATTCCAATTCTAACGCCTATTTTAGTGTTCTTGTTTATTAAAATTCTCTTCATTTCCATAAATGCCGATTTAACTTTGCCTATTCTATTTCTAATGTCCAACTCTGAAGTTTCTTTCTCTGAGATCCAGCTACCTAAATATTGAAATCTTTCCACTTGAAAAATCTTTCCTCTACATCTTATTTTTACATTATCTCCTATATTTCTACCCATTATCATTATCTTGGTCTTTTTGGTGTTAATTCTTAGTCCATACTTTTTACAAGAGTTTTCAATTCTTTGAATAATTTGTTGTAACCCATTTTCACTTTCTGCCATCACCACTACATCATCCACATATCTTAAGTTATTAATGATTCTTCCGTTTATTTTTATTCCTTCTTCTACCCCCTCAAGTGCCTCTCTAAACATTTGTTCACTATAAAAGTTAAACAATAATGGTGACAACTTGCATCCTTGTCTGACTCCTCTCTCCACCGGGAATTCTCCTGTTTCCTCTCCATTTACACATACTGATGCTATTTGTGACCAATATAATCTCTTTAAAATTTCCAAGTCATAAGAGTCAATATCAGTATTTTCTAGAATGTCAAAAAGCCTTTCATGTTTCACTGTATAAAATGCCTTTTCAAAATCTAGAAATCCCCAAAACAACTTTCCACCATGGTTTAGTGTCTTCTCCCCAATAATTCTTAGACAAGTTATAGCCTCTCTAGTTCCTCATTCATTTCTTTTTCTATTTTATTCCTAATTCTCTCTAAAATTATTTGCACCAGAATTTTTGCTGTGTGAGTTATAAGACTTATCATTCTAAAAATGTTAGTCTAAAACTCCCGTCTTTTTTGGAATGGGGATAAAAATTGATCTTCTAAACTCCTCTGGTAATTCTTGTCCTTCATGAATTCCATTAATAATTTGCCATAAACTTCCATACCTTTTTCACCTATATTCCTTATAAGTTCTATCTGTATACCATCTATTCCAGGCGATTTTCCTTCTTTCATCTTTTGAATTGCTAGATTCAATTCCTCCCTCATGATGCACAGTCTCTGCCCACTATGTTCTTTCCTTTGATTTTCTCCTCTTTCCCTGTCTTCATAAAGTTTACTTACATATTCTTCCCATCTCTGTAATATCTTATTTTTTTCTATCAGAATTTCACCTCTTTCATTCTTGATTGCTCCAGTCCTTAGCATCTTTCTCCTTCCTGTCATCATATTAATGTTTTTATAAACACCTTTTATGTTTTTTCTTTCTGCCTTTGTATCTTTACTTATTTCATCTAACCACTCTTCCTTTTTCCTTCTTATCTCTCTTTGTATCTCCCTACTCAAGTCTTTATACTGCTTTTTTTTCTCCTCTGTTTTACTATTAACTAACTTTCTTCTTTGTGTTATTTTCCTCAAAATATTTTTCGTCATCCATGGTTTCTTTCTTTTCTCTCTTTCCTCTTCTTTTTTGACTAAATGCAATTCTAGCAGAAATTATGCTTTCCTTCAGAATCTTCCATTTTTCACTTGCATCATCATTTTCTTGTATATTTCTCTCGTTCATTTCTTCCTCTACTTTCTTTGAGAATTCATTCGCAGTACTTGGTATCTTCAGCCGCTCCATGTTCCATGATTTGTTCCGTTTCCTTGTAGTTACCTTTTTTAGATTAATCCTTATCTTAGTTGACAACAATATGTGATCTGTATCACAGTCTGCTCCTGGATATGTTGTCACATCTTTTATAATGTTTCTATATCTTTTGTTTTTCAAAATATAATCTATCTGATTTCTTCTACTATTTATATCCTCCCCTGGGGCTTTCCATGTGTCCAATCTTCTTGGATGTTTCTTAAACCAAGTGTTCATAATTGCTAAATCATGCTTTCTTTCTACAGAAATCCAACAACATATCTCCTCTTTCATTTCTCATTCCCAATCCAAATATCCCAACAATATCTTCCTCCCTTCCTCTTCCAATTTTTGCATTCATATCGCCTTGTATTATAATTATATCTTTTGTTTCTTTACATTTCAAGCCCTGTTCTATATCGCCATAAACTCTCTCTACCTTCTCATCCTCATAATCACAAGTAGGTAAATATATCTGGATAAGTAGAATATTTCTTGGTTTTGCTTTCAACTTTACCACTGAAACTCTGTCTGAGATTTGCCAGTAGCCTTCCACACATCCTGCCACTCGTTTATTCAATATTATTCCAACACCTGCTTGATGTTGCTCTTCTCCTCCTGAGTAAATTATTCTTATTCCTCTGTTCTAAAATCTCCTTTTCCTTTCCATCTCACCTCAGCCATTCCCAGAACATCTATTTTCAATCTTAGCATCTCCATCTTTACAATCTTCCAGTTTGATGTAAGGTATTCACATTCCAAGATCCAATGCGAAAATTAATTTTAGCCCCTTTTCCACATGAATACTTTCCATCTTCCACTTCTCCACCTCTCGCAGGCTTTAGTAAAGAAGATTCATATGACTGACATACAATCTGGTCCATATCCATACGGGAACAAGTGACCTCCCTAGTAGCCAATTGCGCAGTTTCGGACCCATGGGACCCATCCTGAGCTGTGCATCGCTCGTCATTTTGATCTTTACTGCTCATCCAAACTAGGGAAAAAGTAGAAGCATAGTGGTTTCCCGTTGCCTTCTATGCATGAAGAGAAAAAAGTAGAAACATTGAAAGAATCACCCCTAGCCCTCGATTACTCTAATAGACTACTCTGATACAAGAAAGAAGAAAAGGATAGAAAGAAATAAGAGTAGGGACCATCCTATAGATAATATAACAGATGTATATTACATAAAATAAGGTATGGTCCAGCATCAGGTACCTCGGGTGAGCCCTTGAGAAATTGGTAAAAATTAGAATTCAGGACTAGGTGGACAGCAATATGATACTTTATAAAGGGCAACATGGTTTTGTGAAAGGTAGGTCTTGCCTCAGTAACTTGCTTATTTTCTATAATAAAGTAACAGTAGAGTTGGATAAAGGAAATCCTTACTCAGTGATACTGCTGGACTTTGCAAAGGCATTTGGCAAGATTCCACACGGAACTCTATTGCATACATTAGAGCAAATGGGTATGGATCCGAAGCTGGTGATTTGGGTTAGAGAATGGCTGGTGGATAGATATCAAAGAGTGGTTTATGAAGGAGCTGAGTCCAGGAGAAGGCAAGTGACTAGTGGTGTACCTCAAGGCTCAGTGCTTGGTCCTCTGTTGTTTAATTTGTACATCAATGATATTGGGAATACTTTGAAAGGAAATATCCACTTGTTTGCTGATGATGCAAAATTAGGAAGAGCTATAGTCAATTCAGGATGACTTATATAGGCTGACGGTATGGACTAAGGTAAATGACTGTCAGTTTAATGTGGCTAAATGTAAGGTGATGGATTCACTTCGGGAGAATGAGATCACATGCTGTTTACTATATTAACAGAACTGAACTACAAGAAGTTGATGAGCAAGGGACTTGGGAGTTGTTGTGGACAGAGAACTTAAGTTTAAAGGGCATATTGCAAAGATTGCCAAAACATCACATCAAATTGCATGGTTGTTGAAGAACACACTAACAAACGGGGATAAGGAAGTTATTGTTCCACTTTATAAGACATTAATAAGACCGCATTTGGACTATTGTGCACAGATCTGGTCACCTGGATTTCTTGGTGATGAAGAAATGGTGGAGAGGATTCAAAGGCGAGTTACAAAGATTGTTGCAGGTCTGTGGGATGTTCCCTACGAGGATAGATTGAAGATCTGTGGGCTCCAAAAACTAGCTGATAGATGTAGCAGAGGAGATATGATAGGTTATTAACCTCTATATACTTGTATATAGAGGTTAATGACTTCACAATTTTAAGACCACTGCAGGAAGGGAGAGAATGAGGGGGCCATCCCTGGAGATGATGTAAGAGTGTGGTTAACAAGGGTGTTAGGACTAGATTTTTTACTTGGAGGGTTGTGAAGGGGTGGAATGCATTGCCAGAGGTGGTTGTGAATGAATTTAAGGAGAAGTATGATAGGTATTGTGTAAATAATGGTTAGTGTGTCAATGTGGGGTCTCCCACGATGAGTCTTTTGACTCCATGGAGACATCGTTACAATAATAATAATAGTTTAAACAGAACGCATCTAGATAGTCATGCACAGATTTTGTCATCTAGTTTTTGCTGTGATAGAAAACTCTGGAGAATGTTTATATACTAATAAGAAAGTCAATATCAAAACACTGAAATGTTGTCTTTAAGTGCAAGATATGGAATAATCCCTTCCATATTATTATCAGATTATTGTAGAGGAGAAAAGAACATGACTGGTCACAAAAGTATTCAGTATAGTGAGCAAGGGAGCAAATAATAGTTTGTTTTTGATATTTTGTGTATCCTATAGCCCTTTTTTTGTAAGAAATAGCAAAAGCTAGTCCTTATTGAAGATTTTACACAGCAGAGTAGGAAATGAATGCTAAGTATATATAAAAAAGAATTTGAAGAAAATAGCAATAATGGAAAGCACTTGCTTGATTTCTTTCAGGACATACACTAATCATTACTAATCCCATGTTCAAACATAAAGAATATAGGGGGGGGGGTGAGAGAGAGAGAAGATATGGGAAATAAGACTTATTGTTGATAGCAATATCTTCATGCTGTTTCAGGATAAAAGTATACGGGGGATGGATGTGATTACTATTTAGTCTAGAGCAGGGGTAAAGCTGAATATTCTTTTCAAAGGAAAAATATACACAAAAGTTTTAAAAACAATTGATCAAGCAGCTTTTCACAAGTGAATGGTAGACCTCAAGTCTTGAGTGCTAATATTATTGAAGAAATAATGAGAGTTTGATAACAAGAACCAACCTTTGAAGTCCTAATGACAAAATCTGAAGATGTTTCCTTTTTTTTTATAGGTAGTGCTATGAGAATTTTGGTCATATGTAATTCTGCTTTTGAATTATGCAGTATATCTATCCACTGCAAAACTTTTATAACTCCATATTTGAGCACTTCTAGTTGAATATCATTTATTCTGGCTGCCCTTGCACATTTCAGGTTTCTAATGGCCAGTGAGGCATGTAGTGAATATTTTGTAAGGATAGAAAAATCTGAACTTAGGGGGGGGGGCGGATTCCAGAAGTTAGAGGCAGTCCTGGAAAAGAAGAAAACATATTGAGATTTCCTATCCAGCAGGTGAATAAATCAGCAGGTGCCTTGAGAGAAGGGAAAAAAAAGAAGCTAAGCCAACTCAGCTAAACAGGGATTGCAGAAAGACATTGGTAAGAATATAGAAGATAAATAATGAAGGTTACAAAATGTTCCAAGGGTAATTGAAAAAACTTAGAAATGTGGGAAAGAATACTGTAAAAGGAATCAAAGAAACATATGGTAAAGGTGATTTAAAAGCTGGCAAGAAAATTACTCTGGATGTCTGGAGTAACTTTTTTAAAATTTGTTAAATAAGCAGTGGCAGAACAGTGGTAGAAAGAATAGAAAAATGCAATTAGGAGTATACTTATATTGATACTTGAGATGGAAAGGTAGCTGGAGTAAATTACGTTAGCTTAGATATTGAGGTATAGAAGATTTGGCCACAGCGTGTAACTCGAAGATCAGATTTCATATGCTTGAAGTCGAGCTCTTAAAGTACCCATCTCTAAAAAAGAAATAAATTGAATGTGAAAATTATGAAGAAATTTCAATAGTGAGCTAGGTAAGATTTATGCAAACGTATCTGAAAAGATATTTAGGAAAATTGTGGAAGAGAAGCTTTGGAAAGAACAGGCTGGGTTCAGGCCAAATAGAGGTAACCATGATCAGATTTTCACTTTAAGACAAAAAACCTACAGTTTTTTTTTATTATTATTATTATTACACCTTCCGTGGAGTTAGCAGACTCATCGTATGAGGTTCATTCAACATATTTATTGTACTGAATCCTAGGATCCTTAACACTCCCTGCGTTAATAACATATTTCACTAATGCTATTATTCATGTCAAAGTTTTTGGAATAGAAAACTACAATAGACACTAGAATGCAAATAAATAATATACTAGCTAAAATTAATTATTTACAGCCAACATTTTGCTAACTTAAGATAGTATTATCAGAGGCAATTTAATACTACATAGTCAGTGGAGACACAAACTAAAATGACCCAGATAACAAGGGTAGTCACGTACATGTATGGCAACAGTGGCACTCTTTGTGGTGATTCCTGTTGTTAATGCTGATATGCCAAAATCTATTTAAAATCATACCATCTTTCTGTTTGCAGTTAACTGAGTTGTGTAGACCTTATACAACTCAGTTAACATGGAAATATTCTTGTAATGCATTCCATTCACTCACAATTCTCCATGTTCAAAATCTACTCCTCACACCCTTCTTCACCACACTCTTACATAATTTCCAGGGATGGCTTCCGATTCTTCCCCTCTCACCTTCTGCTCTTTTTTTTTTATAATCCCTTCTGGATTAATCTGATAAAATCCCTCATTAACTTAAACATCCCTATCATATCACCTCTTTTCCTCCTATCCACCAAACTGTAATTCACGTTCTTTCAAGAGTCACTCCTCTCTGGGCCCTCTCTAATGTTTCCACTTCAGAGAAAACTAAATGACTAAATCTGATCATAATAGTCCAAGTGTGGTCTGACTAGTGCTTTATACAGTGGCATAACCACATCCTTATCCCTACATGTAAGCATACCTCTTATCATAGCAGCTCTATGATGTGCAGTCTTTGCAGCACTTGCATGACTATAAGGGATAAACAGACTTCTACAGAGCAAATATATATAGTCCATGTTTAAGTTGTAAGACAGCTGTTAGAATTGAAGGAGCCATAGGAAGGTTTAATATAAAATCAGATGTAAGATAATGGTGCACAATGACCCCGCTGTTTCATCAGTTAGATCACGAGTCCTTATAAAGAGGAGCTACTCTGATGAGTAGTAATGAGTAATCTCCTTATCCTTACTCATCAGTGTTAGCCATACTGCATTGTTCAGGGGAACACACTGTATAAGACACATGGTGCATATAATTCAAAGGATTACAACTTACTATAATCTGTTGTCCTTTGCATTATATGCTCCTCAACTGCAAGAAACTGTCTCCTCAGTTTCTTGCAGTTGATTTCATCCTGTAAAATATGTGGCTAGCAGGTTCTTGAAACCATACACTTAGCATCATTAAACTGACATCTTTAACAGCAATACCAAAGTCCACTCGTACTACTAAACGAATGCCAAAGCAGATTCATTCTTGATCACTGCTCTCTTTTCATGTAGTATCTATCATATGCAAATTTTGCATTCTCGTCTAACAATATCATTAATATACAAGTTAAACAGCTGTAGCTCTAGCCCATATTGTAGTCTATAGCCAGCCAGTTTTATAGCCAGTTCTGTAGTCATCATTACGTATACAACTTGACTGTCACTTTATTATATAGTAAAGTATGAGTAAATTATCAGAACAACACCTCCACTTTAACAACTCCCTGCTCATAAAGATTTATATTACTATCCACCTACCCACAAAAGCATTAGTATTATTACTGTGAACAAACTAAGTGTTTCTCTTATAAGAGAGGAACTTCCAGTGACGTTAACAAGAATGGTGAAGCTGGATCAAAACCTTTTGGAAGTTCAACTTCTGATAGAGTTAATCTCAGAAGAAAATGCCTCCACTTTACTGATTTACATAAAATAGGAACATGGAATGTAAGAAGCATGTATCAAGGAAAACTGGAACTGATAAAGAAAGTAATGAAAAGAACTCGAGTTAAGATGTTAGGAATCAGTGAACTGAGATGGACAGGAATGGGTCACTTTGATACTGATGATTTCATGGTGTATTACTCTGGACACGAAAACCTTCGAAGAAAGGAGTATCATTCATAGTTAGAATACAGAAAATACATTGTGGGTTACAATCCAGTGTCCGATAGAATAATTCTAATTAGAATAAAGGCATATCCAGTGAATGTTACACTTATACAGGTATATGCACCAAATGAGTGTTAAAGAATTTTACAGCACCCTGCAACAAGTAGAATACAGTCTTGATAAAACAGATTTTCTCTCTCTATATATTAGGTCATTAGAATGCAAAAGTGGAAGAAAAAGAAGAATGAGGCATCACTGGAAATTTTGGTTTAGGACTGAGTAATGAAGCAGGAGAAAAGAGTTGCTTTATTGCAAACACACTTGCTTTCAACAACATAAAAGAAGATTGTACACATGGACTTCACCTAATGAACAATACAGAAATCAGATAGATTATATCGTTGCCAGCAGAAGGTGGAAAAGTGCTATCCAAGCAGCAGAAACACTACCTGGTGCAGACTGTGGGACAGATCATGAATTATTATAACTGAAGTTAAATTGAAATTAAGGACTAAGAAGAAACAAAAGAACAGTATCAGATGTGATTTAAATCCTATAAGTGAAGTATTTAAAGTAGAAGTAGGAAAGAAATTAAAAAGTTCGGAGAAAATAGGAAGAGAATTAGAAGAACTATGGGAGGAAACAAAATGTACCATCATAGAAGCAGCAGAGAAGACTAAGTAAAGCAACAAGAAAGAACGGTTGTAAATGGTTGTCAGAAGAAGCTATTAAATAGCAGAGGAAAGAAGAAAAATGAAACTTCAGAGAAACAAAGAAAGAGTTGGACAACTGAGTGCAGATTTTTAAAAATGGGCTAGGAAAGATAAGGAAAAACATTTAAACAAAAGTTGCAAGGAAATTGAGGAAAGCAATATTATGGGTAGAAAAAGAGATCTGTTTAGAAAAATAAATAATGTTACAGGGAAGTTTATCCCTAGATTAGAAGTTGTAAAAAGTAATTCGGGAAAATATCTGATGGAAGAAGAAGCAGTGGAAAAAAGATGGAAAGAGTATGTAGAGGATTTGTACAAGAAAGATAATATTTAAGCAGAATTTGTCGAGGAACTCATGATAATGATGAAAAGTTAAGTGATATCGACAATAGAACAGCTGCCAAAAGGAAGAGCTGATGGAGTGTCAGTGGAATTATTGAGAACAGCTGGGGATGAAGTAGTGAATATATTGATTGAAAAATAGGTTTGGAAGAAAATATACTGGCCTAGTGATCGGAAAGCATCAGTATTCATCTCAATTCAAAAAAATAAAATAAAAAATCAAATCCCAAACATTGTGAGAATTATAGAACCATCACTTGAATCAGCATGCAAGTAAAGTTATGCTGAAAGTGATCCAACAAAGGTTGGAACCATATGTGAATAGAGAAATGACACAAGAACAGGCAGGCTTTAGGAGAGGTGGAGGAACTAGAGATCAGTCTGTTTTGATTATAAGAAAGTTTTTGATTTCATGGATCACAACAGACTATGGATTGTAATGAGATCAATGGAAATACCTGAACATCTAATTCTCTTGATATGAGAGCTGTATGACAACCAAGAAACTTCAGTAAAAACAGTCTTTGGAGAAACATGCAGTGTTCGAGTGGAAAAAGGGATGCTGCATGGTTGTATACTGTCACCCTACCGTTTTAATATTTATAGTGAATATATTATGAGAATGACTGATTTAGACAAAGATCCAGTTGGAATTAAGATTGGTGGCAGAAAAATAAATAATTTAACATATGCAGATGATACAACCCTCATAGCACTAAGGAAGATCTGGAACAATTGATTCTATTGATTAAGATGGAAAGTAATAAAAGTGGGCTTAATTTAAACATCAGCAAAACAAAAGTGATGGCTTCTGGCAATTTCAATGAATTTATAATAGTGGGAAATAAAATAGAAATCATTGAAAGTTATGATTTACTGGGTCCAGAATCAGAAATGATGGTAAATGTGAAGATGAAATTAAAAGAACGATAGTCACGGGGGAAAAAGTGATGTTAAGCCTGGCAAAAATTATGAAAGATAGAAGCATGAGTAAGGGCCATGAAAGTTAGAATTGTCAAAGCAATGGTATTTCCAGTAGTGATGTATAGATGTGAAAGCTGGACTATTAAGAAGAAAGATAAAAAGCAAATTGATTCATTTGAATTATGGGTGTGGAGGAGACTATGAAGAAACTCGTGGATTGCAAGAATGAGCAGTAAGAGATTTTTAGGGAATAAAAAGACAGAATGCTCCTTGGAGGCGATGATCTCTAAACAGAAGTTGATGTACAGGGTATCCCTTGTTTAACGCGGTTTTGCTTAGCGTGGTATTTGATTAACGCAGCAAAATTAATTGCGACAATCCCTTTATATATGCAAGAGTTTTAATTACGTGCGCCTTTAAATTTACCAAAATTCCACCAAATACGACATTATTTCTACAATCCATGGACAATATTGCAACTTTCAGATGCCTATTTTCTTAAAAAGAAATTCTCAAAGGCAGTAGAAACACAAAGGAAGAAAATGTGATTACGCTCCAAGAATTGTGGAAAAATTTTAACATTAAACACGCAATTGAAAACATTCATGACTCGTGGGAGCAAGTGTCTTCTAGCTGCATGAGAGCTGTTTGGAAAAACCTTTTGCCAGAATGTGCTAATGACTTAGGTGGTTTTCAAAATCCTGTGATCAACATGGTTGAAGAAATTGTTGCAATTGGTGAAGACCTTGGTTTTGATGGTGTTGATGCAGAAGATGTTAAAGAATTATTGGATTCAAAAGATTTCAGTGACGATCGTCTTGAAATCGAACAACGACGTGTTTGATTCGATCATCTTCACAAATGAAATGTGAAGATGATGTTTCAAAGGAGATAACAATCAAAGAACTGGATGGAATATTTCTCTGATAACGTTTTTTTAAAAAAAAAATTGCAGTAACTAATAGGTAAAATCATTTATTTAACATTTACACTGTATTCATTTTTTATCTTTCCGAATTATTAATAAGGTAATCGATCATGAACAAATTGTAATTTTTACCATTGATTATTATATTTGATCAACGCGATTTTGATATATGCGGTAACATTGAGGAATTAATTAATCGTGTTAATCAAGGGATACCTGTACTTTGGTCACATTATGTGAGCTGATGAATCATTGGAAAAGGCAGTTATGTTGGAGAAGATGGAGAGAATGAAAAGAAAAAGGAAGACCACAAAAGAGTTGGATGAACAACATAAAAGAACTTACCAACTTGAACTTAATTTACTGAAAGAAAGGATGAGACCGAGTGGGATGGAGAGCCTTGGTTTACAGGATCACTAAGAGTCGAAAACTACTGGATGGCACATAACTACAATAAGGCTAAGTGTTATATAATCTGGAGACCAAACTTGGAACTTTTCCAAGCCAATTCAGCCCTCTGATAAGCATAGTGGTGGATTCATGCCAGACAATCAAATTCATATTTTACCTGAACACATTCAAACATTCCTGCTCGCACTGGGTTTGGGACACAACCAACAGGTTGTGGATTCGAAGACATTCTGTCCCTAATCTACTTGTCCAAGACCTTTTCTCATTCTTCTGAAAATAATAAAAGGTCCATGATTTTCCACTTATTTTGGCACTGTTATTTCATGATGGCATTATTCAATTCCATTATGCAATAACATTCGCAAAATAGGGTTGTGCATGCCTTCGACCATTCTGGTCAAAGCATGCTAGGAGTTATTGTTTATTTGCTTTATTGTTAAATAGTAGCTGATCAGAATCATTGTCAGTTGCACATCACCTTAACACACAAGTTGATGCCCCCTTTCATTTACAGTTTACATAAAATATTAATTAAACAGTCACACATATGTCACAGAAAAAAAAATTATTTTATAAATATTTTGTTCTTGCATATCGTAGGACATCATCAGTGAGAGCGAAAAACAGTGGTCAGGAATTTGAACAAAAGAACAGTACAGCACGCATACTGTTCTAAGGCAGTAATTATGATTAAGATATGGTCTCTATGGAGAGAGCTTCAGTACTTTCTTTGAATATTCTTTCATATCTTTACATAGATCTGTGTGAAAGCATTCATTTTCAATTCCTTGCAGTGCCAGACCTGATTTGTGTAATTAGATGAGCCAGATGTGGTGTTGATGTTCAGAAATGGAATGGGTGGCTTGAGTTAGTTGTGCTTTGTTATTAATGGTTTCAAGGAGAGGTATGACAGATATTGTGTTGATATTTTGGGTCTCCCACAGTGATTAGAATTTCATGGGAGTGCCCATGCAATAATAATAATAGATATCTCCACTGGTACCAATCAGAGATAGATGGCCCAAGGCTATCACTAATTAAGCGGTACACAGTGAAGAGAGACAGCTCAAATGTGCCCCCATCTCGTGGTCCCTAACACAATATATTTATTGTCTGAAATAATGTGGGTTCTACGGTCGATTTTCTTGAGTTTACGGGGCGAAAAACCCGAGTTTCCAGGAGGAAAAACCCGCTTGCCCGTGCCAGAGATTGACTAACTCGGGAACCGGTCAAAAAAAGGCTTAGAAAAATTTCCTCTAGTCACTGACTAGACTCGAAACCAAGTCTTCCTTCGTGCGGCCAAGCGCCGTGGTGCAAACGCTACATCCACTGAGCTACACAGGTTCTTTAGCTGATTGACTACTGTAGAAGTGGTGAGGCCTCACCTTTGTCATCACATGTGCACTCTTCATCTGACCCATAAGATGCTTCAGCAATGAGATATCAAGTGTTATGGGATTAACTATTACACAGTTGCTGTGACATAACCGAGATAAAAATTTAGGAATCATTGGAAATGACATTAGATCCTAAACATTTAAAGTCCAAATATGAACTTGTTTGAATACATCATAGCCAGACGCATGCACAGACACACACAACTTACTGAACAAAGCAGCAGCACACACAATTAGAAATGTTTTAAAATACATCAGTCTCTTCTATAACTACATAGTGGTTGGCACCTTTGTTAGCCTTTACTATTTATCTACTAGTTTGTATGTTTACACCTGAAGAAAGCGTGTGTGATTAGAACGAAAAAATTATGTTGTTACCTAAAATAATTACCTAAAAAAAAATAATAAACCACTTCCCCTAGACCTACCTGGTGTATACCAGGTCCCTTGCAGCTGCAAGCTGTCCTACTTTGGCCAAACAGGCAGGACAGCAAATATCAGAATTTCAGAACACAAGGACTACATCCGATTTCACTAGTACAGCCACTCTGAGCTTGCAAACCATGCTCTGGATAAATGCCACAGAATATGGTGGAAGAAAGCCACAGTAATACACCGCAGCAAGTATAAATTTGAAAGACTATTCATAGAATTGGCCTCAGCCCTAAGAAACATGCCAAACCTCAACAAATTTGGATGCATGAGACTGCCCCAAATTTGGGAGACATACATCTTGAGAACGTCAGCGCAATGGCCAAGAATACCTAATATAGCCTGCTAGGGGCCAGCATCAGGACTTTAGGAAAAACAGTAGTTTCCTCGCTTCGACCTCATTTGCTGTTTTTAGTGCCTGCGTGCACGTGTCTTAATCTTATGTTCCCATGAAGATGGCAATGTGACGTCGCTGAAATATAGGAAGAATATATTAAAGTTTATTTTAATTTATATTCCAGTATACATTGTGAATTCCTCAAGTTTATTTAGTAATCATGTGCAACCAATGTATAAGCCTTTATACGAGAATTAAAATAATTGTTACGAACTTATTCCAGTTTTCTGCCTTATAAACTCGCATATTTGTGAACTGGCAAAGTCTACATGCTCTCTCTCTCACACGTATGTATTCCTGATGATGACCTTGATATTAAGGCCAAAATGTTGAGTGTTATTTTATTTTAACAGTAAGTACACGAAACATGGTAGTTTGGTTCCAAAATTCTGTGCATTGAATGCTAATCACAGTGTAAAGCTGAAAGAATCTCCATGTGTATGACTTGGAGGAATCAGTTACTGTTTGTTCCATGTCTTTTACAGTATCATCTCTAAATGATCATGAAAAGCCAAACAAAGAGAAATGGATTCAGTTTTAATAAAAATGAACCTCCTGAAAAATCATTTTGTTCTCTTTGCAAATTGTGATCTTAGTTCTGCCTCAATCATATTTACATCTTCATTGATCTCGTCTGTTTCCTAGTTACACAGTTTGTCTCTTTTCATCTCAAAGTTGCATGCATATGTTACGTGTATACCATGTCGGTGAGTTTCTAACTTAGAATTTCCTGTTTTGATCTTCTTTAGCTAAAATCTCTTGACCGCATTCTGTCATATTTATTTGTCTGTTACTTTCATAATGCCACTCTGAATCTTTTCATTTCCTTTCTATAAATGTTTCTAATCCAACCACACAAATCAAGCAAATAGAGATGCCAAAATATTTGTTATCAGTTATCTTACACAAATGGTTCACATGCCTACCAAAATATTAGGTAACCCTAACCACTATCTAACCATGACATTAGATCTAGATCACTTCTTCACTAGTGGTCCTTTTAAATATGCTGTGTATGTCTTCAAGGTAGTTTTAGACCACAAACTGGTGTTAATTTTTTCTTCCATGAAGCAACACTAACATAGTCATTTGCATCAGCATGTTGTCTACTATTAAAAGAATGTCAAGTGGGAAGATTATGACTTCACTGCTTCATTTCCTTGATCAAATTAATGTTTCCTGTCTTCTGATCTTGACATTAATCACCAAAGAAATTTATTCTCCAGTCCATTCTAAATTTCCATTGCTCCCTCCACCCACTTCTAAGCTTTGCTCTGCAAAGCATTTCAGGAGAAGAACTAAGCATATTATAATTGACTTTCATCAAATTTCCAATCTTCCTTTTTTGTTTATTACTAAAACCTGAAATAGCTGCAAGCAAATTATTAGCATATCTAAAAACTGATTTTGAAAGAATTAAAGCAAGAAAACTTGCATCACATAATTACAATCCTGGTTTCTAGTCTCTTTCCAAAGCTGTTTGCTGTTCCTTTTATATAACTGTACTTCCACCTTTTTTGCCCTTAGATGGTTCCATTGAATTGTTGCTCACAGATAAAGAAACCAATCTCCTGGTGCCTTTTCCTCTAATTCTTGCATCCGTGACCTTGGTGATTTGCTTATACCATTCCTAACACACAACGTTCAATACTCCCTTTAATATTTTGCCAGTAAGAAATCAGAATTGTCCAGATTATATTCCAATAAAAGTCTCTTGGTCCTGATGGCATTTGCTTATGCTGAATGTTTGTGCTCCAGAGTTGACTCCTATTCTGTGTTTGTTTGCCTTTTTATTCACTCTTATTCTAGTAGTACATATCTTGCAGACTAGAAATTACTCATATCCAATCCATTCCTAATTTTCATCCACTTTCACTCATTTCTGTTCTTTTTAAAGTAATTAAGGAAACAATACTAAACTTCTATGCTACCTTGAATACACTCTCCTAATAAATGATGAGCAGTACTGTTGATCAGCTGGAGCTCTTTTTACGTATGTTATCCACCTTTGAACAAATGCCATGGAAAAGTTTGGGGAATATCAAGTGGTTGCCCTTGATATATCTAAAGCATTTGTTTAGGCTTGGCACAAAGGCCTATTAAGTAAGCTTCCTTTGTGTGGTCTGTATTCTGAATTTCAACCGGGTTGCTAGCTTTCTGTCTGGATGCAGATTTGTGATAGTAGATGAATCTTGATTCTCGAACTTCGCAGCTAATGCTAGTGTTCCATAAGGCTCGACCCTTGCTGTCCTTGTGCCAATAAACCACAAATTAATTGACCAACTACAAGGCTCTATTTTTCTACCTACTTTCTTCTTCTTTCCATACATCAATGACTTTCTTCAGTTGACTAAATCCACATGCAATTTTGCTAACTCTTCTGTTTCTTTTTTTTCCTTCTTTATATATATATATATATATATATATCATATTCCCAAAAATGAACATAAGTAACTTATATAGTGAAAAATTAATTCAAACAAGCCAAGTTTTTGGTTTTGGTTTGGTTTTTTTTTGGTTTCAGTTTACTATTTTCAGTTTTGGTTTTAGTTCACTATTTTGATGCTGCATGTTTTAACTGTCTCTACAATTATTGTCTCTGCATATTTTATATATTATATATTTATATACATTTTTATATTTTAGATATTTATATACACTATTAATAAACATTCTAGTGTTTACTAATAGTGTAAACAAGTTGACATTCATAGTGTTTTATTCATTTTGTGTAGCTATAAAATGGATATTTTTTTTTAAATAACGAAACCTGTGGTGAGATCATAATTAAAAGAAACACGTATTAACCACAGTGAAAATTATTTAATTGTAAATATTTCACCCTAAGTATCTTAGGACATCATCAGTACAGTAGTTTAAAATAATAATAGGAATAACATACAGTTAGGGTGCATGATTACAATAGAATCTCATTAAACGTGCATAACCTGTTACAGAAGTTAAAAAAAAAAAATTATTTAACACAATTTTGTATGACAATTTCCCATACTTTAGAAATAGTAAGAACGTCGTTGCGGTTTAAGTTTGGTCTGTGTAGTAGGGCTTCAGAACTTTCTTTGTATAAACGTTCATGTTTATATAAAGATCTATGTAAAAGTTTAGACTTTTCCCAATGGATCCTATGGTTTGGATTTTCAATTCCGTGTTGAGAGAGGCCAGATTTCTGCGGTTTAAAAAGACGAATGTGTTCTTGATGTTCCGAGATGTGTTTCTGAACAGACCTACCTGTCTGTCCAAAGTAAGACAATTTGCATGAGCATGGAATCTCATAAACGCCAGGCAACATCAATGGTGAGAGTTTGTCCTTAGGAGAAGGTAACAAGTTGTAAATTTGGTTGATAGGTTTGTAAGTAGTGGCAAAATTGTATTTCTTCACAATTTTTAGAAAGACGTTCGGAGATGCTTTTGACGTAAGGTATGGGAATCCTGTGGACTTTTTCCTGTCTGGTTTGATATGTGGAGAAGTGACTTATGATTTTTTGAGTTGTTTTTGGATTATATCCATTTAGGATGGCTGTATTTTTGATTACTTCTAATTCCTGGTATAAAGATTCTTCAGAGGAGCAGAATTTGTGTGCTCTGGAAACTAGTGATTTAATAATGCCAGATTTCTGAGCTGGATGATGAGCGGAATTGTGATTCCGCTCATCATCCATCATCCGCAAATAATTTTAATGAGATTCTATTGTTAATAAACATTCTAGTGTTTACTAATAGTGTAAACAAGTTGACATTCATAGTGTTTTATTCATTTTGTGTAGCTATACAATGGATATTTTTTTTTAAATAACGAAATCTGTAGTGCGATCATAATTAAAAGAAACACACGTATTAACCACAGTGAAAATTATTTAATTGTAAATATTTAATCATGTGCCCTAACTGTATGTTATTCCTATTATTGTTTTAAACTACTGTACTGATGATGTCTTAAGATACTTAGGATGAAATATTTACAATTAAATAATTTTCACTGTGGTTAATATGTGTTTCTTTTAATTATAAAATGGATACATCTCCAAGAAAGCATTCAAAAATATGTACTCTTTCTCGGCGCACATCCATGACTCAAAGTCAAATTGGCAATGAATGTGTGGTGTTGATTTGGGTACTGTTAATGAGATTTTAAAGAGGTTTAGATAGACAGGTACCTTTTCTCCTGACAGAAAACGAAAATGTGGGCAAAAAAGGAAAACTACACTTACTCAAGATCGTTTACTAGTTAGGAAAAGCAAAATGAATCCAAGATCGTCTGCTATAGACTTAAATAGAGACTTGGCAGCTAGTAGGATTAATGTTTCTGACATGACAGTCTGTCTAAGAGTGTTGGAAGCAGGGGAGGACTGCCGACAGACCAAAAAGATAAACAACTTGACGATGGCTATGGAAAAAGAGGCTCCACTGGGCAAGAGTGTACAAAGATTGGACTATTGAGAAGTGGAAGGAAGTCATATTCTCAGATGAGCCATTTCTTTGCTCAAGGAGAGCGAATACCCTATGTTTACAAATCAGTGGCTGAGAAGACATCTCCCACCCACCTTCAACATCCTAAACACTCAGATATAAAAATGTTCTGGTTTTTTTTTTTTTTTACACATGACAGTCCAGGATCACTTGTGCCTGTTGACAGTATTAAATGTGCCTGACATTAACCCAATAGAAAATTTGTGGGCTATACTGAAAAAGTGACTTAGAAAATTAAATTTTGATTCAAAGGATAACTTAATACAATTCATTATAAAAGTATGGGTTCGCGATGCAGAAATAAGAAAAATGTGTTCTACTTTGGTAGAGTCCATATCTAGGCAAATTAATGAACTTATTAGGAACAGAGGAGCACACATAAATTATTAGGTAAAGTTGGAGTTTAATTTTTGTACTTATTTTCTTGCAAAACTAAAATTTTTCTTTAAAATGTGAATGTTCGGATTAATTTGTTCGTTACTCTTTATCAGTGCCATGTGTCGAGAAATATTTCTTCAGTTCTTGACACACAACACAGATGTGTGATAAGTTCCTCTTGTTCGTGTTTGGTAGTTGAAAGTTCTGGTTGTTGGAGAACACTTCATGTGGAAGACTGTTCTTGGAAGATAGAGATTAGATGGAATAATAGAAGGAGGGGAGAACAAGTTCATTGCATCTGAATGAAAAGTAGGCATCTTCAGAATGCCTAGTTTTGTGGAGGTCAAAGGACTTATTGATATAATGTGTTTATGTCAGGAGAGACTGCAGGTTATTGTTAATTCATTGAAAGAGATCAGATCCTATTTATTGATTTGTGCATTACTTGAAGGTAAGGATAGTTGAGCAAAAATCCTTTGGTGAAAGGGAAAAATGGGGGGGGGAGAAACAAGGCTCTGTTTTGATAGTAATGTAGGTGACCAAGTTATCTTTGACCTAGGCATTTGATGGTATTATTATTATCACGGGTATCTCCATGGAGTCAGTAGACTCATCGCAGGAGACCCAAACTAGCAAAACAATATCTATCATATCTCTTCTTGAATTCATTTACAGGTGAAGAACTCACAACTGAGTCTGGCGATGAATTCCTCTCATTCACCACCCTCCCGGCAAAAAACCTCGTTCTCATACCCTTGTTAACCACACTTTTCTTTAATTTCCAGGGATGGCCTCTTGTTCTTCCATCACTATCACACAGCTGAAACATTTCCCCTGCATCAATCTTATAAAAACCTTTTAGTAATTTAAATGTCTCTATCATATCCCCTCTTCTCTGCCTATCAACCAACCTCTGCAATCCATAAGCTCTCAATCTATTAATGTAAGGAGCATTTTTTACATCACTCACCAACTTAGTCACTCTCCTCTGAACCCTCTCTACAACCACCTCATCTCCAAGGAATCCAGGCGACCAGACCTGAGCACAGTAATCCAAATGTGAAGCATCAATGCTTTATAAAGGGGAATAATAATCTTTTTATCTCTGGATGTTAGTGTGTTCCTCAGTAACCACGTAATCCTATGTGTAATCTTGGACACCTTAGCAATGTGTCCCCTGAACTTCATCTCCCTATCCACCAACACCCCTAACTCCCTAGCCTCATCAATCTCTTGGAGTACTGTTTCATCAATGTAGTACACAGCTGGTAATCTTTTAATCCCAAAATGCATAACTTTACACTTTTCCACATTGAACTGACATCCATTACCTTTTGCCCTTCTACCAGCTTATTTAAATCATCCTGCAAACTTTCAACATCAGCTTGATTTTTTATTGCGCCACCCAACTTTGCATCATCAGCAAACAACTGAATATCTCCCCTCAAGCCATTTCCTATATCATTTATGTGCAAATTAAACAACAATGGCCCAAGCACAGAGCCCTGAGGCTGCCTCATCCTGGACTCTACTCCTCCATACACCACCTTCCGGTATCTCTCTCTCTCTTTCTCTGAGCCATTCTCCTATCCATAATCACGAGTTTAGTATCCATTCCCATCTGCTCCAATTTGCGTTCCATTGGGTATCCTGTCAAAAGCATTTGCGAAATCCAGAAGTACCACTGTGTAACCATTTCCTTTGTCCTACTCAGATGTCATTCTATTATAAAAAGTTAATAGATTGCTAAGGCAGGATCTACTTTTAACAAAACCTTGTTGACCCCAAACACACCCTAGACATCAACAAATTCCAGACTTCTTTTTTTGCACATTCTTGCAGTCATATCATTCATTATCATCGCTCGTCTACTTAACTCATAATTGTCAAAACGAGGCAGCACACACGCTATCCTCCCATTGAAACTTTTCTTCTTCACAATATCTGACAATGGAAATCAGTGTTTAAGGAACTGGTCGCAGGTGATCATGAAGCTTGGAATGTTTCTGAACTGCATCATTTGTCATTTAAATAGGATGAATAGTGGTGTATTACTATCATAAGCAAAGCATTGGATATGATTATTGGTAATTGAGAGCAGAGGTTGTTATGTATAGGCATAACAGTTCTGGCAAGTGACAGAACTTAGCTCTGGAGGCACTTTGCATTGATGATGAAGCTCAAAGAGATGAAGCCATTCACTATAACATGCACTGAATAACCAGAAAGTTGGCTATCCAATTACAGAGAAGATAGACTGAAGGATTATAATTTGCTGAGCAGGCTTATGTCCTCGAAATGTCATGTTGCTCCAAACCTTTTTATAACATGTCATCATCTCCAATGGGAGATGATGTAGACTAAGCTATCAGCTAGAGTGACAGAATCCATACTGGTGGTCAGTGAATTAATATGTGGGTCTCTAGGTTGTGAGTTGACTGGCGATAAAGTGAGAGTGATAGGTGATTTGGCACACTTTTATCTTCCTTTTTTGAAATAGGTTGGATACACGTTTTCTTCTACATATTGGGATAAGAGCCAGCTGAGTATAAAATTAGTGTAGGGATGATATTGGACAGGTGTATTAGTTCTGGTGCACAGCTTTTTGCATCTTTAATTCATAGTCTAACCAAGTGGAAAAACTTTCAACATCTATCTCTGATTCAGAGCATTTTAATAATAAGGTGATATACTTTATCACTACTTGTATATGGGAAATATATACCCTCTGCATTATTTCAACCTTAGTATCTTTTCTGGGTCTGGCTCCCACTGATGAGACCTCAATAAAAGTCAAAATGGAAGTACTTGAACATCAGAGATCCAATTTATGACATCTATTACTGATTGGAAACTGTAGAACATGTATTCTACAGCTACCTTCTTGCGCTGCGTATTTGGAACAGGTTATGTAATGTGTTGAGCATTCCATTACTTACAACAGAACAGGTTCCTTTTTTGCAGTACCCACCACCTATCAGTAATGGGAAGAGAATTTTGATTTTTATAATTAATGAATTAAAATACTATTTATGGAAGGTTAGAAAGAAACATAAATTTGAAAACCAGCAAGCAAATGCTTTACAATATTGCATTGTGGAAATTTCATTGTTCAATCAGACGATTTTTGTATTTAGAATGAAGCTTCTTTATAGTTTGTAGGGGGGGTTCATTTATAGCTTGTTCAGAAAGGTTCAAAGTTCAGCACTTTGAACCTTTTTTGAACCCCCCCCCCACAAGCTACGCTTGAACCTTTTTGAACTTTTGCAGTTAATTCTAAAATACAGTCTCGAGAACTCATTTTCAAATATTGTAATACTACTGCAAATTTTCCTCACAATTGCTGTAAGTGTTGCTAGTTGTGAGAGGAGTTTTTCTAAATAAAATTGATTAAGAATTACCTATATCACTATGAAATAGACTTTGCCAATGTCATCGACGATTTTGCTAACAGAAAAGCAAAAAAAAATAACATTTTAGAATGAAATTAAAGTTTTACTTCAAAAATTAACATAGTGTTTTAATTTATTTCCCTATACGTCGTTTTGACTTTTTGTAGTATTTTTGGTGTGTGTTGAGAGGGGGCTGCAAAAGCTCACCACTGATTCTAGGAGATATCAAATTTTGGCTAGGTGGCGTAGACCACCAACTTTATGCAATATTATCTATCTGTCTTCTTTCTCTTAATACTATTAGGCTCTCTTACACCACTATACTAATAGACACCTATGATGCATCTTTTTTTGGTATTTTAGAAAAATTCAGTGGATTTACTGCCAATACATTTCAGAGGCATTTGCATCCCTTTACTTTTTCACCTCAACAAAGCTCAAAAGTCTGGACTCTTCCCTTAAGGCTTAGCATTATACACATCTGAAAGGGTGTGTAATTTTCATTATGAAATAATAAGGCAATTGATGTTAAGTCATTCATTAGCCTCTATATACAAATAGCCTAGTTGTGAAGATACAGTAACATTTTTATATACGTATTTTTATTTATAGTTTATGATATTGTTAATTACGTTACTTTTTGACTCAGTGTGTTTCCCCTCTTACTTTGTAATTTTCGTGATTGCGTGAGCTTGCACAAAATGCCAATATGCTCCAATCTCTAACTCACGTATAATACAATTATTTAACTTTAGTCCTTTCGTAATCTACTTAGCTTATTCCCCCTTCCCCCTCTTAATGCCGTAAAGTATACTCTCACACATGCTAGTATCGTAGACTGAAGAAAAGCCTCTGGCTGCGACCAAATAATTAATCTACGTTGCTATAATTCAAATGTATTAATCCTTAAAAATTTATTTTTGTTAACGACTACACCATTAAGGATCGTGTAAAAGAATTTTATATCTTTCCTTTACATACAAGAGAATAATTTAGCTAAGTGCGTATAATAATCCTTAAATCAATTTTTTTCTCAAGCAACTCCGAATTACTCAGTTGTGGCTGTTACTTTACTTAGGTCACATAGGTTCAATTTGTTTTTATGAGACAGTGTATTGGCTAGCAAAGATCAGGCAAGCTATTAACAAAACCAAACATGTTTATTCTAACTAAGACAGTTTATATACAAAATAAATAGTAAACTCAATTAGACACGTGGATGGATTTTAGCACGCATAACCTTACTCTCATTACAACTAACATAAGGCAAAATTATACTAGACATGTTCTAAGCATTATGTAATACAAGCACTATTCAAGTCTACAGTATTCTTTTAAGTGCATTCAAACTCACGTTCAGCTTTCTGACCTCTTCAACACATTATGCCATTAGTTAAACAGAATCAATATCTATCATCTGTACACACAATCTATTAACATAAAGCAATCTACTTACAAGCTCACTATATCATTGTACAGTCCTGAATCCAAAAGGGTTAAGGGTGAATTCCGCTGGCTCCTTTTTTTTTCCTTGCACAACGGCTGTGATCGGACACTATCCGACAGTTGTCGTCTTGCAGATTCCTTCCTTGTAACTTTAATGCATTTTTTGTCGATGTTAGGAACTTCGTTGGCTGCTACAAATCAGCATGCACGCGTGTGGATCGGTACGTTCATCGAAGAATTTCATGGAGGGATATCTTGTAATACTGCCAGTGAACTCCCCATGATCTCTGGAACTGCTGCTCGTGGGACACCGTGACTATTGCTGTCCTCGAAAAGCTTGCCACAGGAACAAAAAATAAGAGAGAGCCTTTTCGCCCCTCAATCTCCGCCTTTTATATCATTGGCCGTCCCTCCAAAAAAAAATTCCTGGATTTACTGGAAGTGCCCTTATCACCCACACTTATGTTAGGTTTTGGTGGCAAAACTAATTCAGTGACCTTTGAGACTGTTGTTGACCTGATCCTGTCTGAGCTTTTTAGTTACAATTGCTTGTGGTTCTACATTCAGTTATTCTAACATTATATTACAAAATTTATTACCTTACAGTAGGTTACATATATTTCTAATTATATGCATTTTATGGCCTATGTAAAATCGATATAGGTGAAAAATATTTCTATTTTTCACCACAAAAGATTTTACAATACTTCACATGCAAACTTTGTTTGCTTACACTTGAATAAAGGATTAAACAAGAATATAATTTCTTGGCATCTTTAATTTAAAGATACTACAATTGTGTAATTTACTCTTAGATATATTGAAAAACAAAAATAGTAACGAACTAAACTTATGCATATTATGACCTTTTTCTTGACTACTAGTATTAATTCTGTATGTTAGTCAAGTAAATATTAGTTTAATATCCAACGTTTCACTTACTGATATCTGTCAGCATTTTCAAAGGAATACACTGGTAAGCAATAGAAAGTAACAAAAACTAGGAAACTAACCGACAATTCTAAAAATTATATAAAGTTATCACTGTGTGTGATACAATGATATAATACACGTGTTGCAAGTGCAACGTTTTATTTGTTGAGATATTTAATGTAATTTTCATGAAAGTTCATTTCTTTTTGGTTAAATGATCTGATTAGAAAATTATTTTAAATTACTTCAAATTATTTTACATGGCAAAAAACCTACTACAAACAACTCACTGGATTAGCCATGGGTAGCCCTCTCTCTCCTTCTTGTGCCGACCTATTCTTAGAAAATCTAGAAACTGAAATTTTATCCCAAATTACCCCAAAACCAACCACATGGTTTAGGTATGTTGACGACATCTTCATTATTTGGAATCACAAAAAAGAAGAATTAAAAGATTATCTAAACAAAATTAATTGCTTCCACAACACCATCAAGTTCACATTGGAACTAGAAAAAGATAATAAACTTCCATTTCTAGACGTCCTTATTAAGAAACAAACTGACAATAGCATCAACCTGTCAGTATATAGAAAACCTACTTACACTGGATGCTACCTCCATTTTGACTCGTCTCACCACATATCCCAGAAACTCAGCATTATCCATATGCTCAAAAAAAGAGCTATACAGTGTACCACACACCCTGGCAACCTACAAGAAGAATTAATGAAAATATCCAAAGATCTATCCCTAAATGGCTACCCTACAAGAATCTTCAACAAGATTCTCTTTAGTGACATACTGCAAAGACAATGAGTAGAAACCCAATACATCAGCTCTATAACAATTCCATTTGTTAGTGCCATATCCAGAAAATTAGCTCTTCTAAAACCATATAATATCAGAGTAACCTTCAAACCTATTGAGACCATTCAAAAGTTTATAAGATCACCGAAAGATAGCCATCCTTTCTACAAATGCTCTGGAGTTTATAGCATACCTTGTTCTTGTGGTATTAATTACAGCAGACAGACATCTAGAAGTTTTGATACAAGAAAGAAAGAACACATAGGCCATGTAAGGAATAACAGACAGGGTATATCAGGCCTTTCTTGACACTTTGCCTCTACCAACCATAATATTGAATGGGATATGAGTCATATGCCCTACATAGAAGACAACTACCATTCCAGAACATTTAAAGAAGCTGCTGCAGTCGCCTGTTCAACAGGTAACTTAAATAAGAATCAAGGCCTAATCTTACCAGATATATGGAAAACTCTAATCAGATCATTTAACCAAAAAGAAATGAACTTTCATGAAAATTACATTAAATATCTCAACAAATAAAACGTTATTTGTAGAAGGTGCTCTTTGGGCTCATGGTATCCTTGGTGTATATCCTGAATGTTTTTTTAGTTATTATTATATGACACCTCCATGGAGTCCAAAGACACATCAAGGGAGGGCACTTACTCTACAACACTCTGTCTCCAGTACTCAATCCACCAACGAATCACAACTACCATCGACATCAACACCATCTACCGTCCACCATCATCACTAGTATTTTCACAATCACAAACATCCATGGATTCGAACCTGCAGCCTTTTGGCTGAAGAGCGGATACGCTAACCACTCGGCCAACCAGGCCGGCATTGTGTTGGTTGAGTGGAGATTTACAGAGTTGAGAGAGTTATGGGTTCACAAACTTATTTAAACTTCTTATTACACCATAAGAGCCTCTGTAGCTTAGTCAGTATAGACGAAGCCCTTTGGTCAGAAAGACCTCAGTTTGATTCCCATCTGTGATGTGAGGAACCTTTATCTGGTCTCTTTTGACTAAAGGTGAGTCAGCCGGTCTCATATTGAGGTAGGGGTTTTTTTCACCCAGAAACTCGGGTTTTCGTCTCCCCAGAACAAGCAAACCGGCCCTGTGAACACACATGGATTACAGTCATGAATACTTCCCAGCCATATGCCGGTCCTGAGCCCGGAAAAAAATTGGGGGTTGGGGAAAGCAATGGTGAACTACCCTGTAAAAATCTCACCAGGAATACTTTGTGGGCAATGCCTACAGAGTCACCTAACCTACGGTCAGAAACGACTGAAAGGGAAAATCAGAGATTACACCATAACTTGGTCAGTTATAATAGTTGTGCTTGCTTGTTGATTATATGTTCAGTATCAGTGTCATAGTTAGAGAGACTTATTTTTCATAATGTAGAAGATTTATATGGCTTTTATACTCCTTTTGTCTAATTAGGATTGTTTTGTTTTTCAGCTGTGTCAAGAATGCAAAATGTACAATAGATCTTTTAGCAGAACTAAAGAAATTTTTCAATTTTGACAGGGATTGAAAGTCGCTTTTCTAGTGCTTGATTTATTTTTCTCTAAACTTTTTTTTTGGGGGGGGGGGGGATGGCTATAGCCAAACTATGGTCAGTGTTTCTTTCAAATAAGTTGTTGACAATACTTGGCATTCACTTGTAAGGGCTTGCTCATTCGAGCAGATGGATAAAACCCTGTTTAATGTTAGTGTTTATTCACCATCACTACACCCACAAACTTGATGTAAAATCTTGTTCAAACTTAGTGCACATTTAAGAGACACAGAATGCTCCTTGTTACTATTATTAGACAAGTCCACAAACAAGTGCCAGTCCTCTTCTCATGAGCTTAATTCATTTTTATAAAATGATATCATGATAGTTACAAATTTCAATATTTGGCTCAGAATACGGAGCTAGAATTTTGTTTTAGAGCTAATAAAATGAGATCCAAGCAGTTCAGGTTGTTGTTTAGATAAATTCAATAGCAAGATCTTTTAATTTCTTCTGTTCTTGTCCTTATGAAGCAGAAGGTTTATCATTGCAGTATTTGCAATGATAGTGAAGTAGGTAGGTACTGTGGGATCTCAAGAGAGAGAGATTCTAAGTTTGGGTGCAATTTTTATTTTATCAAAATCATTGACATACTTAAAATCATAGACGTGCCTTTTCTTTGAATTCATTAAGTCCAGTTAACTTTACAAGATGGGCAACAATAATGAAAAGCCTACTTTTATTGTAATTCTGCATTCCACACCCTAAGTAATGAAAGTATGCTGCTCTTTCTGTGTTGTCATCCAAGTATTCTATCATTGATTAACACTTATAAATGAACCACACATAACAATGTAATATAATTATAGAAATAAGAACTTTAGAGCCATCTTGAGTGCCAGTGGAAACTCTAAGAGACAGAGTTTGTGTTGCAGTATTCCTTGAAGTTCAAATATGCTCAAACCATGTGCCTCCATTCATTATACAGTTATGTTAAATGCTGTACCTTGAGAGTTACATCTTCAAAAGGGTAATTAAGCAAAGATAATTGATGTTATTATTGACTAATTCACAATAAAGTATTCCAAAAAATTAAGAGCATATGCATCTTTAAAAATAAATAAATGATGGTATTATTTGACTCATAGGTTTGAATTCAACATATCAAAATATATTAGAATTGCCTCAATTAAATTCAGTTACATGTTTTAAATTGTCGATAAGTATAATGAGCAACTTAACACCAAGTTATGAGGCTCCAGTCAATCTTTTTTTTTGTTGTTGTTGTTGTTGTTTTTTCTGTTTGACCATTTGGAAGCAATGTATTTGTAGTTTGGAATGCAATAAAAGATACTGATGGTATGGCTAAGAAGATTGAAACACATACTCATGATGTAATTAGTTTGTAAATGTATGACTTCAGTGTTTTAATAGACACTGACAAGGCACTAGCAAATAAAATTACTGTTTTTGGTCTCAACCCTCTTGGAAAAAACAAAAATTTCACAGCAAATAGATACTAAATGAAAATATTAGATGTTTTGATAAAAAAAAAAGAAAATTATTAAAAATGTGACTCCATATGACTTGAAATTAGAGTTTTTATTGCTTTTAAGTGTTCTAAAGTTAAGCTACATTACTAACTTGATATCTTGTGGGGAAAAAAAAAAAATAGAATCGTACACAAAAAATAAACTCCCATATAATAGTATCTCACTGACATAAAGTACTATGTTTCAATAATATAATAGGGTGGAATTGTAATTAGTGGAATTGGAAATTTGGTGACAAAATAATACACCCTCTGTCCAAAAAGAAACCAAACTTTTTGAAAATAGAAGAAACTAGTGGTGCCACCTGTTGTATCTTTTTGTTGTCGAAAGTGGCAACCTTCATTAGTGTTGTGTCAACTTTTTATGACATTTGTTAGTTAAAGTGCCAAGAGTGACTGTGTGTTTTAATGAACGATTGGTCGTCACGATATTCATGTCGTACGCGACGAATTCTCTCTATCAGTCGCTTCAAAACTTCGAGATAAAACTCACCATTGACCTTTTGGCCAAGCGAAACGAATTCTTTGTGGATATGCCCTTGGAATCGTAGAAACAAATCAGCATTGTCTTACTTTCGACTTCTCCAAGTGACTTTTTTTTGGATGCTCCTCTTCCTGTGGTCTCCACTCAGCACTCTGGTGCTTCGTTTTGGGCTCATACTCGAAACACTACATTTGGTCACCAGTAATGATCGTTTCAAGTAAGTTTGAGTCCTTACGAGCAGTTTTAATGAGGTCCTTGCAGTGTTCAATTCGATACATTTTTTGGTCGTCAGTCAACTTCTGGGGAACAAATCAGGAATTCAATTTATGAAGGCCCAAACTCTCGGTCATAATGTTGTGCACAGTTGATTTTGGAATCTTCAATCAACCTCACAGATTATTTCAGGTTTTCTTTGATGAAATCACACTTTTTTTGTGATTTTAACTTCGTTCAGTCCAGTTTTTGGACAGCCCGGCTTTTCGTCGTTCTCAAGCGTCTCATGACCACTTTGAAATCGCTTAAACCACTCTTAACTGGAGTACAGGATAAGCATTCATCACCATATGCTTTCTGAAGCATTTGATGTGTTTCGGTTAAACTTTTACCACATTTAACACAAAAGTCAATCGAAGCTCTCTGTTTGAAACTCATTTTCCGACCGTTCGTCAAAACACACTGTCACTCTTGGCACTATAACTCAGCTTCTAATGAAACAAATTTCATAAACAGTTGGCACAACACTAATGAAGATTGCCACTTTCGACAACAAAAAGATACAACAGGTGGTGCCACTCATTTCTTCTATTTTTGAAAAGTTCGTTATTCTCTTTGAAAATAACTCAGAATTGTATTGAAACTGTTTATGTGAATCTGTTATTGTTTACTATGTCTAGGCCTTATCTTATGTGCCATTAAACATGTAATTTGAATTTCAAGTATAATGCCATTGTTTATAGAATTTAACATGAGAGATTTTGTGCAATGTAGTGAAAGATCAGAGACTGGTGATGTCATCATAATAAAACATATAGGCTTTTATAGAACAGAACATTAGTGCAAGTAACTGAGGAAAGCATCGTGAGTGGAAAAGAAACAAGGTTGAGATTGAAGATAATGGAAAATGTGAGAGAGGAAAAGTGAGAAGAGAATATTGTATCAGTGTTACCATGATACTCTTGATGAAATTCTGGTGGAAAGATTAAGGATCTTAGTAATGCTGTTAGAATGCAGAGAAGGAAATTGAAAGAACTGATTGTGTTGGTAGGTATGAATAATTTTAAAACAAGTGTGGAATGAGAGAAGGAAAGAACTGGAAGAAATGTGTTTGAAAGAGAGCAAAGATTTTAATTCTGTTGTCATGATATAAGTGCAAGTGAAATTCCATTGCCATGATTGCTAATGAGTCAATGCATGAGTTGTCAAGGAGGAAAATGGTGTGCATTTTGTAGACATATGAAGTGAATTTGATGGACAAAGGGACTTATATATGACTAATGAATTGTATTTGAAAAAACTGGTGAAATTATAGTTGTTGTTTGGGGGGGGGGGGGTATGCAAACAACTTTCATACAGACACCCTTGAGCAATATGAGCAAGTGTGAGAATAGAAATGATAAAAATAAAAAATGCTGAATCTAGTTTCTCAAGTCGAATTTAAAGGAAGAGTCATTACAAAAAGAAAGAGTAGTTGTGGACCAAAAGGAATATTGCAGTTCGTGTATGGAGAGATCACATCGATTGAGTGGTATCAATGGAACTAGCTGTAGATCTAGGACTGAGCTGTTGTGTTTGTATACAAATACTAGAAGTGTAAGAAACTAGACAGGTGAAACGGTTGCACTAATTGGGTCTGTTCACACAAAAATTGTTGGAATAAGTGAGACATGGTTAGATGAGGATGACATCCTGACAGGAATAGATATGGAAGGGTATGATGTGTTTTGTGAGGATAGAAGGGGTAAAAAGGGAGGATGAGTGCTATTGATGATAGAGAAAGTCCACAAAGTAGAGATGTAAGAGGGAAATAGTGGTTTTTTGAGGCAGTATGGTGTGAGATAGAGGTGAATGGAATGAAATACTTGGTTGGATGTAGGTATAGACCAGGAAATGTGGATGGTAGTGACTATGAAATGTATAATCAAATTAGCCAAGCAAATAAGAAAAGAGTGATCATTATGGGTGATTTTAATTATGGCAATATAGACTGGAATGATGAGATAGCAACTGGAAGTAAAGAAAATGAGTTTCTTGAGTTTTTGAGGGATAACTTCCTCACGGTATGTAACAGAGGGCATACGAGGATTGAGAGTCTTGGATTTGGTCATCTCATCAGAGGATGTAATTATAAATGAAGTGTCAAATCACCCACCAATTGGTGAGAATGACCATGAGGTGATTACCTGGGTGATTGCCAGCATTGTGAGGACCTCTGTAAGAAAAGGGTATATGTGGAACTACAATGGAGAGGGGGTGATTATGAAGAGCTCAGGAGACAGCTTGCAGGTGTAGTATGGAATGAGAAGTTAGCTGGAAAAGAGATGATCAATGCAGCTTGGGGGATTTTCAAATATTATCTAGTAGATGCAATGTCTAAATGTATTCCAAGGATGAGAAGGTTAAATAAGGATGGTGTGAAATGAATGAATAAAGAGATTAAGCATGCAATACAGAGAAAAAGGGCATTATGGAGGCAGCATAAGAGAAGTGGAAATAACCGATTCCATGAGGACTACAAAGAACAGGCAAGGCGGGTGAGTTGGTTGCTGAGGGTAGCTAAAGAGAGGTATGAACAGCAGTTAGCTAATGAAGCCAAAAAAAATCCTAAGGAGTTCTTTTGATATGTAGCCAGCAAAAGAAAGAATGATTATGGAAGGATGACATTGATTGGAGAAAATGGTATAAAGACAGCTGTTGCAAAAGGTGTGGTGGAGATACTTAATGAGCAGTTCATAAAGGTCTTTTAATTTTATGAATGTGACTTCATGGAGAGATTGAGAGCAGTTGATGATGGGGAAGAGAGACTGACTGTAAGTGAGCAAGATGTGTATGGGGAGTTGTGCAAACTAGATGTAAATAAGGCTGTGGGACTTGATAATATATCACCACATGTTCTGAAGGAATGTGCCAGGGAGTTGATGCTGACCTTGACATTTTTTTTAATACGATCTTGCACTGGGTCAAGTTCCTAATGAGTGGAAATAGGGCAAGATTGTGCCACTTCATAAAGGAGGTGACAGAACTCAAGCATCAAACTATAGGCCTATCTGTGTGTCAGGTGTTGATTAAGTTGTTGGTGAAGCTTGCAAGAACTAGGATCCAGAATTGGGTTGACAACAATGGTATTATCGTTGATGGCCAACATGGATTTGCTAAAGGGAAGTCATGTTTTAGTAATCTACTTACCTATTACAATAAAGTGACTGCTTCCATGGACAGAGGAGAAGGATACACAGTAATATACTTAGATTTTGCAAAGGCTTTTGATAGATTACGGCATGATAAGTTGATAGTCAAACTAGAGCGGATGGGGTTGGATATTAGATTGGTTATCTGATTGGTATCAACAAGTTGTGCATGGGGTAACGATATCCAGGAAAAGGAAAGTTACTAGTGGTGTGCATCAGGGGTCTGTTTTAGGACCATTGCTGTTTAACTTGTATATTAATGATATTGGTGAAGATTTGGATGGAGATATTCAGTTGTTTGCAGATGATGCAAAGTTGGGACGAACCATGAAGAGCAGAGAAAATGTTGTGGCTTTACAAGAAGACTTGAATAAATTGAGTGATTGGGCATGAGAATGTCAGTTCAATGTTGCAAAATGTAAGGTTTTAAAATTTGGAAAACAAAAATGAGATGTAGAATTTATGCTTGGTGGGGATATACTGTCGGAGGTGGAAGAAATACGAGAACTGGGGGTGATAGTGGATAAGGATCTGAAATTTAGGGGACACATCGCCAAAATTGTGAAGACAACACAAAGGCTTCTGGGAATGATGCAGAGGGTACTGACTTGTAGAAGTAGGGAGATTCTTGTTCTATTGTATAAGGCTTTTATTAGACCACACATGAACTATTGTGCCCAGATTTGGTCACCTGGTTTTCAGAAGGACGAAGACATGTTGGGAAGGGTTCAGAGGTGACTGACTAAGATAGTTTCTAACCTCTGGAATGTCGAGTATGAGGAAAGATGCAACTTGCAGTGTCTGAACAGGTGGAAGAGATGAGATCTACAAGTTAGTAAGGGGTTGTTATAGGATCAATGCTGGAGAGGTTCTACAGAAAATAGTGGGAGTTCAGGGGAGAACCAGAGGTCATTCCTGGAAACTGTATAAAGAGGGAGTGAGAAGCAGGTTTTTTTCATGCAGAGTTGTGAATGCTTGGAATGCCTTGCCTGATTACATGGTGTCTGCAGAGAATTTGAGCGCGTTTAAAGGACGGTATGATGATGAGCTGTGTGTTTGATAAAAGGACTTCCTAGATTAGTCTTTGACCCCATGAGGTCTTGGGTAATAATAATAATATGAATACCAGAAGCATCTGGAATAAGAATAAAAAGTTTGTCATTAGTTTCAATTTTATTGGCACTAGCAAGACTTAGATGATGGAGGATATTATATTTATGGATGTAGAATGTAAGAAGCATTCTATTTGCAATAGGAATAAATACAAGAGGACAAAGTAAGGTATACCCATTTAGTGTTGTGAGCTATGATAGGTGCTTCTTCAGTGAATCTCTTAAGGAGAGATATAATAGGTGCTGAAAGTTGTATATGAGTTTTGGAAACTCCTTTCTCTTAATTGCCTTTTTTGTGATAATTCCACTGACTCTCTCTCTCTCACAGTCTTATTTCTTGTAGTTTGACAGTTGTCTTTTTCTCATTGATACTGTTTCTTCTCATCCCCCCCCCCAATTCAGACCACATGATCATTTAGTACTTAATTCACAAAGACTCCCACCCCTCCAGTTTTATTATCATATCCAAAATTGCTAACTTTGTTGTGCCTTTCACGACTTGCTTTAGATGTGGTGGGAAAATATTATTCCTGAAACAGATTGAAATGCACATTTTCATGTACCATTTTCAGTTTCAGTTTAATAGATGCCATTTAACAAAAGAGCAACTGTTTTTTGCAGTATGAAGGAAACAAAATGAAGTTTTATAATTGATCGATAGGCTGTGAGGAAAAGAGGTTGGCAGAGTATGTGAATTGATTAGGATACATATGACACAAGATGTATAGCTGAGCCTGTATATCAAAAGTTAGGTAAATAAATTAAGTAGGAGTGAAATTGATTAATATTGAAATCATACCAGTAGTATGGGAAAAGAAGATGTTATGGAGTACAAAACAGCAGGTACAACCCTTTGCTCATCCATCCTGATGTATATGTTTTTAGAGCCTTTCATATGGGTGGGAGTTACATAAAAAAAAAAAAAAAAGAAATGGATTTGAGATTGGCCTTCTGAAAGAAGATACCAGCGAGTTGCATGTAATAGGTCATGGTCCAGAAAAGGATGGCAACTAGTGGTATACTTCATGGTTCTTGGACCTTTGCAGTTTAACTTATTTATTAATGATATTTTATGTGGGTTGACTGGGATCTTCAGTTGTTTGCTGATAAATTGGGAGAGATAAGTGATGCTGATGTTAACTCCCTTCAGGATGATTTCAATAGATTTTTAGCTTGGACATTTGAGTGGGGATGCAGTTTTAATGTTAATAAGTGCAATATGTTGCACTATGGAGTGTAGAGATATAAGACTGTCTACAGTATTGGTAGAGTGGGCTTTCAGGAAACGGATGAGATTTGAGATGTAGAGGACAACAGAGTGACATTTACAATTTAGAGAGTACATTGTAAATGTCTCAAACATATACAGTGCCTGTTGTTATGATAAAGAGCACAGTGTAAGCACACAGGGAAAAGGAGTTGGTGTGTCACTATATAAAGCATAGCACTGGTCAGTCTGCACATGGATTTATTGTGATAAAATTTGGTCACTCCGTTTCCATTACAATATAGAAACACTGGAAAAGGTCCAGAATGGCTAAGTCAATATCAGGACTCTTGAATATTGCTTGAGGGAATGTAAATTGCAGAGTTTGGTGGATAGGTGATATGACAGATGTTTCTAAGTTAGTGAGGGGATTTTACCATTTTAATACAAAGTGGATTATAAAAAGAGTGAGGTGTGAGGGGAAGAACAACAGGATATCTCTGATACTTGTGTAAAGGAGTGGCAAAGAAGACAGATTGGTTGTTTATTTTGGATTTGGAATCCAGTGTATTATGTCTTTTAATTGCATGTGTTTGGGTGGCTGATTTGTCTTTTTTGCAGGATGGAAAACCATATACCACCCCTTTATGAGACATAGATAACTCATCTTCAGTTGAAAACTCCTTATGATGAACATTCATATCCTAAATGGAATTCGAATGCATCTCTTTCCAGCCAAAGGGGATCATCTTTACTGGCTGAGCAATGGTTGGTAAATGGTACAGTACTGTAATTTGTTGTGAATGCTTGGGAGTGTGAATGAGTTCAAGGTTCAACAAAATAGATATGCTGCTTATTGAGTGAGATTTCTCATAATAAGTCTGAGTCCATGGAGATTGGACAACATAAAAACAGCTTTTCATTTAGTTGACTACATAATGGATCATAAGATGTTTTTGAAAAATTGCAGTGAATTTTACGCATACGTTATTAACCATAATAGACATTGAGAATGAACAATACTAATTTTTATAGGTGGTATTCAAGCAATAGCAGAGTTGGTTCAAGCTGACCATAAGATCTCGGGTAATACCAGTGACAGATACAGCTGTACTATTCGACGTTATGCAGCAATGGCTTTGACAAATTTGACTTTTGGAAGTAATACAAATAAATCATTACTTTGTTCCATGAAGTCATTTATGAATGCATTAGTTGTGCAGCTGGAATCAACAAGTGAAGATCTAAAACAGGTGAGTGCCTCTTGTATATCTGTTCTTTTGAAAACTTTTATCATTGTTACATTACATTAAGCTTGAAAAGAAAAAAAATATTCTTTTTAATCCTTTTATTCAAGTGTTAGCAAACAAAGTTGTGTGTTGAAGTAACTTCACAACTAGACAACTTGTTTGTAGAGGCTGATGACCTCACATCAGTTGCTTTAGTATCCCATAATTATTATTATTCAGGCCTTCATGGAGTCAAGAGACTCATCGTGGGAGGTTCTTCCTAGGAAACACAAAGTCTATCATACCACTCATTGACTGTTCTTGCTCTCACCACTCTATCAGGCAATGCATTCCACGGTTCATCCACCCTCCACACAAAGAAACCACTCCTCACAGCTCACAGCTTCCTCTCGTTACTTCCAGGGATGACCCTTGTCATCACTCCTTCCCGCTGTTCCACCAAGCAAAAGAACTCCCCAGTAACTACCTCTCAGCAGTTTAAAAGTCTCGATCACATTACCTCTCCTTCTTCTATCCAATCCACATTCCCTCAGCCAATCCTCATAACTAACATTGTACAGTCCTGAAACCATCTTTGTTATCTACCTCTGTACCCTTTCCACAGTTAATTTATCCCTTTCAAATCCAGGGGATCAAATTTGAGAACAGTAGTCTAAGTGTGGTCTGATCAGGGTCTTATACAACAGAATGATAACTCTTTTACCACTTCAGATCAGCATCCTTCTCAGTATTGTAGCAATCCTCTTGGTTACTTTCACCACCTTTGCAATATGCTCCCTGAATTTCAATTTTCTACCAATCATCACCCCCCAGATCTCTTGTCTCCCCTACTTTCTCCAGTACAGCTCCTCCAATCGAGCATGCAGCCTCCCTTCAATAGCTTCCTTCAAGACTACATTTTGCTGTATTAAACTGGCATCCCCCATTCATTTGCCCATCTGTCTAGTTTATTCAAATCCTCTTGCAGGGCTGCCACATCTGCACTAGTACTAATAACCCTTCCTGGTTTCACATCATCTGCAAACAACTGAATATCCCCCTGCAATCCATTGACAATGTCATTGATATAAAGGTTAAACAATACAGGTCCCAGTACTGAGCCCTGTGGAACACTACTTGTAACCTTCTGCCTCCTTTATAATTTCCCCACCATACACAACTCTCTGATGCCTATCAGACAGCCAATCCTGAATCCAGTTGACTAACCTGACATCTAAACCCATGTGCTGCAACTTAAATATTAGCTTATTAGTATCCCTCCCATAATGCATAGCATTATGGGAGGGCTACTACTCAGACTAGTTTCGACCTTTAATGAGAGCTCATCAGTAGAAGCCAGACCTAAGTAGAAGTCATACCAGTCTAAGTTCTCCCATAATGCATAACATTATACACTTCTGACTGCAAATATGCCAGCCTCTTTGTACAAGTAGCCTAGTCAGGAAGTTACCTCACACAAAAACTTTGTACAAGAAACTGTCTGTTTCGAAAGCCTTACAGCATTCATTGTTAATATCACTTCAACTTTGAGTAGAACTGTTCTACATTGCTTATCTTCAGATTTTAATTTACATTTTGTAGATGATAGTATATTTTTTCCAGTTTAGTGAACCCTGCAATATGAATGCTAATAAAGCTTCAAAGAAAATAAAGAAAAGCTATTATCTTAGAAAAAGAAGTAAAAGCTGAGTAAAAAATTGAAGATATGAAATTAGTGAATGAACACTTCATACCATCAAAAACAAATACTGAAAGAAGAAAAAAAATTAAAGGTTCATATGATAGTGCTATGCCTGTGAAAGCATCTTGAGTTTCTGTTATTCAGTTAGCAATTATGGGAAAAAATGGAAAGGAGTATGGCTTCATGGATTCATCAAAATAAAGAAAATGTCTCTGTTCCCATTCAAGCATTTCAAGAAAAAAGTCCAAATTATTTGAGTCTTTAAAAATTATGTTTGAAGTTCAAAGCAAACAATTAACACGAGTGTCAGATGGTTCCACAGTATATAAGAATAGTTGCTGACATTTCACTAGCATATTGAAGGCCATAACTGATAACCAAAATTATGAATCTAGGCAGGTGTTAAACTTAGTTTTTCCATTGAAGGAAGGAGTGTGAAAGGTTTCAAGGGTAATAAATGATGTAAACACATTATGAAGAAGTTTCTCCCTATGAATCTGACAAGAGTTTGAATGCTTCAAACTCTTGTCAGATTTTGATTTTTGATTATGATGTTTGATCATAACTGTGTTCATGTTTCCTTTTCTACAGATTGTTCTTCTCCCAGTCATACTCAGCCTTGTATCCTGCGGCACTACAATGGCACTTATGACCTTTCATGTGTGGAAGTCATCATAAAAAAAAAAAAGGGGGGGGCTAGCTTCAGGATTTCAACATCTCATTTCTGGTAGGTGCAATGAATAATTGTATTCCCCACTCCATTCAAAATTCTCAACCTTCATCCAACCTCCAGTTTGCCATCAGTTGTGATTAAAAATTCAGGTCATATGCAAAGTTTCAAAATGTGCCCAATGGCTTGAATGGTCTACTCCAGCCACTCACTCATCTAAAAGTAAGCTCATAACTTCAAAAAATCATTAACACATCCAAAGCAAACTTTGTAAGGACTAAATTCAGTAAAGACTGTTCTCTATCTAAGTGGCAGTCAAGCCTTTTAGTTCCTAGCCAAGGCTGTTTGTTGCAAAAAACGTTTGATCCTTCTGTGTTTCCACCCTCACCTCTCTCTCTCTCTCTCATCCTCGTGGTGCATTGGTTGTGTCTCACAGAGATGAGACATCAGGATTTTTCCTCCGACTCTTGTATAGATAACCAGGACAGATCTCCTCCCACCATTTCACAGTGTACCTCGTGAAATTTCACCAGAGGGATATCAGAAAAATACTCAAGTAGCCTTGATATCGATAAGTCTTTTGGCCTTATGATGGTATTCCTCTCATTGCACTGAAAGCTTGTGCTTAAACCCATTTTATAT
The DNA here is from genome assembly GCF_054136105.1 of Typopeltis vanoorti. Lineage (NCBI taxonomy): Eukaryota > Metazoa > Arthropoda > Arachnida > Uropygi > Thelyphonidae > Typopeltis > Typopeltis vanoorti. The sequence goes on from NC_143571.1 coordinate 38,222,851, forward strand.
TCAAGTTGTCATACTCATATGGCATCTATCCAACAACTTGGAAGTTGGGCTATTCATTTTCCTTGGACCTTTTCTTAACCAGCTCTGCCTCTAAATATATGAACATGTTAGTTCTCTTGGCAGGTCGATTATCCATGCTTCCTTTTCTACAGGTTGTCCTTCTCCTGGTCATTCTCACCCCTATATCCTGTAGCACTACAACAGTAATAATTAGTACAACCTTCTGGATTTCTATTCCTTATTTCCATTCTGATTATTATTTCTGTTCTTCTGATCCTGGCACCTGCTCTGACCTAATAAGTTATTTTCACTGGAAAGAGTTCTTTTACTCCTCATTCCACTCAAAATCCTCAATCTTTATCCAAACCTTGGTACTCCAACAATTGTGCCAATGCCCAAGCAAAAAATTCAACATATGCCCAATGACTGGAGTCATTGGGCATATGCTGTATGATGTTCATAATTAAGGTGAGTGAAAAACTCCAGTCTTTCACTCACCTTATACTACACCTCATAACAACTGCAAACAAAATCAACAAATCTGAAGCAGACATTGTAAAGGCCAAATGGATTAGGATTGTCTCTTGTTTATATTTTAGTTGAGTCTCTTTTCATCCCTCACCAAGACTGTGGGATGTAACTTCCATCCTTCCACATTTATCCCTTTCTCACTTTCACTTTCTCACTTACAATGGTAACATTTCCTAATGATCAGGCAGGCCTTTTGGCAACAATTTTTTCCTACACCTCTTGTATAGATGACAAAGGCAAATCTCCTCTCACTGTTCCATGAACTATCCACATATGCCTTATCTGAAATTTTGCCACAGGGACATCAGAAAAATTCTTTGTAGCCTTGATCCCAGTAAATCTCCTGGAACTGATTGTATTCCTCCAGTTGTACTAAAAATTGTGCTCCAACCATCCTGTATTATCTCGTCAAGCTGTCATACTCATCTGGTATCTAGCTAGCAACTTGAAAGCAAATGTTTATCCGGCCACTTTCCAAAAGGGTAATAAAAATCAATCAAACTATTGCCCAATTGTTCTGACTTCATTACTCTCAAAAATAATGAAAAACTCATCAACAGCAACTGCTTCACAACTTGGAAGGACACCAATTATTTAATGATCACAAATATGGATTCTTTCAGTCCTGTTCCACAGCAGACCTCCTAACCAGCCTTGCCTACATTTGGACATGGGCCATGAAAAAGTTTGGAGAAATTCAAGTAGTTGCTCTTGATATTCTCAGGGCATTTGATCAGATCTGGCATCATGGCCTTCTTCTTCTGAATCTTCCATCTTCTCTTGTATTCCTCCTTCCCTTTGTGAACAGATTGCCAGCTTTTACAAATCATGATCTCCTTGCTATTCTTGAGTAGGATGAGGATGACCTGGTGAATTTTAATGCCACCAAAATGTAGTCATGTCTCATTGCCCAGAAGAAAGACCATGCTTCAGTCTTTCTCATTTTTGATAATCACCCACAATCAGTTTTCTCTTTTTAGGTTTACTTTCCCATGTATTGTATCCTGGCATGAGCACATCAGGTCCACAGCCTCTTCTACCTCAAAAAATCTTGATATTTTACTAAAATAAAGAGCCAAAGGCTTCATTTTGGCGTTGCAAAATTATATAAATTAAGTGGATATTAAATCCAAAATCATTTCAAAGCCAAATACAGAAACTATAAAAGTTTTGTGCAAAAATTGACCAGAGAGCTTGTGGAAATACACCACTGGCATACTACGAGTTGCCCTAGCCGAACCTAATAGGAAAAGCACGAACGCTAAAAGCATCTGTATGTTGCCTTCTATTGGTCCATTTTGATAGGTTTCACTAGTCTGACAGCTGTTTCAAACTCATTGGTTTTCATCAGGGACTAGAAAGAAACCTAAGAGAGCAAAAACTCTCAGTAGTAGGGAACTTGAAGCATCAGAGAGGTGTATTTTCCATAAGCGAACTCTCGGTCAGTGCATAAAGTATTTACTAAAATAAAGAGCCAAAGGCTTAATTTCGGTGATGCAAAATTATATAAATTAAGCGGATATTAAATCCAACATCATTTCAAAGCCGAATACAGAAACTATAAAAGTTTTGTGCAGAAACTATAAAGGTTTTGTGCGAAAATTGACCAGAGAGCTTGTGGGAATACACCGCTGCCATGCTATGAGATGCCCTAGCTGAACCTCATAGGAAAAGCACCAACACTAAAATCGTCCATATATTGCCTTCCATTGGTCCATTTTGATAGGTTTCACTAGTCTGACTAGGCAGAAACCTAACAGAGAGCAAGAACTCTCAGTACTAGGGAACTCAAAGCATCGGAGAGGTGTAATTTCTAAGTGAACTCTCGGTTGGTGCGTAAAGTATTTACTAAAATAAAGAGCTAAAGGCTTCATTTCGGCGATGCAAAATTATATAAATTAAGCGGATGTTAAATTCAACATCATTTCAAAGCCAAATACAGAAACTATAAAAGTTTCGTGCAGAAACTATAAAAGTTTTGTGGGAAAATTGACCAGAGAGCTTGCTGGAATACACTGCCACCATACTACGAGTTTGGTATTTTATTCATTCTACACATTACTTCTCTACTGTTACAAGTTGCAATAGCGATGATGCAGCAGTGGGAACGATGGCCAGAATGCAAGAATTAAAGCATTAAATTATTAAGATGAGGAATGAGATGAGGCATGTACAGAATGAAATTAGATATATAGTGGATACAAATGGAAGAGTGTGAAAGAATAAAATAAAAGATAGTGGGGAGAAAGAGGTAGCAAATGACTCAAGAATAGCACTATATGGAGATTCTACCATAAAAATTATGGTATGAGAGGATGCACAAAGTTCAATCTCCCTCTGTTAAGAGGGAGAATGAACAGGGTGATTGAGGTGCTGTGTATGAAAAGTAAGCATCCGGGAGAGTTAGTGGTTGTGGCTGGAACAAATGATTTGGTTGGGCACGGGGAAAATGTGAGACTCGATATCAGGAGATTATTGAGGAGAGTGAAAGACAACAGTGTGGTAGGAAGGGTAGTTTGTGTGTTGCCCAGGTATGACAATAATGAGTTGTGGCAGAAAGCAAAGATCTTAAATGGAATGTTAGCGGAAATATGTGAAGAGAAAGGAGTGCAGTTTTTGAATGTGTGGGATGAGTTCGAAGTACGAATGGAACTGTATAAGAACGATAGACTGCATCTGAATAGTTTTGGAGTGTATCATTTGGAAAGGTTGCTGCTAGAAGAAAATGTAATGAGTTATGCAAACAAGGTATCAGTGAAGTCAGAAATGATGTGAATGAGCAAGAGAGTGGACCAGGTGAGACTGATGTGGTTGTGAATGGAGAGGAGAATGGGAGAACAAGAATGCAAGTTGGACAGGGAAATGGAATGAGCCAGTGGGGTCAGGGAGACATGGTAGACATGGAACAGCATGAGTAGGAATGGTTATAGACAAGAAGTGAATTGTTATGTTTATTTATGAGTGTCAAGAGTATCAGGAATAAGGGAGATGAAATTGTTGCATTGATTGAGTTTATGTACTTGTAAATAGTTGGAATAAGTGAAACATTGTTGGATGAGAATGACATCTTCATGGGAATAGAAATGGAGGGATATGATGTTTTTCATGAAGATAGGAAAGGCAAGAAGGGAGGGAGAGTGCTGCTGATGATAGCAGGGAAATTATGTCTGCACAAGGTTGAGATACAAGGAAAAAAAGCAGCAGTGGTTTTGAAGCAGTATGGTAAGAAGTGGAGGTTGATAGAATGAGATATTTAGTAAGGTATTGCTACAGGCCAGGGAGAAATGTATAGGCAACTTGCCGTAATGGCAAGCAAAGGATGATCATTATGGATGATTTCAATTATGACAGTATCAATTGAAATGAAGAGATAGCATCAGGGAATAAGAAGAATGAATTCCTCAAGGTCTTAACTGACAACAATCTTAGGCAATATGTAACAGAGGGTATATGCGGGAAGTCTTTGATCTGGTTATATCATCAAAGGATGACTGTGAATGGGGTTTCTAATCTTCTCCTGTTTGGTGAGAATGACCATAAAGTCATCGCCTGGGTTACAGTCATATGAGAACTTCTATAAAGAAGGGATATATGTGGTACTACAATTCTGGGGATTATGAAAAGCCCAGGAGACAACTGAGAGCTATAGAGGGAAAAGAGAAGTTGAGTGGGAGAAGTTGCAATGCCTCAGTGTATTCCAAAGATGAAAAGGCTAACCAAGGTAGGAGTGAAATGGATGGATGAATGAATGAAGCATGAAATCTCAAAAAGAATGTTAGATGAATAAGATGAATGTTCATAATGATTGATTGCATGAAGCATACAAAGAACAGGCCAGAAATGTGAGTCAGATGGTAAAGACAGAAAAAGTGCTGTATGAGAAGAAATTAGCCAATCAAGCTAAGAAAAATCCTAGTGAGTTATTTCGATATGTGGCAAGTAGAAAAAAAATGACTATGGGAGGATGATGCTAGTTGATGACACTGGCAAATTGGTAATCTATGCGGAGAATATAGTTGAAGTATTCAATGATCAGTTGATCAGTGTATTTCATCCTTGTGAAGGGAACAGCATAAAAAGCTGGAGTGTAGAGGGTATGGTGGAGGAGGGACTGATGCTGAATGAGCAGGAAGTATATGAGGAATTAAGTAAACTCAATGTTAATAAGGCAATGGGACTCGACAGCATATTGCCATGTCTTGAAGAAAATGCTCTGTGGAGTTAATAGCACCTTTGGTACACCTGTTTAACATGTCTTGCAACTGGAGATAAATCCCAAAAAAATGGAAGGTGGTAAAAATTGTTCCACTTCACAATGGGGGGGGGGGGGCAGGATGGGGCTACAAATTATAGGCTAATCTGTGTGTGTCTGGATTTGTTATTAAAATGTTAAAGAAGTTAGTTATGTTTCAGCAATCTGCTTACCTATTACAACAAAGTGACAAATTCACTTGATAAAGCAGATGCATATATGGCGGTTTACTGATTGGTTGTCAGACAGTTATCAACAGGTTGTGTATGGAGAACTGGAATCCCAAAAGAAGAAGGTCACTAGTGGAGTGCCACAAGGATCTGTTTTGGGACCATTATTGTTTAACTTGTACGTTAATGACATTGCAACTAGTTTAACTGGAGATGTACAGCTGTTTGCTGATGATGCAAATTTGGCAAGAGCTATGAGAAGTAAAGCAGATGTTGTGGCTTTGTGGAAGGATCTGAACAGACTGTGAGTGGAAAAATGAATGGGACTATCAGTTTAATGTTGCAAAAGAAAAAGACCCTGCACTTTGCAAGGTCTAGAAAGTTGGTAGGCAAGGTTGAGATGCAGAGTATGCAATTAATGGTGCTATATTGAAGATGGCAGAGGAGATGAGAGATCTGGGAGTGATAGTGGACAGAGACTTGAAGTTTAGGGGTTATATTGCTAAAACTGTAAGAACATCCAACAGATTATGGCAGTAATGAAGAAGGCATTGACATGCAGAAGCAAAGAGGTTATGGTTTCCTGTGTAAGGCTTTGATCAGACCACATGAGGACTACTATGCAGAGATTTGGTTGCCTAGTTTTTAGAGGTATGAGGATGTATTGGAGAGGAATCAGAGAAGGTTTACTAAGTTGGTGTCAGGTTTATGGAATGTCAGATATGAGGAGAGATTGAAGGAATGCAACTTTCAGAGACTTTTGAGTAGAAAAAGAAGAGAGTATATCATTGAGACATAAGTTGGTGAGGGGCTGTTGCCAAGTTAATATGGAGGAGATTTTTCATAGAGTAGAGAGAAACAAGGGTAGAATTAGAGGCCACCATCCCTGGATGCTGTATAAGGAGGGTGTGAGAAGCAGTTCTTTCCATGGAGAGTGATTGGTGAGTGAAATGTATCGTCAAGAATATATTCCTTTCTTCTTTTAATCACTTGTCCACACACAACACTGTTATATCATATCGTATCACGGGTCTTGGAACATCCTTTCTTTTAGAGTTACACAGTGATCAGCATTCATTTTAAAAATTTATGGAATTTATAACCGTGTTAAAAAAACATTTTTATTATCCCAACGTTTCGATCTTCACATCAAGATCATCATTTGAAGCATACATCAATATACAAGACAAGCTGAGTTACATTATTAACTGTAAGCTAAAGAAACAATGATTTGATCACATGTTATTCTACTGGCATGACCTCTAGTGGAAAAAAAAAAAATTTACATCAAGCTAAATTCTATTATTTACGATGACAGGAATAAACATTCTTTCAGATGGTTTTCTTTCAGAAACAGTGATGTCCTATTTTTAGTGTTACAATTCTTATTTTTGCTTTTAAGATACTGGATGTTCTTAGTGATGAACGTTCCGTGGGTCGAATATATACCTTCCATATGTTTGGGATTTTTAGACCATCATTATTGTTCAGATTGGGGTGGTTGATAATAATCTCACATGATTCCTTGAATTTTTGTTCATACCATGTTTTAGTGTGATGTAGACAGCTAGTGCTCTTTGTCAATTCTGTGTAAGGAATTCAGGGCATGATCAGAAAAGCCAGCTTCACCATAATTATTATATTTAATGTGTCATTTATGTTCTTTTTGTCTGATAAGAATTCTGCATCCTGTTTCTCCTATATATGGTATGTTGCAAGTGCAATAAATCCGGTATACTCCAGGGTGGCTAGTGGAGGAAGTGGGTCTTTGGATGAGTTGAGTAAGCTTTTTAATTTTGCAGGAGGTTTAAAGATGGCTTTGAGGTTGTATTTTCGTAGTACTCTGTTTATTTTGTCTGATGTTCCTTTAATGTAGGGAATGGTTATAGTTTTACTGTAGTCTGGTTTGTATTTGTTTCTTATTGAGGTTTTGTAGAGAATTTTGTGAGGGGCTGTTGCCAAGTTGCCAAATGGCTGTATCCGTTTTTTTGAAAAGTATTAAAGATAATTTTAAATTCGTCTTTCCGTGCCTGTTTGTTGGAACAGATCTTCTGTGCCTGTTTTTTGGCGTGTTGATGACACCTAGTTTTTGTGTTGGGTGGTGGTAGGAGTTTATGTGTATATATTGTCTCGTATGTATCGGTTTCCGGTAAACAGCAGTAAAGGAAAGATTGCCAGAGGGAAGACATGTGACAAGCGTATCCAGAAACGGAAGTGTGTTGTGTTTTTCAATTTCAGTTGTGAATTGTATGCGTTTGTGTTGTTTGTTTATGTGGCTAAGGAATGTGTCTAATGTCTGGCGGCCATGGGACCAGATCGCGAAAACATCGTCAACGTATCTAAGCCAGACTTTGGCTTTTAAAGGGGAGGAACCTAAGGCAAGTTGCTCAAAATGTTCCGTGTAAAAGTTAGCATTGGGGGGGGGGGGGATAATGGTGAGCCCATGACTGTGCCTTCTTTATGTAAGTAGAAGGCGTTTTGCCATGCAAAATAACCCGACCATAATACATGCGCAAAGAGTGCTGTGATATCTGGAGGGAATTTGTTCTGTAGGAGAAGGATTGTGTCATTGATTGGGACATTCGTGAAGAGGGCAGAGATATCAAAACTGACTAATAAATATTCTTTTTTTAATGTAATGTCTTTGATCATGTTTAAGAAGTGTTGTGTGTTTTTGATATAGGAGGGGGAATGACCTCCTATCACCACCCAACACAAAAACTATAGGAGAAACAGGATGCACAATTCCTATCAGACAAAAAGAACATAAACGACACATTAAATATAATAATTATGGTGAAGCTGGCCTTTCTGATCATGCCCTGAATTCCTTACACAGAATTGACTGGAGAAGCACTAGCTGTCTACATCGCACTAAAACATGGTATGAATGAAAATTCAAGGAATCACGTGAGATTATTATCAACCACCCAATCTGAACAATAACGATGGTCTAAAAATCCTAAACATATGGAAGGTATATATTCGACCCACAAAACGTTCGTCACTAAGAACAACTATAAACAGGACTGTAGAAAATCCAGTATCTTAAAAGCAAAAATAAGAATTGTAACACTAAAATAGAATTTGTTTCTGAAAGAAAACCATCTGAAAGAATGTTTATTCCTGTCATCGTAAATAATAGAATTTAGCTTGATGTTTTTTTTTTTTTTTTTCACTAGAGGTCATGCCAGTAGAATAACATGTGATCGAATCAATGTTTCTTTAGCTTACAGTTAATAATGTAACTCAGCTTGTCTTGTATATTGATGTATGCTCCAGATGATGATGATCTTGATGTGAAGATCAAAATGTCAGGATAATAAAAAAGTTTTTTTTTAACACGGTTGTAAATTCCATAAATTTTTAAAATGAGAGTCTTGGAACATCTTGTGTGTGTTGTGTGTGTGTGGGGGGGGGGAACTGATAATAAAAAAAAATTTTAGGCAATAGCAAGACTTAGTTGACGGAGAAAGACATTGTTGCAGAGATGTGATAAAATGAATAAATACTGAATTTTCAATAAGCATAGAAAGAACAGGATAGCAAGAAGAATATTGCTGATGATAGTAGAAAAAATGGCAACTAGCAGGTGTAAAAGTGGGGTGAAGGAGTGCATTTAAAGTTATCTAGCGTGAAATTAAAGTTGGTAGGATAAAATATATAGTCGGTTGATGCTGTAGATCAGGGAGGGTAAGTAATCATTATGAGAGACTTCAACAATATGAAAACATAGATTGGAAGGAGGTATGGTATATAGGGCACATAAAGGGGATTTATGCAACTACTGTAAGGAAGTTACTAAAACAGCATGTGATAGAAGGGACCTAGTGTTTTTCCATTACTGAGGTATCTATCCACTTTTACCTCTGATTGGTGGAGTGATCGTACAGTCTTGACTTAGGAGGATTTTCAGTTCAGAAAGAATATATACAGAATTACAAAGCTAGCAATTATGACATGCTCAGGAGACAGCTTGGAGCAGTGCCATAATGTGAGAGTTTGCGAAGGAAGTGTTACAACGTATGTCTTTACTTTAATTCACTCTCGTGTTTCTCATGTAACGATATAGATAAGACTTTCTTTGATAACACGTGACAGGCCTAGTTTACAAGAGAATTGGCTCTGGGAGGAGTCAATCCCGATGTCTCAGGGTCCTGAGATCAACTTCTTAAGAAGTTCTAAGATAGTTATTTTTGAAACGGCACCTCCTAGGACTAATAAGTTTTGTAAGTTACATTAAAAGAGAAATGATCTCAGGAAAGAACACCCGTGTTATCCTAAGTTTGCAGACGTGGCCAAGATCTTATTCCTTAACTTCCTTCTGAGGTTCTTATTAATCTTTTTATAAGCAGTGCATCAGATTCCAACACACAGACAACTTGATTAGGTTAAAGAAAACATAGATTTAATAAACAATATATATTATACATACAAATTAGGATATTAAACTCTGACTGGGCCCAATCATTCCATATTAAACATTATCAATGACATTAATCAAACAATTCCTTCTGTACAGCTAGATACGTAAGGTAATGCTCAGTTCTGTACTGAAAGCTTACAGACTCTTGTGCATCAGCACTATCATTATCAATAACATTAATCAATAATTTCCTGCTACATAGCTAAATACATATGGTAATGCCCAGTTCTACGCTGAATGCTAACAGAGTATCTTGTGCATCGGCACTGTTATCACCATTATCATTATCAATAACATTAATCAATAAATCCTTCTACACAGCTAGATACATGTGGTAATGCTCAGTTCTGCACTGAAAGCTAACAGACTACCTTGTGCATCAGCATTATCGTTATCAATAACATTAATCAATAAATCCTTGCTACACAGCTAAATACTAGTGGTAATGCTCAGCTCTACACTAGATACCAACATGCCATTTTGTGTATCAACATTATCATTAAATTATTACAAATCCTTAGTAGCAGTATCATTTAATTCTCTAAGCTAATCTTCAAAACCATATTTTAGCTATCTCAACATTCCCTTAATCATTACAACAACTCAGCACTGCTAAGAAACTACAACATATTATCTTTCAGGGTCCTTATCGTCTAATCGCTACAGTCCTGTCCTAAGATATCATTAATTCTTTCTCTTTAACTTAATCACTTAACCATGTTCCTTTCATCCACAACTAGCAATGAAAATTTTCTACTTATCTATCTCCGTTGTCGTCCTGTTGAAAAATGGCCCTCTTCAATGGGATGTCCCTTTTCCTTTCCTCAGCTGAGAACAGTGGCAAGTGGCTCTTCTGGCTGTCGACAGTTCTGAGTCTTCGTACGATGAGTGCATGGCTCCTCCTTTTATGGATGACTGGCTCGGCTGCAGATCTACGGAATTTCGGGTCTACTGTCTCCCTCATGCATCATCCAACCAGCTCCAGAGTGGAGGCTCTGCCACCTTCATCCAACCTATGACCTTGGGAAACTCAATGCGACTCGATCCAGGAACAAGAGAGCGAGCGGGGTGCTCCTGATCTTTTTATTTCCTGCTGGTCACGGGGATTCCCGTACTCCACGATATTCACATAACGTTGAAATCCTTACTCACGTGGGTCAAACGTCGTAACGGCCACTTTCTCTTCTTATCCCTCTCATGCACCGTTGGTATGCGATCGCCGGGGCGAACTGTCCTTCTCATATTGCTACTCCTGGACTTTGGGTGACACTCCCTTTCGAATTCCACGCAAGTTATGCTGTAACGGTCTGAAAACTTGACCGATCCCACCCAAGCAGAAGGGTGGGACAAAATTGCCATATGTAACTCATTGTGAACAAAGATGACAGGACCCTGACCTTGGTTGATACTGGTATTGGGCTGACAAAGGCATTTCACATAGATAATTAATTATAACAAGACGCAATGCAAATCATACAATTTTCGGACCTTTACTCGGTCATGGATAGCTTGCTGATATCATAATATAATGTGAATTAAACAATGTCTGATACACTTATTCAGTTATATATTAACATAATTAGCAAGGAAAACTGTACAGTATGGAACTTGGACATATTTACAAGGTTACACTACTGTATACTCAAAGACAAACACATATATCTACTCAATTTCTCTGATTCTGATTGTTAAATTATGAATAGATTGGAATTTCTATATTTTCAATCAATCACAATTTAACAGAAGGATGCTAGTAGGGCATAGGGAATGGTCAGGGAGTGTTTTTAAGAGAAGTGGCATCAGAATACATATCTGGGATTAAGAGAATAAATTGTGGATCTGTAATTTATAAGTAGAGTAGCATCATGAAACAGGAGCTGCTAAAAAAAGAATATTGTGAAGGGAATATAAGGAAAAAAGTGATCAGCAGGCTTACAAGCAGTACAAAGTAGCATCATTACACAAGGTGTGCCAGATGGTAAGGAAGGCAAAATCTTAATATCATTTTGTCTTCCTCGTCATCACTGAGATGCAAGTTAAAGGAAGAATGATAGTGGAAAAATTAACTGTAATGAATGCTGATCAAAAATGAAAGAAATAGTTGCATTACTGAGTGATTGCTTTGTAATCTGGTTCTTGATAGGATTGATAAAGTGGAGTGTTTTGAATATTAAGAAAGCAAAATTTGAACACAGCTATGGAATTGGAATATATTATCTCATGTGTTGCAGGAAAGTGCAAGAGAAATGGCAGTGTTGTTTGTCTCAGCACTGGCATAGTCCCAAAGAGGTAGGAAGAGGGAAAATAGTCCCTTTACATTGAACAGGCACAAAGATTGATCAGTTAATCTCCAGAGCCACTGAGGTATTGGAAAACCTGTTAAGGACAGAATACTGGAATTGATGGATACAAATATGATACTCTGTTGATTGCAGAATAGCTTTGTGAAGGACTGTCTCAAGTAATTTATTTCCTTTCTACAGTAAAGTGATAGTTAAGTTGAATAAGTGAAATGACTATATTATGATATTGCTAGACTTTGCAAAGGGAGTTGACAGGATATCTCAAGGAATTATATTATTTAACTTGGAGTAAATGGGTATGGACATGAAGATGGTGACATGGATAGGGAGGGGATGGTGGCCAGTCATCTGAGATTAAAATATGGTAGAGTTGAATCAATGTAAAGACAGGTGACCAGTGGTCTGCCACAGAGCTCTCTACTTGGGTTGCAGCTGTTCAGTTTGTACATTAATGACATTGGGAATATTCAGCTTTTGAAAAGAGTCATGGTTACCAGTTCAGTGTGTGTTGCAAAGTATATTTTTATGTGGCTTCCACCCATGAAAAATTTTGGAAACCTACAATACATTAGTACCATGGGTGGGCTGAAGATTTTTTTTTAATGTTCTTATTAAATTTATATTTTGTTATTTTTATTTATTTTTTACATAGTTCAGAAACTGTGCTCTGGAGACAACATGGAACTTTTTTTCAAGCCACTTCATGCCTTCAGTAAGTGGAGCATTGATCTCACACGCCATGAAATTCATTGACCACCTAAAGACAGTCATAAACATCCATGTCCATAGTGGGATTTGAACCTGCATCCTCATCATTGAAGATCTGATATGCTAATGAGGCCAGGAAAGTTTGCACAGTTCGGACTGAAGAGATTATTATTATTATTATTATTATTATTTCGGGCGACTCCAGGAGTCCTTAGACTCATCGAGGGAGGCCCTAAACATCATGTCCACACAACTATGCAATTACATTCTCACAGTATCTATCATACCTTGCCTTGAACTCATTCACCGTCATAGCACCCACAACAGACTCTGGCAGCTTATTCCACTCATTTACCACTTTAAAAGTAAAGAACCCAGCTCTAACACCCCTGCTAACCACACTCTTGCCCAGCTTCCATAGGTGTCCCATAGTTCTCCCACCACCAGTCCTGATCTCAAAAATATCCTCTGAATTAATCCTATAGAATCCCTTTAGCAATTTGAATGTCTCAATCATATCTCCCCTCCTCCGCCTATCAACTAGTTTCTGCAACCCACAAATCTTCAACCTGTTCTCATATGATTCATTCCATAGACCAGTTATCATCCTAGTCACTCGCCTCTGGATCCTCTCCACCTCCTCCCCATCAAGAAGGAACCGAGGTGACCAAATCTGGGTACAGTAGTCGAGATGAGGTCTTATCAAGGCCCAGTACAGAGGTACAATAACTTGCTTGTCTCTGGTCGTCAAGGTATTTTTCAACAACCAAGTGAATTGATGAGCTGATTTAGCTACTTTTGCAATGTGCCCCCCTAAACTTCATCTCCCTATCCACCAACACTCCCAAGTCCCTGGCCTCATCAATCTCTTGGAGTACAGTTCCACCAATGTGGTATACTGCTGCTAATCTTTTCACCCCAAAATGCATAACCTTACATTTTGTCACATTAAATTGACATCCATTCTCCTTAGCCCAGAACTCCAATCTATCTAAGTCATCCTGCAAGACTTTGACATCTTCTGCATTCACTATCGCCCTACCCAACTTTGCATCATCAGCGAACAAATGAATTGTTCCACTTAGATCCTCCCCTATATCGTTAATGAACAGATTAAACAGCAGTTGTCCAAGAACAGAGCCCTGCGGCACACCACTAGTCACAGGCCGTCTTTTGGACTCTACTCCTGAATAAACTACTCTTTGATATCTCTCCAACAACCAACCACCTATCCATCTCACCAACCCTATATCCATTCCCATATGTTGTAGTTTATGGATTAGTATTCCATGTGGTATCCTGTCAAACGCCTTTGCCAGGTCCAGCAGTATCACTGTAAGCCCATTTCCCTTATCCAGTTCAGCCATCACCTTGTTATAAAACTTGAGCAAGTTACTGAAGCATGATCTACCCTTCACAAAGCCATGCTGTCCCCTGTACAGTATCTCATTTTCATCAATCCATTCCTGTATTTTTCCCTTGACTACTTTCTCCAAGACCTTGACAACGACTCCTGATATGCTGATCGGTTGGTAATTTGCAACTGTAGTCTTCGATCCTCCTTTATGCATTGAAACTATTTTCCCCTCTTTCCACACCTTTGAGACTAAACCAGACCTGAGACTCAGATTAAACAACATGGTCAAGGGCACTGATAATTCCTTAGCCGCTTCACGCAAGACCCGTGCCGGTATACCATCCAATCCCACAGATGTGTTCACATTAAGGTTCTGTAATAGACTAGTCACCTCCACTTCATTCATCACTATTCCCGTATAAACTAATGGTTCCTTCATTTTTTCAATGTCACCACTTGGATGATATGCATTTGCAAAGTGCGCGCTCAGTAACTCAACTATATCGACTGATTCAGTGACCTCCTTACCATCGTCGTTCCTTAAAATCATTTTGCCGTGTACAATTTTTTTCTTGCTTGCAGCATATTGAAAGAACTGTTTGGGATTTTCTTTTGCTTGCATAGCTAGTTTCCTTTCATAATCCGCTTTTGCTTTTTTTACCACACTCGTTACCTTTCTGGCCTGCACTTTATACCGTTCTTGTGCCTGCAGGTCACCCCTTTCTTTAAATTCCCTCCACAGTTGTTTCTTTTTTTGCAGCTCAAGCTTAATGGTGTTATTCATCCATTTAACCCCTACTTGTTTTACTATTCGGACCCTAGGTATACAATCAGCCATAACCTCCTGTAAATGCTCCTTGACCACTTCCCATGCTCTATCGACATCCAGCCCATGCAGTTTTACATGCCATGGCACTGATCCAAGCAATCTCCTAAGCTTGTCATACTTGCCAGCATGGTAATTCCACATATCTTAATCGAAAATTCCACACTTTTAGCCACCTCCCAGGTCAAGACCTTATGATCACTCTCACCAATAGGTGGCAACATGGTCATATTCATTACAGTCAAATTCTTTGATGCTATTACCAGGTCAAGCACTCTCACACCCCTAGTATTTTCAATTACATGCTGTCTCAGATAGTTATCCCTTAATAATTGAATAAAATCCTTTTCCTTCCTTACATGTGCCCTCTCCTCCTTCCAAGCAATGTTACCATAGTTGAAATCCCCCATAATAATTACCCTCCTTCCACTCATTTCATCAATTTCCCTATGCATACTATCTCCGCCATCTATTCCGTCACCTGGTCTATAGCAGCACCCAACTGTATATTTTATTCTGCCAGTCTCAATCTCACACCAAATAGCCTCAAACGAGCTCCTTTCACTATCCTGCGATACAACTTCAATTCTCCTTGGCTGCAGTTCATCAGCTATCATCAATAATACCCCTCCCTCCATTTTATTCTCTCTGTCCCTCCTAAACACACTATAACTTACACATTCTATCCCACTAACTATATATCATCTTCCGTCAGCCATGTTTCACTAATGCCAATAACCTGTGGCCAGGAAGAGCTAATCAAGGCCAAAAATTCTTCCTTCTTGTTCCTAATACTCCTGGCATTAGTATACATGAAATGCAGTGATCCCTTAGTCCCACCCCTATATCGATGCGTTATTCTAAATGACCCATTCCCATTTTTTGTCCTTAGTGCTGGCTCGGGTACATTATATACATTCTTACACTCATCTGTCTCACTGATGTCTGCATATCCATTCCCCCCCCCCTCCTTGGTAGTTCTAGTTTCCCTGGTTTTGCACATCCATTTTCACTTCATTCAGCAACACTCTTTCCAGTCTCTGCACACCAAGTCCATCAAATGCAGGCCATCCATCTTTTATAAGTCCTTTTGCCCTTCAAACTCATTCCACACGTCCACAAATTCCACACCACACCGTCTGCATAACCTGCTAAACTGCTCTCTGTCATACCGTGGCAACAGACTAACCATTCTAACTCTGTAACTCTTTTCTTTCGCTACCTTTAACAATACTTTCAAGTCCTCTCTCATAAAAAATTTATCACCTTTCAATTCATTCATACCCGCCACAATTATTAATTCTTTCACCCTCTGTTTTTGCACTCTAATACTCTCACTTACATCCTTAAATTTCGCACCCGGTAAGTACGATTTAGTTACACTGCCATCTATCACCCCTCTTAATAACGAGTCACCATACAATACTCTTTCCTTCATTTCATAAACTCTCCCATTCTTACGCTGTTTATTTACGTTAGCCGAATCACTCTGGGAAGAGTTTTGCAGGTGCTCTAATTGCCGCTGGCATTTTGTATCACTGCGCGCAACCTAGCGATCTTACTTCCTACAAATAATTCCTCATTATTTTTATCATTTAAACCATTTTCTCTCTCTGTATGGTTGCTTTCACTCTTTCTTAGATCACCGCTCTCATTGCCATCTTGTACATCGCAATTCCCTATCAAGTCACTATTTTCACTCACATTCTGGCAATTCTGACTTTCTTCAACCATAACTATCTCACAACCTGACACATACTTCAACTCCTCACTTTGCTTACACTTTCTGCACATTCTCCCACCACTATCACTTTCAATCCAAATTCCAGCCTCATTCGGGAATGCCTGCATCCCACACACATCACATTGGACAAACTCTCTCACATTCTAGTTTTTGAACAATGGCATCATATTTTTGGACGCCATTATCTTACGTCGCATTGGCGTCATATTCAAATCTATGAAACGTAACGTTATATACTAAATTAAATAACGGAATTCACACCAAAATCCCACAGACACAACAAGCTACCAAAATTAGGCAATATTACGTTATGATTTTAACCTATATTCTAATTTTTACTCAAAATTGTACTTAGCTTTCGGGACCTCTCTGAAAACACAACCATCCGTCTGGCCCTCTAGCGGGCACTGATCCTTAGTTAAACCTGTCCCAATATCCTATTGGGACAGGTTTAATTGGGACAATATTGATGGGAGTGCACAGCATGAAATTGATTGAGAAAGAAACACATAGCTAGGGATAATAACTTTTTATTAAATTATTAACTTATATTTCTGCTTGGCTGCCAAGGCATTTCCATGGATGTAAAGATATGTATGTGCATGCTGGTACAAATTAAACAGACTGGATTCAAAATGATGTAATCCTGTTGTCCAAACTAGTGCCCTATATTGATAAAATGAGAGAATCTTGATCTTTCAGCTGTTTAAGTCTTTTGTCTCCCAGATGTTTGGTAAAGCGAGATTATTCAAATTTTTTTAGGCATACTATTTTTTATGTTTTATTAATTTTATTTCATATTTTTACTAATTGCCTAGAGATTTGACTATTTTAATTTCACTTAGCATATTGCATCATGTGGAAGGAACATTAACATTCACAGAAACTTTATCATAAAATTATTAATCCAACATTTAATGCTTTGAATTTATTATTTTTTTTTTTTTGCCAGTGTTATGATTAAGCTTTAAAGAAAAGTGTAAAATTGAGTTTGGTCATTAAAATGTCACAATTAAGTATATAACTGATTTAAAATTTAATAAAATCCTGACATTTTTTATTATATCTTTATATATATATAGGTAACTGCAAGTGTGCTACGTAATCTCTCTTGGAGAGCAGACTCCTGTAGCAAGAAATCACTTAGAGATGTTGGTGTAGTTACAGCTTTAATGAAAGCAGCTTTAATGGTTACAAAAGAAACAACTTTAAAAAGCATGCTCTCTGCTTTATGGAATTTGTCTGCTCACTGCAATAAGAATAAAATTGATATTTGTAATGTGGAAGGATCATTAACATTTCTTATTGGTACTCTTACATACAAGAGTTCATCACAGACACTATCTATTATTGAAAATGGTGGTGGAGTGTTGAGAAACATATCTAGTTATATTGCACTAAGAGAAGATTATAGGGCTATTCTTAGGACACACAAATGCTTTCAGATATTATTAGGACATTTACGATCTCCAAGCTTGACAATTGTCAGCAATTCATGTGGGACTTTATGGAATTTATCCTCACATTGCATCGAGGATCAGCAAGCCTTATGGGAGATGGGAGCAGTAGGTATGCTAAAAAATTTAGTTCATTCTAGACACAGAATGATTTCAAAGGGCAGTTTAGCAACTTTAAAAAACATTTTGTCAAATAAGTCATTCGGTAGTGCCCCGGAATTAAATATTAGCAGTGACCATATGAGTGGAGAATGTGTCAATAAAGGGAGTACTAGTACCAATAATTTGCCTTGTCTTTTTGCCAGGAAACAAAAAGCATTAGAATCAGATATTGACCATAAGTCTTCAGAAAATCATACTAATACTTTAAGTTATAAAAAAAATTCCTTAGACTTTTCAGATTCAGATAACGATCACTGCTTTCCTACTGTGTCTTCATGGTTGTGCCAAAATATAGGTGATAATCCATTATCACCTGCACAAATTAATAATTATTGTGGTAGAAGAAATATGAATTTGGAATCCCTATACTATAATAATTGCAGAGAAACACCTAAAATGTTTGCAAAAGGTGCTAGATATTCTTCATCTAATATGAGGTTCCTTACAAACAGGCTTCCTGATATTCAAGAAAGTGGAGATTCATCCTTTATGGAAAGTGAAATAGCTCTTGACACATCACTTTCAAAAAACTATAATGTTTCCAAAATATTATCTAACAGATGCATGTCAAATGGTAGTAAGTCTTCAGAAATAAATATGCCATGCGATACATCTCAAATTGAGGCAGGATCTAAATATGATAGACATTGTGATTCAGTGAAGTCTGAAAAAGTTTCTAATTCTTTTGATGCAGCAAATGATATAAGTGCATTAACTCATTCATTTAATCCTTTTGAAGAAAATTCTTTACATTTTACAGATTCACCTAACAGGAAATGTTTTAATAAGGTGTGTGTCCCTAACTTGTGTAGTTTAGTTCTGAATGGTGAAGTCACTGATGTTGCTGTTTCTAAGTCTGTGGATCGTCTAAAATGCTATAATGAAGCATTAAAACTACATGAATCTAATGGTAGTTCCATTGAAAGAAATGGTGTCAGAAAGGAAAATGATGTAGCAGAACATCAAAATGAGGCTTCCAAAGCAAAACAAGAAACACACAAAGTAGCAAATGATATAGAGACAAAAAGTAGCCAAGAAACTAGAGTAAGACCTCTGTTTTCAGATAACATTGTTAGCAGGCATGGTAAGTTTTTGTTTGATAAACAGATTACTATATATATATATTAGAAAGGCATAATATTTTGCTGAATCAGGTCACAATTTGGTTTTGATTTGCATTTTTCACATATCTTATATGGACATGTGAAAAATGCAAATCAAAACACACAGATGTGCAAAACATGCTCTTGGTCTGTTTGTTTAGGCTATTTAGTGAAGATTTTAAAAAATGAAATTAAAGTACATATTTGCATGAAAATTTAGAACAAAGAGGGTAAAAAAAACACTAAATGTTAAATTTTGGAATGATTACAATTTTGCATTGATGTATAAATATGTATATAAATAAAATAAAATTCAAATTTAAAAAATTCAAAAACAAATGAAAGCAGTAGTAGTAAGTAAGTGCATATAATACCAGTGAGTGGATGATTTCCATGTTGTCAGTTTAATGGTATGAAAACTTATGCACACAGGTAGATACAGTCAGACATTCTCATCATCCCCAATCCTCTTAATAATATGGTATTATAAATAAATAAAAACTAGCTAACAGCCATCAGCCCTCTTTTCTAACTAAACATCCTTCACATCTGAACTTAACCATATGTGCCACACTTTATTTAATGGATGCAGCTCTAACAGAATTAACAAATCCTCAACATACAAATTACAATAATGCTAGTGCAATTTCCTGTATCCAGGCACCTCAGAAAAAATAACCAGGTCTTTACAGAAATAATTTCCTATACTGTTTTCAAATCCTATGTAAAGTTGGCTGCCCTTATCTGCTATCCAAAAGACCAAATCTTTCCTCTTTTGGTTACAAGTTTCTTGCACCTACAAGTTGGCCTATTATGGGCACGTGGAAGATCTGCCAACATCTCTTTGGAAGAACATAAAAAATCCACCATCACAATTATGTACAGTCAAGCAGAGTGTACCATGGACACCATTCACAGAATCAAATGCAGGAAAAAAAAAAAAAACTATGCTTCATTAAAACAAGCATAAGCATGCAACTTTTAACAACAACAACAAAAAAAAAAAAAAAAAAAAACCTATCCTAAATAAATACTGTTGTGTGAAACTCCCCAAGATATGAAGAACTGAACTTATTTGATATGTTTAGCAGGCAGGGCTTCCTACTAGCACCCACAGAACTTCAGGCTTTAAGTCTAGTCACTTTGTGTTTTCTGTGAAAGGGCCACTAACATTTATTATTGGTTTCAACCTTTGTTGAGGTCTCATCAATGGGAGCTAGATCTGTGAAGATTTTGAAAGCTAAATCAATGTAGAAATCATATACATCTGCAGGCAGCAAAATGAGTATCATCATATTATTAAAATACTCTTGACCACAGAGATAGTTGAAATTTTTTTTTTTTTAACTTGGTTAGAAATTTACACTAGACAAGAAATTATATTTTTATTTTAATAATTTATCATAAGTAAATAAAAGTGTGCATGAAGTTTACTTATGCTTGGGTAAAGGATTATAATAAGAATATAATTTATTAGTTTTATGTTGTAAGAATATAATTTATTAGTTTTATGTTGTACTGCCAATGATGTCTCATTGATCTAAACTAAATATTGGAGTTTAATGAATTAAATGGCAGTTTAATATTCATTAAGCTATCATTTTATTTATGCTGTTTTTATTCTATTGAATTGTCAATGTAAATTATGTCATGTGAGGTGCCTGACCCTGAAGTCTAATACAACATGATTTCGCATGACTCACAAGCACTAATTTAATCTATTATGAGCAAATGGTTAAGGGGAAGGCCTGTTCATGTGTTTCTTGAACATCTGGAGATTGGTTGTAATCCTTGGGGAAATGAGGGGGAAAAGGGGGGGTGATGTTCCAGTGAGTAAGGGTAAATGGGATGAAAGAGGACAAGAAGTGGGTTCACCAAATTTGAAGCTTGATAATGAATGGATGCTGACCAACTTGCTTGCATGTCTTCTTGCTTAATGGAAGTGGGGGAATGATGTCCTCTTCTGGACAGCATCAAACATTTTTAGTTTTTTGAATGAGAACAACATCATAAGATTGAGTGAACTTGGGATTTATGTAGCAATACTAGTTGTACAAATAAAAAGTAGTGTCTTGAGCAGAAAACAACACCAAATTTTTTGGAAGCTGAAGGTTCTAGAAGAGAAATCTAGTCTTGTCTTGAAGATCTGGTTATTATCATAGATAAGGGGAAGTGATGTGAAATCTTTTTTGCCCGAAAGAAAAAAAGCAGATAGGACTGTGTTTTGCTAACATTGATGTTAATAAGGTTTTCCTTATTGCATTGGAGAATGGCAAAAAGAACAGTATTTAAAGCATTGGTTATGAAAGATCTAAGATTTTTTTTTTTAATCATTTGAGTACTACAAGGTTGTAAAACAAAGAGTGGTGTGTATTGTCATTAACAAAACCATGGATATAATTTCAGGGTAATGACGCATATATAGGTGAAAATACTAAGTTCTTGAGTACTATTGCAGTGGTGAGAAAAATATGGAGGAACTCATCCACAATGATGACAAGTATGGAATGACTGGAGAGGACACTAGCAACCCTGAGATAGTAGCTTGGTAAGTGGACCTCTATTCCAGTTGCAAAGAAATACCTTAGAAATATCAAAAGCAACTGCATAAGTTTCTCCAAACTTATCCATTGCTTGTGTTCACATATGGAAATTTGGTCAGAGCTACCAGACCATGGAAAGAAGTAATGAAAATCAGAGATGATTCCCATTTATCATTATTGTTGTGCAAAAGGGCATATTATTGAGAGAGAAATTGGAAGCCATTCTATAGAAAAGGAAACGTAGATGAGGTTATGGTCTGAAAGGAGAGCTGATATCAAAAAGGAGACCTGATTAAGAAAAGTTTCAGTGGATTATCTGGTATTCAAGTGGGTAGATAGTATGCGTTACATCATTACTCCACATTTCTTCCAGTTTGACCAATAGAGAATGAAAGTCAGTTTAAGCTGTGAACATTGAAGTTTCTAATCAAGATAACCTCACTGTTTGTATATTTGGACTACAGGAAATTAAGCTGTAGAGATAAATCAAAGATAAGCAAATGAATGCAACAGAAATGGGATAAGAAAATTTATTATTATTATCTGAGACCTCAAGAAAGGCAAGGAATCAACCAAGAGAGGCTATACATTACCCATCAGCTATCATACTTCTCTTAAAATCACTGAATCACACTGAATACACTCACCACTTGTAAAAGCAAACTGTTCCACTCTCTCACTGCTCTGTGAGAGACAAATCTAGCTCTCAGACCTTTCTTAACTATACAAATTAACTTTCATGGATACTACTATGTTCTTTCCCTAGCTTCCATTAATGAAAAATTCCATCAGATGATATCCTATAACACCCATTCAGAAATTTATAGTGTCTGCAGCTCGCATTCTCTCAATCTGTCCTCATAATCTACATTCCATGATCCCAATATAATCTTGAATTTTTATACCTCTGTGTACCCTTTCCATAGCTTCTTTATTCTCCTCTGAACCCAGGAGACCAAATCTGTGTACCCTTTCCATAGCTTCTTTATTCTCCTCTGAACCCAGGAGACCAAATCTGTGTACGGTAGTCAAGATGTGGTCATATGAAGGCCTTGTAAAGAGGCAAAATGACTCCCTTACATATCAGTGTTCATTTTAGCTTTGTAATTATTCTCTGGGTTGTTTTTGCAATGTGACTTTTGAACTTCAAATTTCAATCCACCATAACTCCAAGATCCCTAGCTTCATTGGTTTTTCATAGCATAACATAATATAATATGCTATCGGAAATCTCCTCATGCCAAAGTGCATAACTTTATGCTTATTAACATTGAATTGACAACCATTATCATTTACTCCTGTGTTTGCAACATCAGCAAACAGTTGAACATCTCTTGTCAGATCGTTCACAATATCATTAATGCTGAACAACAATATTCCAAGGACTGATCCCTATTGTACTTCACTGGGCACCTTAAATCTGGCAGATCCACACCCTATACACGCCACTTTTTGATATCTATCCTCAACCACCCACTGATCCAAGCCAGTAGTCAAAATGGCTGAAAGGACTTGTATATGCTTGATGGACTGCATTTGAATGGTTTTGAAGTTAGATATTTGGACAGAGATTTTTGTACAGGTGGGAGGTTGGAAGTGCAAAATCAGAGAGACTAGGGGAGGATGCAGTCAAGTGTGAGCTCAGCCATCCCTGAAACAAATGAGTATGCCTGTACTAAAATGATTATGCAATGCTGAATGCAGTTTCACAGGTTTCAAATCTGAATGGTTAGTAAAGTGATATAATGTAAGGGGTATTGTATTATCAGGGACAACAGAATAGGACAGGAGGAGTTCATCAGCTGCTGATGAACTTTAACCAGTAAAAATAAAAGTTAAGGTGGATTTTTGGCTTGAGAGAGGTGGTTCATTTGAGATTCTCTGGTGTGTGATACAGGCCAATAGGAAAAAATATATTATTGGTTGCTGTTATAGACTTGGGGGGGGGGGGGGGAACAACAGAAAGATGTAGATGCAGTGCAGTGGCAGAGTAGCACAATGAGTGTAGCCTTAGCTATGGGAGACTAAGACTACACATCTCGCCATAGATTCAACTATGGTGAGATGAAAATGGAATTTATACATTTACTAAGGCATAATTACCTGAAACAGCGTGTCATGGATATTATCCTTCTTTATAAGGCTGTGATTAAGCTGTGTCTTAACTACAGCACAGATTTGATCACTTGATTTCTTGGGGATTGGGAGGTGATGGAAAGGATCCAGATACAAGTGACCAAGCTTGTGTCAGGTCTGCAGATTGCTCCAGGATAGGTTGAAGGTTATGTGGGTTGCAAAGTTTAGTTGATAATTGAAAAAGAGGAGACATGATAGAAACTTATAAATTACGAAAAAGGATTTTGTAGGATTGACACAAAAGAAATTTTTCAATACATGATGAATAGAGACGGCTAAGGATCACCCCTGAAAAAGAATATGGTTAGTAAAGGTGTGCAGATTACATTTTTTTCTTTGGAGAATGGCGAATGAGTGCAGTGGATTGCTAGAAGTTGCTGTGAGTGCCACAAATTTGGTTGCATGCTTCATTTGGAATGAGGTAGAGGCGGAAAGAATCCCGAAGGAAGTGACCAAGATGATGGTCACTTAATTCAGGATTCTCCCGAAGTAGGAGAATCCCAAAGGACTCTTCTTTCCATGAAGATAGACTGAAAGTTTCTGGGTTACAAATTTTAGATGATAGCTATAAAAAGGGGAATATGATAGAAACATGTAAGTTGATAAAAGGGTTTTAAAAATTGATGCTGAAGAAATTTTTAAACTTTGTTAGAGGACTACATTTTTTACTTGGAGAGTAGTGAGCAAGTGGAATGTTTTGCCAGTAACAGCCATATGTATTTAGACGTGATCGAATTCAAGGAAAGGTATATGATAGTTTTGTGTGAATAATGTAGGCCTCATGTGATGGGGTTTTTTTTGGACTTAATGGAAATGCCCCATATAATAATAATTTTGACTCATATTTTTCTGATGGCATTCTGCTTTCAAGAGACCTCATTAGAATCAACAGACTCATTGTGGTGGGTCTCTTAGATCCAAAAAGAAACATATGGCACAGTTTGAAAGATCTCTTAGATCTTTTACCATAAACTCATTTGCACTCTTCATGTTCTCAAATATATTTTTGCATTATATTCCACTCACCCATGATATGTAGAGTGGCAAAAAATCCACTCCTTGCTGGCTCATCAGAACAAGGTCTCTCTCTGCATTCTATCTAGTATTTTTTCTTAATCTAGTAATCCTCTTCTCCAACCATGAAAGGTCACCATCTTTTTTCATTCATCCCACACACACACGCACACACGCACATAGATACTTAAGTGTTATATATTTTGCAAACCTCTGATGTGTGGAGGTTCATATTAGGAGGTTGGAGTGGAAACCTCCTTTGTTTATCCACAAGGCTCTGTAGTTTATATTTCCTCATCGCCCTAGAAACTGTGCGACTAAATTTGCTTACAGTAATTTAAGGTATGGTGTGATCAAAGTTTTGTGCAGGTATATACTGGTACAAAATCTTGGTTAATCACAACTTCTGTATATCAGTTCTTGTCAGTGTTCTTTCTGGCAATATGTAGTCTTTGCAGTTATTGCAATGTTCCCTCATTAATTTCAGGTGGTGTCTATTAACTATTACTCTAGATTGAAAATCTCATCCACTTCCTGAAGCATAGTTCCACCAAAAGAACTGTGTGAAGGGCACATGATTGCACACAAAGTACAAAATTCACTTTGCATGCCAAAGTCAATATTCATTTTGCATTGGTAATATTAAAATGACAAACTACCATTTTTCTAAGATAAAAACTTAATTTTTTTCTTGAATGGACTTGACATCAGCAGACAACCAAATATCTCATCAACACATGTATTATGTTGCCTTTTGCAATTTTCAGTATTCCTTCATTTCCATTCTATAGAATTCTTAGTATTTCTTTTCACTTCAAACTTTACCAAGAATGCATAAATTCACATGTTGCAGGAAATGAACTGACAATTTTTATACAACTAGGGGGTCTCTGACAGTGTTGCCCTTAGCTGCTACCTCTGCTTCAAATTTCAGTATCGGTTACCCACTTAGCAGTGTGCATATTATTATTATTTATTTTTGTATGAGAATGAAACTCCCACACACACAAAAAAACTCCATTTAAACTTCTCCCATTATCTTTATGTTAATGATATTGGGAGAAGTTCAAATAAAGGTATATAGTTTGCAGATAATGCAAATTTGCCAATGCAATATTGCAAAGTGTAAGGTTTTCAAATTTGTTAGTCAAGAATGGGATATCAGGTATGCAATTGGTGGAAAAAATTCTGATCACAGTTGAGAAAATGAGGGGTTCTGGGAGTAATGGTGGATAGTGAGTTAAAGTGCAGGGATCACATGCTGAAATTGTGAGGACATCACAAATGGTTTATATCAGTGATGCAAAGGATTTTGACATGTAGATGGAAAGAGATTATGGCTCCTGTGTATCAAGTCCTTAATCAAGTTGCATATGGACTATTCTGCTCAGATTTGGTCATCAGGATTTCAAGGGGATGAAAATATATTGAAAAGGGTATTGTTACGTTTCTAATCTGGGCCATTTGTTATATCGCTATCTTTATCCCTTTATATTATTCTTTACATGATTTACTTTCTTATATATACTTTGGCTTCTATCTGCTATCTTTAACTTCATGTATCCCTAAGTCGTCTATCTTACTTGAATATGTGATCTTATCGCTTATCTAGCAAATTTCTTAATTTTGGGTCCCCAGAAATACCTGTTCCCTGATCACTATAAGCTATCCTTATTCACTCAGGCAAATTTATTTACTGCACCAGCCTGGGCCTTAAGGGTAGAGTTAAACTCAGCCTAAGGATAATTATAGGGCATCAGGTGCTACTAATATCATTTACTAAAATTCAGAAGCCTTAGGTTTTCTAGTTTTTTTTGCAGTCGTGCCCCCCCCCCCCCTTCCTTTCTTGATTGGGATATCCCCACGCACATATATGATCACAGGTTCGTAATTTTATGAAAGGTCTGGGTCAGGCAACATGGTCAGAAATACAACCATGAAAGTTATCAAACAATTTTAATGAATTCATTATTTAATATAATACAGGAACAAAATAGATATAAATACTAAGTTAAACTCTTACTTTCCTCTCACTCTCTCATTCTTAAAAATAAACATTGATTTCTAAATCTTTACAATTCAATTTCCTCAACGTATTTAACATTTTAGCTTGCATTTCATTAGGCCAACTAAGCATTTAGCACATTAATATTTTCCCTCGAGTGGATCATGACAAAATATCTAATAAACTAATAGTTCTTAAAATTCAGTTCAAAGGTATACAGTTATTCACATAAATTTCAATTCTTCATACTTCCTTTTATCACAAATTCAAAATACACTCTTTTCCATACTGTTAGTCAATTTCTCTAAAAGGGGCTAGAACATATGAAAGTACTTATCTACACTGTTTCGGTTTTTCTCGGAGTTCTCTCCGAGAAAAACCGAAACAGTGTAGATAAGTACTTCACAGCAAAGAAACAGCGCCCGATTCATGATTCTACCGCCACGTGGGATTCACGTGCTCTTCCTGAATTGGGCGCTGTTTCTTTGCTGTGAATTTACGTCAACGCTTCTTGTCATTGACGGCCTGTGTTCAATCTTGCTGTGGCGGTGCCATGCTGGAACTTCTCAAAGGTCAGCTCTTAAAAATAACTGAACCACGATGAACACTTGAAGCACATGGTGAGAATACAGGAACAAACAAAATGGGAGGGGGTCAATTCAGTGTTGCGGGTTTTATACACTCCCCAAGAGTGCCACCTTTCCGCGTTTGATTTCTCCTATTGTCCTGCCGATTGGTCCCCGACTGGGTGACTTCACGGATCCTCATACGAGGCTTTCTAATTCCGGGAATGTATGCATCATGAAATTTTCTCAGATGTACCACCCACGGGCACTTACGCTGCTCTTGTAGCGTTTGGGCAACCTTTGCCCATCCTGCCGAATTATTGGCATTCTTTTACATGTAGAATATTACTGAAAATCACTCTTACAATTGCCCCTTTTATTGACTTACAGTTACATTTGATATATAGATACATTAACTTTATTTTAAACAGTTCTAAATTTAGTTTGCAAGATGTTATTTCCTTCAAAAACATAGTTACACTGTGCTAAATGATACGTATGCTCAAATTATGGTTAATTTCTGTTAGACTCTGGAATGGTGATGTCATGTAGAACGAGGTCGCCTGTTTCAGATCTAACAGTATACAAATGATTGACTAAGGTGGTTTCTGCTCTCTCTAGAATGTTCAGTATGAAGAAATATTGAGGAAATACAGTTTGCAGCCTTGTGTATTGAGTTACTTGTTTACTGGGTTAACATGGGTGAGATTTTTCATAGAATGGAGAAAAATAGGACTATAACAGAAGACTATCTCTGGAATTGTGAAGGAGTGTATGAGCAGGGGAGGTGAAGATTAGATGTTTTGAGTGTGGAAATATTATTATTATATGGGCACTTCCATGGAATCCAAATACTCATCACAGAAGACCCAATCTATCATACCTCTCCTTGAACCCATTAACAGGACAAAACACTCATAACTGACTCTGGCAACACATTCCACTCATTCACAACTTTCCAAGCAAAAAATCTAGTCCTCACACCTCTACTAACCACACCTTTATTCAACTTCCAGGAATGATCCCTTGTTCTGCTCCCTCTAGCCAAGTGCTGAAACATTTCCCCTGCATTAGTCTTATAAAACCCTTTAAGCAACTTAAATGTTTCTATTGTATTCTCCCCTTTTTCTCCTATCAACCAACTTCTGCAGTCCAGACACCTTCAATCTATCCTCATAGGGAACATTCCACGGTCCACTCACCATCTTGGTCACTCGCCTCTGAATCCTCTCGCCCACTTCTTCATCCCCAAGAAACCCCAAGGGAATAGACTTGAGCATAGTAATCCGGATGTGGGTGTATCGAGTCCTTATAAAGAGGAATAACAACTTCCTTACATCTACTTGTTAATGTGTTCTTCAATAACCAAGTAATCTTATAGGCTATCTTAGTAATATGCCCTCTAAACTTTAACTCTCTGTCTACCACCACCCCTAAATCTCTACCTTCATCTATTTCCTGGAGTAAAGTGCCACCAGTGTGATACACAGCTTGTAGTCTATTTGTAATCCCAAAATGCATAACTTTACATTTCTTGACATTAAACCGACACCCATTAACTTTTACCCATACTGACAGCCTATTGAAATCGTCCTGCAAGCTGTCCACATCGCTTTGATTAACTATTACTCTGCCTAATTTTGCATCATCAGCAAACAACTGAATAATTTCTTTCAGGTTATATTTTCTATATATCATTTATGTACAAATTAAACAGCAATGGTTCTAGCACTAAACCTTGAAGCACACCACTAGTCACCTGTTTTCACCTCAATTCTGACCCTCCGTATACCACTTTTTCATAAACTTTCCAGCAGCCACCCTCTTATCCACTTAACCAGTATCATATCCATCCCCATTTCTTCTAATTTGAGTAACAGAATTCCATGTGGTATTCTGTCAAATGCCTTTGCAAAATCATCATGTAACCATTTCCTTTATTGAACTCAGCTGTTTCTCTATTATAAAAAGTTAGTAAATTACTAAGGCATGACTGACCCTTCCCATAGCCATGTTGACCTTCACACAGTATTGTATTTTATTTACCCATTCTTGAAAATTCTCTTTTTTACCAATTTTTCTAGTACTTTTACCACCACACCTGTGATACTGATTGGTCTATAATTTGCTACTTCAGTCTTAGAACCTCCCTTATGCAAAGGAATTATTTTGCCCTCTTGGAACTCTGCCAGAGCTGAAACTTAAATTAAAGAGCCTAGTCAAAGGCATTGCCAGTTCCCTTGCACATTCTCACAAAACCCTAGCTGATAAAGTGAATCCATCTAAAGTGAATGGTGAGTGTGTGTGCATGCATGAATCTGTGATGGTGGAACCTCCTATTCCCCGTGATGACTCTTTCGATTCCATGGAGGCCATGATGATGATGATGATTGTAATTATAAATAAAATATAAAATTTTAGTATAATCAATTTGGAATTTTTTTCAATTTAAAATTCAGTTTCAATTATTTGATTAAGTAATAATCATAGATTTATAATATCCTCTATTTCTATAACTTTACAATGCTAAATTTAAGCCTT
Source organism: Typopeltis vanoorti (assembly GCF_054136105.1). Classification (NCBI taxonomy): domain Eukaryota; kingdom Metazoa; phylum Arthropoda; class Arachnida; order Uropygi; family Thelyphonidae; genus Typopeltis; species Typopeltis vanoorti. Next base: position 38,252,695 of record NC_143571.1, read on the forward strand.
TTTAGACTATTTCTTCAACTGTTATAATCAATTTATTTTGATCATTGGGAAATTGCTGGCATATTCTTTTCCCATTTTGTCGTCAAAATTTTTCTTTTCCCTATTGTATCTGTCGTCATAAAAAAAGGGATGTATTTTAAATTTAGAGTATAGGTAAAATTTTCACTTCTTTTGTTTATCTCAGTAAATCTGAAACAAATCTTTAAGAGAAATCCTGTTATTTCTTAAGATTAAAATCATTACTTTTTTTTACATATCTAGCTTTAATATTGGAAATAGTAATATAGAAAAGATGAGAATTATTTTTCAAAAATTAAGATAATTATATTTGATTAATAGTACCTGCTAAAATTACAGCCATTGTCCAATATACAAAAATGTATATTGGTCAATGACTGTGATTTTATAACACTATATCATCTTATATTTGTGATAGCTTTTAACATGGCAAGAAAATTATTTAATACAGACTGCTCTCTGTATGGTAAAATTGCATAGGTAGTGGTAGTTATCTGGCACTGAATTTTTCAATTTGATGGTTCATCATTATTCATTAATGAACCATTCATTTTTGAATACGAAACTGTGCTTTTGAATAGGAGTTGAGTTCTTATGGAAGGTCAGAATCTTATTTTAAATAAAATATAAATTTAAAAATTTTTTCCCATTTAGGTAATCCACTATTTATTTCTGTCTATTTAGAATAAAAACAAATAACAGAACAGCAGAATGCAACAAGTATGCATTGTGCAATCTCACCATTAGAACTGAAAGTGACTGAGTCATACATGATGCTATGTACGGCATCATGATGGCTTGATGTATGAATAATATATTTCGGGATCGTCTTTGATGAACATTTTTGCGCATTTAGAAAAATTAAACACGGAAACTTAAACTTGCATGAAATAAATTTATTAGCTATAAAATTTTCATCCATGTATCATAGGAATTCTCAGTACATTGAAAATGGAACACAATATAAAATTACAGTTAAAGAATCATTTTCAAAAAGCACCACTATGGCATTAAAATTCCCAGTTATTTATTTTAAAAAATACAATAATATAATAATCAGGAATTTGCATAAAAATGATGCAATAATATTTCCCATTATAGGGATAACCGAAGGCCATCAGATCTGTTTAAGTTAGGTCGGTGTAGAATAGTTTCACAACTCTCTTTATATAAGTGCTCTATAAGGAATCTACTGCCATGTAAAATCTTAGTTTTCTTTCAGAAAACTATGTTTAGTATAGATAGCATGTTCTTCTAGGCCAAACAGTTTCCGTTCATGGTTCTTGGCGTAAAATTTATGTTATTCATAATGGATGCCGTGGGATCTGGAAGATTGAGTGCAGAAAGCTTGTCTTTAGGTGAAGAAAGGAAAAATTTCCATGTTTAATTTCTCTAAGTATGTCAACTTACACACCAATATAAAAGACGTTGAATGGATAGATTTCATGCTTACATGTGAATTTCATAGTAACTATTGTCTGCAGCCTATGCAAACTGTTGACTAATAAGGACTCCTGTATTTATGATACTATGCATTGAAAACATATTTTTCTTAAAATTTTATAGGAAAATCTGTAAAGGAAGTCAGTTCATATAAAGAGATTTATGAGTTAGCAAACTGCTCTAAAGAATATTTTCTTTCTGAAATTGGTCATAACTCTATTGCACATAAAGAGTAAGTATTGTTTTCATATTTTGAGATTCTAATTACTTAACAGAAAAGTAGCTATAATGATAGTGCTATTTCATATGAAGAATTAAATTTACATGGCTTCTTTGACTTCTCTTAACAAATTCATCAGGATCATAAAATGAAGATAAAAGTAATATAACATATGCAACACTCAAAAAATTATTTTTCACAAGGTTAAAATTCACAGGAAAGAAATTATTATTATTAAAACTGTTGTGCAAATTCTCCAGGGAATCAAGAACTCATTGAGAGAGGACCTCTTCCAGGTCATACAATATCTAATTACCTATCATCTCTTTCTTTGAAAACATGCGATGCACTCGCAGCATCCACTAGTAGCCCGTTTCAGATAGTTTCTGCATGCCATGTGAAGAACCTGGACTGATGTGTTTTGACCATACTTAGTTTCCAGGTATGATCCCAAGTTCTTTCTAACCTACCATGAGCTGTAAAATCCCATATGTGTCTATATTGTATGATCTCCTCACCAACTTATATGTTTCTATCATATCCACTCTCTCTCTCTCTTCCCCTCCCCTATCTATTACTCAAATTTTGAAGACTGTTTCCTCAGTCTCACCTCATATTCACAATTCCAGATATCATATGAGTTACCCTTCTCTGAATCCAAGTGACCATATCCAAGCAGCACAGTAGTCAAAGATTATATTATACGGTGGAAGAATCTTCCTTATTCCTACTATTTAGTATTCCCTTCAATACTGCAGTTATGTGATGTTATGACTTAATCACTTTAGCAGTGTCCCCCCCCCCAAACTTTAACTCTGCTACCATCACCCCAGGACTATTTGAATACTTCATTAATCAGTTGTAGAAAATTACCACTAACAGAATACTCTACAAGAGTCTCCATAGCTCGGTTGGTTTGATGATGCTCCTTGTTTGGGAAGACCTGGGTTCAGATCCCATGTAGGAGCTACCCGTCCCATGCAGTACTGGCAGGTTTTTCTTCTCATAAACTTAGATTTTTCATTCTGAAAAAGAGGCAAATTGACCAGAAGAACACACAATTTACAAACATATCCAACAATGCTGATAGGATTTACCCTCCTATCATAAGCAGTAATCTGCTTTTGAAGATGTTATGTTACTTGGCCATGACCTGGCTATTAAGCTTAACACAAAAGGAAGATGGAATGGAACAGTACTCTGTCTTCAGTATCCTTATATTTGAAGAAGCATAACCTTGCACTTAGCAAGGTTGTGTGTGTGTGTGTGTGTGTGCATTTTTTTTTTCTAAAGAAATGTTTGGCCGAATTGGCTAGGCCTTTTACTTATTTGTATAACTTGATTTGCAGCACCAAACAAACCATCTTTTTATAAAAAAGATGGTTTATTAACTGCTTATATTTCACTGAATTTCAAATCAGCATCATCAGAGCACAACATAGCCATACACGATAGTGAATAAGTGAAACAATACAATTGTAATGGACAAAAGATCTAAAGTCCTATTTTGATACCTGTAATGTTGTAAAATAAATAATTAATTTTTTTAAAAAATGACAGCTATGTAGGAGTTGCTCTTAAGATAACAGTCTCCCAAATTGTTGGCAAATTAATGCAACCATATTTGTTCAGGTTAGAATTCTTCATAGCCATGGCTGACTCAAAAAATAATCTTTCGGATCTCTAACGAATTTTAAATAGCACATTAGTTTTTCTTCCATTTAATCCTGTGTGAAGGGGTGTCCAAAGTTTAGTCTGCCAGTCCTGACTTGCCATAATGATAGCTACCATTAGTATTGGACAAGGGAGATGCATCTACAGTGGTATATGCATCTCCCTTGTCTAATACTAGGGAGATGCATATACAGTGGTATACTTTGATTTTGCTAAGGCTTCTGATAGGATGCTACAAAACCTAAGTTGGTAACTAAACTGGAGCAGATGGGATTTGATGATAGATTATTATTGACTGACTATTGATGGACTATTATTCTAATCCTTTCAATTTATAGATGTTAGCTGCTGTTGGAAAACATTTATTTTTTTTTGTAGGTTTATTACTTATTTTAAGCAACTTCTTGAAAATGTTATTAGCCATATAGATGGCAAAACATGTCAAGCAAATACATCTAGTATAAAAAAAAACACATACAAGTTAAAACCTAGTATATGTGTATGAAATACAAAAACCTAGTGTATGTGTATGAAGTTAAAACCTAGTGTATGTGTATGAAGTTAAAACCTAGTATATGAAATTGATAGATTGTTACCAGTCTACCAATTTTATCATTGGCATCATCTTGCCATAATCATTCTTCTTGCCTGATTTCTTCTCATAATGCACTTTTGCTGTCCTAACCAACTGATTCACTCTCCTGGCCTAGTCTTTATACACTTTGTGCACCTGATTATTACCATTATTTATCTTAATCCCTTCATTAATCCATTTGATGCCTGCCTTATTCAGCCTTTTGACTTTTGGAATGCATTCACAGATTGATCAAGCACAGCTCAACTTCTCATTCCATGCTATAGCTCCAAGCTGTCTAATAATCCTTAGCCTTATAATTCCTTCCTCACAGAAGCCTTAATATGGCTAGCCACTACCCAGGTGATCACTCTCATTACCTGGAGGGAAGTGCGAACCCACACTCGTAATCTCATCCTCTGATGAAATGTTCAGATTTAAAACTTGATCTTCACATGCCCTCCTTTACATACTGCCTAGGATAATTTGTAGAGAAATTAATTTTACTTATTCCCAAATGAGTTATAAAAAAAAAAGAATGAGAGAACAAAGGTTGTGAGTCTGCTGCCATAGTATGATAGAGGAAAGTTGAGAAGAAGAGCAAATATTTAAATGTATTAGTTGCACAGGAGCAATGCCGCACCTGGAGGGGGTCAAGGGGCCCTGGCACCCCCCACAGAAAAAGGGAAAAAACTCTAGAAAATTTTCCAAAAATCTTTTCCTAATTAAAATTTTATGTTGTGTTGTGTCTTCTATTTCTATACTACTTATGAATTGCTGCTACATAAGGTTGGAATACCCTATAGCTTTCGGGAATCATGGCCGCTGTGAACACAAGCTGAATGAAGTAGTGCTTGGATGGACTGAGTGCTACTTGATTTGCCCGAGCTGGGCCAGAGGAGATCATGGGTATCATGTATTGGTGACCATTGCAGATGCTCAGTATAGGTCGTATGTGATGTGCACTGTGTATTCCCAAATCATCTACTCAACTCCCCCCCCCCAAGATTAAATCCTGAATGCACCACTGTGCAGGACAAATTATATGGATGGATGACTGATGGATTTCACTGAAATGAATTTGGAGTTAGGTGTCTGGAGAAAGTGTCATTTCATGAGAATTTGGTAGTGCAGACTCAGAAAAACTAGAGCTCTTGGAGGTGGGGGGGGGAGTAGTTTGGCTTTTCTCCTCAGGGATGGATAACTACTCGTATGACTACTACTGCATTGAAATTTGGGATTTGAGAAATTTCATCATTTTTCATGTCCTAAATTTGAATGCAATAGTCAGTACAAGATCTAAGAGTGGTTGCAGACCCAATTGGATACTGCATTGGATACCAGAAGTAATTTTTAAAAAAATAATTAGGGATAAGGGAGAGGAATTTTTGGCATTGTTTAGGTCATAGATAGTTGATGGACGGTGATTAGAATGTAAAGGGTGTAGTATTTTCAACTGGAAGAAGAGAGAGAGAGAGAAAAAAAAAACAGATTTGCGGGTGAGATATTGCTAATAGAAGAGCAGGAGAGCAAAGATATGGTAGGCAGAATATTTGAAGCCCGGCATGAAACCAACACAATAAAAACATATTCATTTGTTGCTGTAAGCAGTATGTGTGGTGGGGGGGGGGAGGCATGAACTAGCAAATCAGCAAATTATTACAGGAACTTCAACTATGGGAACATATGCTGAAAAACAGAAAGAGCTTGGAAGGAAGGAATTTCAATTTATACAACTATAAGAAGTAATTTGAAACAGTTTGTGATGGAGAGGACCCTCAGGGATTAAGAGTGCTGTATCTGGCAATAGCATCAGAGATGTTGATAACCAAGATAACTATTGCCTCTAATTTTAGGGGGGGGGGGGAGTGATTATGCAGACTTGATCCAGCCTGCTGAACCAGGAATTTCCCATTGGGTTGATGTATGAATGGACCTAAATATCTGCTATGTCAAAAAGCAGTTTCTTTCTGAAAAAAAAAAAAAAAACATATATATATATATATGAATTAATGGTTCATCGGCTGTGCTCAAGTAATTTCCCACGCCCGCTTTGTTCACCAGTTTGCCACTGTTTGGGAGGTTGCCAGTTATTTGTAAATCTCAGTTAAGAAAAGGTGTATCAGGGACCACTACAGAACAGGAGATTGAAAAAGTTTAGGATACAACTTGAAGCAGTGCATGGGAAGGTCAAGAGGTGTTGGAAGGAAGGTATCACCTCCTGTATGTATGCTGAGATTCAAGTGTAACTCAAGGTATCAGTTAGCTGGATGAGTTGCATCAATAAGCAGGAGTACCAAAAAAGCAAAATGTGAAGAATGTATAATAAGAAAAGTAGTTAACGTGCTTATACAAAAAAAAAAAAAAAAGTAGTTTGAATTACTTAGTGGACACTTTTCAAGGGTATACTAGTCAGGCAGAGATATTGCTCTGAGATGTGATACAGACTGATGTGATAATAGAAGTAGATGAATTTGAGGTCATGCAGAATCTTAATGTTATGGTATGGCCTTAGCCTCTCGTAGTCAAGTCATCCTTCCCCCCCCCCCCTCTCCAGAAGTATTTGCTGCAAAGGCACACCTTCCTTGTTTAAGAAAATGCCAGCTAAACCCTCTAGGTGGTAGATGTCTTTCATTGCTTGGTGAAACACCACCACCATCTTGTTTATTGAAGACCTGAAATGGCTTACTGCTGTGTTTGGTCTTCAGAGCAATGACTCCATTTCTCATCTCCCTCTCTTCTCACTTGCATTATGGTTGTCCCCAAGAACATGCAAAATACACTAGGAACCTAGATCCTCCCCATTTGAGGGCACAGCAGTAAAATGGTTCTGCCGATGGCTACTAATTAGTACATGGGACTGAACCTAATACTAACAAATCTGAAGGTTCCTGCTAATCTAGTGATAAATGCTGGCACTTACTCTGCCAGTTGTTATCTACAAGGGAATCTTAAGTATAGTGGAAAGCAGGGGGGGGGGATTGTTCAGGCCATGTGCATGGTCAGGAGACTGAGTTTCATCTATGCGGGTGATATGTCTGTGAGGCTTTCGCCTTCCATCGCATGCCTCTACTCTTTATTTAATTGTATTCCAACACATACAAAAGGACATCTTGTTGAGATACTGTTATACTTCAGATTACAAAAAATTGCCCAAAAATTATTTTTAATAAAAGCATGAAAAACAATGAAAAAAATGAAAAAAGCAACAAAAATCCAGCCAGGAAAAAAAAAAAATTGAAGTACATAAAATATTTTCCACTTCTACTCCTCTTTTCCATTGTCTGAATACTTCATTTCTCTGTATCCAAACACCTGCTCAGATCCAATAATAGAAATAATTATAACTGGACAGAATGTCTTCATCCCTCACTCCACCCAAAATTCCCATAATGCATAGCATTATACTTATCCATAAGGATATGTGCTTTGCATTATGGGATACAAAGCAATTAGATGTGAAGTCATTAGCCTTTATATACAAATAGCCCAGTCATCACACACACATTTGCTTACACTTGGATAAGGGATGAAACCAAGAATATAATTTCTTGGCATCTTTAATTTATGTGTTTTATTTGTGGTGATTTTTTGTTATTTCCCTTGATTTTCTTTATGTTTTCTGTGATTGCTTTTGTTATGTTTTTCATAATTTATTTTATGTTATTTCCTGTTATTTTTCAAGCCTTGTCCTTCAGTGAGTGTTCTAAGGCAATCCATGAAAAACCAGCATCATACTTAGCCTAAGTTGCAGCCTAACAAATGCAAAAAATCTATCTAGAAATCTAAAGTCAATTTTGAAATGCCTTACCTATACTTGCCTCTTATTTTAATAGTATTCGAGCTTTCTGGTTCCTAGACAAGGCCATCGGGTTCATCTCTACCCACACTTCCAGCACTCTCACATCCAGGTGATACTGTTGTGACATCACCAATGACAAGGCAGATCTAACATAATTTTTCTCTTCCAATTCCAATGCATGATAAAGTACCTCCAATTTACCAAGAACTACTTGCTCCATGCTACCAATAGTTTTTTGTCAGAAAGAAATCAGAACTGTGAGTACCTATATCACCTGTTAAATACTTCCTACTCAACTAGCATCTATCTATCTATCTACATTCTAGAAAGAAGCCTGCATACATCCCATTCCAAAGAAAGGATAAAAGTCAGCTAACAAACTACTATCCAATTGCTCTTATCTACATTCTCTCAGAAACTGTGGAGATCATCAGCAGCCAATGCATCTACCAGCTAATTAGTGACAGATTCTATCCACAGCTGATCCTCTATCATTCAAGCCACAGAAAGGTTTGAAGAAACTCACATGGTCACTCAACGTTTCAAATCATTTCATCAGGTCTGGCACAGGTCTGCTTAGCAAACCACTATCCTATGGCCTGCCTTCAATAATTTGAGTTTATGTTGCCATTTTCCTTTCTTGTTGCTTACTGTATGTCATTATAAATAGTTTTCTTCTCCTCTGATTTCTCCTTCAATGCAAGAATATTCACGGTTCTGTACCTTTATCTTCCTTCTGTGTGTAAATGATCTGCTGCCACTGATTTCAAATCCTATACATCACCATGCTGATGACAGCATACTCTACTCTTCCCACTCATTTCTCATTAGAAGCTTCATGATCCTCCATAACAAATGCATTTAATTTTGATCTCTTCACTTCAACTGCAATTGAGTGAGAATAACATTGTGAACTTCACTGCTGCTAAAACACAATCCTGTATAATTTCCACAAGAAAGTTTTCACATTGGTTTTCAATAACTGATGTTAAAACGTGATCAAATTTCTCTTCTTGGACTGACATGCACCTCCAGCCTTCTTGCACAAACACATCTCAGCCTATCTTCTGCCTATACACTAAAGAACTCAGTGTATTTTCTGTACAATGTGCTGTTTTTCACCCGTATAACTACTTGCATAGTATAAATCTCAAATCCACCCAAACATCAAATACTTGTCACACATTTGGGTTGATTTACCCTGTACCTTACTTGCACTACTTGATGCAGTTCAGAAGAAGTAATCATATTAACTGATGACTCTTTTCTCATAAAATCACTCGTAGTACCTATAGAAGAGGCATAAGATAGAAACCAAGCATATGTGTGTGAATGAGAGAGAGAGAGAAACTGGTATGTTCACAGTCAGTGTTCTACTGAATTGGCAACTCATTCATCCACTTTCTTCCAAAACTGTAATTACAAGAGCAGCTTATAGTCAACATACGTTTACCATTCACCTCCAACCTTATCAGGCCAACTCCTCCTCCTCTTGCATTTCTTCTACCTCTGCTCTCTTTCTCTCCCAAAGATTACAACATTCAGCTATTCAAAAAACATGTAAAAAAATTTCATCTTTCTTATTATCTGTTTATCTGCACTCGGCACTGATGTGCTATAGATCTTATGAACTTCTGTTTATGGACTAGATATAAGAGAAAAAATTTATAGGATATTGATACATGTATTATGAAAATGTGCTAGAGAATTAATAGTGCCTCTAATCAGACTGCTTAATTTAAGTCAACTCTGGTACAGTTCCAGGAGAGCAGAAAAGATCAAAATAGTTCCATTGTATAAAAGAGGCTAAAAGACAGAAGTATTGAATTACAAACCTATCAGTATCTCAAAAGTTGTGGTTAAAGTATTAGAGCATTAATCAAAGCAGAATTCAGGAATGTATGGGTAGGAATATTGGTACTCACAGCACAGTTTTGTGAAGGCTAAGACTTGCTTAGCAATCGTTATAATAAAAACACATTTGAGCTGGATAATGAACGGCCACATGATAATACAGCTGGAATTTACAAATTGCTGAATGGCTGTTTGGACTGTTGTCATTTAACTTTTTTGGATTGTTATCATTAGTGTCATTAATGATACTGAGAATGACTGGAGGGAAGAGGAGATAATATCCAGTTGTTTGTTGGTGATGCAAGGCTAAGCTTCCAGTTTAATGAGGCAAAGTGCAAATATGCACCAAGAATGAAAAATTTGAGCCATGCACTACTTTAATGTAATTTAACTACACTGCAGGAAATGGTTGAGGCTAGACATTTGGGTATAATGGGATCAGAGTTGAAGGTCAGAAGGAATATTGCACTCCATTGGATTGCAATATTCCTCTTGATTGTTGTCTCTACTTCTGATTGCTGAAGCACAATCAGAAGTAAAGAGGTTATTATCCCTCTTTATAAGGATATGATATGGCATATTTGAATGTCTGTTACACTGATCTTGTTGCCTGTATTTCTTGTTCGCTATTTTCTGTGAGAGGATTGTGAGGCTAGGATCATCACTCTTTTGCTTGAACTCCTGCATAGATGACCAAGGGAAATCACTTCCTTCATACTGGAATCCAAGCTGTGTATGCTTCCTATAGTTTTTTGCCAAAACGACAGAAGACTACTAAATATTTTGGGTACTAAAAAGTCTTCTGATCCTGATTACATCTCTCCAGTTGTTCTCAAACATTGTGCTTCAGAGCTGATACCCATCCTGAATCATCTATAATTTATTATACATACTTCGTACCTATCCCAATGCATGGAAGCAATCTCATATCCATCCTATCCCAGAAAATAGCGATAGAAGGCTACCATCAAACTACTGACCAATTGCCATCACCTCTGTCTTCTCCTAAATAATGGAGAAAGTCATCAATAACAAACTCCTCTACTACATAGAGGCTTGCCAATTAATCAACAACCACCAGTATGGATTCCTATTCAAGATCCACAGCTGACCTCATTGCTTACATCACCCACCATTGCACACATGCCATGGAAAGTTTGGAGAAACTTGTGCAGTCTCCCTCGACATTTGCAAAGCTTTTGACTGTGTGTAGCATTGAGGCATAATAAACAAATTGCCATCCTTTGGTCTCCCTGCCACCTCTGTAATTGGGTAGCCAGCTTTCTTTCTGGTCATCGTCTGTGAGTCATGGTAGATAGCTTCCTTTCTTTGAGTTATACCACCCATGCTGAAGTGCCTTGAGGCTCTGTCCCATCACTTACTCTCTTATCCTGTACATAAATGATTTCCTCACAATACCCACTAATCCTATCCACAGCTTTGCAGACAATAGTACTCTCCACTCATCCTACTCATTTGACAAACCAGGGAGTACTCTGACATCTCAGGCTACAAGATCATCTATAACTAAAGATTTAAACATTGATCTACATACTATCCTTCAATGGGGAAAGGAACAACTTTGTCATGTTCATTGCCACCAAACACAGTCTTGCCTTTTCTTACATAAAAGAGAGAGATCCCAACTCACCTATCCTTACCCTCAATAATACATAAATCACCAGACAAGATTAGATCTTTTGCCTGGATTAACATTTACCTCCAGTCTTTCCTGGCAAAAAACACATCACATCAATAGCCTTCTCAGCATCCAAGAAACTTTGTACAGGCAGCCCTCGGTTTACGCCTCACTTCCGTTCCTGAAAAAACAGCCGTAAACCGAATTGGCATAAAACTCAATTTTAATGGGAGGTACAAAGTTATGTTCCACGCAGAAAATATGCACATGAAGTATGTGTAACATTATTATATTTAAAGCTTTGATAATACATACATATATTTGTTAAAATAAAATTATTAATAACAAAAACAAAACAAAATTATATACAAAAAATATGAAACTTCGAAAAGATATTACATATTTCTTTCTTGAAGTTCCTGGTTTCAGATCACCTGCATTTTGTTTGAAAAAAGTATCCAGTGTTAACTGCCTAGATTTTCTTTTTCTTTCTTTAAGGAGTTCGGTGTAAGGTCGAATAGATGCGATTACATTCCTTTCTACATTCGCACTCCGTTCCCAATCGTGGTCCATTTCACAGAATTCATCAGTCAATGTCTCCATGCTTGCAAGGATATGCTGTAAATCGGCCTTTTTTTATATCTCTCAGAGGACTTTCTTCGTTTTCTTTCTCCTCCTTTGGATGTTGACTTAATTGTGTGGTTAATTCTTTTAAATCTTCATTGGAAAGTGGTTTATCATGGCTCTCTAAGACTTCTGTCACATCTTCAGCTGTAATATCATCCAATCCCACTTCTTGCAAGCTTGGTAACGTCTTCAATAACATTTTCCTCTTGCTCTAATTCCTCGAAGTCGTGCATAAATGCAAAGAAGTTTCGCTATGCTCCTTTTAAACACTTTGCTGACACTTCGTTCCAAGCTGCCTTGCTGTTGTTAATGCCTTTCAAAATATCGAATGACCACAATAGTCTTTAATAGTTTTTCCTGAATGTCCAAGACTCTTACCATTTCCATAAATGTTATATGAAGTAATAGTTTAAAGATTGATATAATCCCCTGATCCATCAGTTGCAAAAGCGATGTTGTGTTTGGGGGCATGTAAACAACCTTGACATCTAATGGTGTTCTTACTTCAGCAAGGTTTTGAGAATGTCCAAGGGCATTATCCAAGAGAAGCAATGCCTTGGCTGGCAAATCATTTTCTTTACAGAAGCAAAGCACAGTAGGACAAAAATAATTTATGTACCAATCTATAAAAATGTTTGTGTAACCCAAGCTTTCCTGTTCTGTTTCCAATAGACTAGCAGCATAGCTTTTAGACCCTTGAAAGCATGTAGTATCTCATAAGTGTACAGGGCCAACTTTGTGGAGAAAAGAATCATTCAGCGTGTAATTTGGACATTGATGTGTACTAAGTTGCTGTAGCTGCAGTTTGGGAGGGGGTTTCTGTCAAGAATAGTAAGTTTGGTTTCAGATGTCTATTCATTTATAGAGTTGTTTGTGCCACAGATGTTAATCAAGTTGGTGTCTTGGTGGGAATTTTGGCATGTTTTATATATTTTGTTTGATTTGTCATGTTTGTTTAAATTAGTTTTAAGGATTTTTTTTTATATTGCTTATGTATCATTTTTGATTATGAAATAGATGAAAAGATGAAGTATGATATGACATCCATACATAGAGCAACCAGTCTCTATGACACATAGCATGCCTCTTATATACCACTATTTAGACTTCCCCTCCAGGCATGACCTGGCAGAATAGGTGACAATGGGATTATGTTCCAGCTGACCGGGAAGTCTCCTGGCTTATCGCTGACAGGTTTTTGCCTATGTACTAGCTGTAGACCGGACCAGCCTGCATCAATGTTTTACTGCAGGTTGCTAAAATGGTCAATTCAAATGGAAAAGGTTTGGGTCTCTAAATATAATCAGAGACCCCAAGCCTCCATCATGCCCTTAAAATATATTACTCACATTGCATGGAGAAAGGGAGAAGTGGGATAAAACTGTCACCTAATATCAACGATCTCATATCAACTTGTCATGTGATGATATGTCAAATTGTTTGCAGAAGCTTGAAGAATTCCAGTATATACATTTCACTCATCAACCACTCTTGTTACTTTATCATAAAAGGCAATTAGATCATTGAAACAAGAAAACCTTAACAGATTTAGGTTATAAATTAAAGATGCCAAGAAATTATATTCTTGGTTTTATCCTTTATTCAGGTGTAAGCAAACAAAGTTTGTACGTGAAGTAGCTTCACAACTGGGCAACTTGTATATAGAGGCTAATGACTTCACATCACTTGCCTTAGTATCTCATAATGCAAAAGCACATATCCTCATGGACATGTACAATGCTATGCATAAAAAAAATTGCATATAAGATAAAAAATTCTAAATTTCTAATTTAGAATTTTTGACTTAAATTTTCAATTTTAATTGTAAAAACATAAAATTTTCAGCTTACACATATTTGCAGTAATTGATTCAACGTTCATTTAAATTTCAGGTAAGTGACATTAACTAATGTAATCTTTGAAAATTTTAAGATTAATTCTAGATTTGTTTAATTTCATGCTCTTCTAGTTCTTTCTTGTATCTTGTTGTTTGCATTTGTACTTTTCAGGTTGCAATTTTTTGTGTCATGAATATTTCTTGCCACTCCTTGTATTCTGTCCTCAGTGTATGATTTCCCACCATTTTCTTTGTCTTTAGATTGCGATGTCATTTCATAGAAAATTCAGTTCACTTTAGTGAAGATTTCAGCTTTTACTTTTTGCAATAATGAGTTTCAAATATTATTGGTTAGATCTATGAGACTTAAGCTGAGACATTTCCATAGTATCATCATCATCATCAAATTCTTGATATGTACCTTTGGGGGGGGGGAGGTTGTACAGAATAATTATCATAGTACTGCATGAAAAATTTACACCATTACTAACTTCTGATAACAATAATCTGTTATTGGTCAAATTTCCAAATAGCAAAGAACACTTGTTTAAGTTACTACCTGAGATTAGCTCTACTAACACATTCCTCAATGCTAACAATGGCAAGTTCTTTCCTAATATCCTCATTTTAAATGTGATACCCATTGATGCCATCTGTTTTCTTGACACCTTTAATTTATAGTATAACCAAGGGATGCTTAAGGGTCAAAGCTGTATAACTGAAAGGAGACCTCCACATTAGCCTTTAAAAGAATGCGGAAAACCAACCAGTGCTTCTGACCTAATGTCCAATCCTCACCTTCTCGTAGTGCACCCTGTTGGGTACCTACTTGGATACTGAACGAACAAGGATGGGCTGCAATTTGGGATTTAGCCGACCAAATTCTATTTTTATTGGCTTAAACCAAAATAAAAAATGATGGTACAACATGACAAAATTTCATGCCAGCTGGGACGTCGCCCGGCATTAAACAAGGTCCCCGTTGTTTTTGCCAGAGAATCAGGGAAAACAACGAAAAGTCAGCTATGGTAACAAATCTGAAAACACACCCCCAACTCAACATCACCAGAATTAAAGATCAGTACTATCAACATAAGAAGCCTGAATGGCAAAGAAATGGAGCTAGCTGAGGAATTACATAAGTACCAGATCTTCATAATAGGGGTGACTGAAGCAAAAAAGACAAAAACTAGTGAGATCTTTTTGAGCAATAAATACAAAATGTTATATTCAGGCAATGACAATCAAGGAAAAGAAGGAGCAGTCATAGTATTCAACACAAAATACAAGGCTAATCTTCTTGAATGGCAGGCAGTGTCAAGTAGAGTGATGTGGGCAAATATCAGAATGGGGAAGTGGACAATGAGACATTTTTGTGCCTACGGTCCCACAAAAGGTTCTACTAAGGTAGAAGTGGAGGAATTTTTTGAGTCTTTAGAGAAAGCAACTGACACAATGAAAAAGGAAAAGTTGGTCTTTGTTGGGGATCTAAATAGCAGAGTAGGAAATGATTGTCAGACATGCAAAAGTATTTTGGGAAAATTTGGAGAAAAGAGCAAAGCTAATAATAATGGCAAATACCTGTTCGATTTCTGCTCAGGACATGGACTGGTTATCACTAACAAAATGTTCCAACATAAAAATGTGCACAAATTCACATGGAGAGAAGAGGCAAGGAATAAGAAAAGTCTGACTATGTTATTGTTGATAGTGATGTTTTCTCCCTGGTGCAGGACACCACAGTGTACACAGGATTTGAAATTGGAAGTGATCACTATTTAGTCTTGAGCAGGATAAAATTGAATTGCATATTGAAAAGAATGACAGGTAAGAAAGTTTTAAAGTGAATAAAAGTTGAGCAGCTCTCAGATGTTAACTGTAGACTAAAATACAGATTATTGAAGAAAAAATTAAAGAGTTTGAGAACAGGAACCAAACCTTGGAGATTCAGTGGCAAGCCTTGAAGAAAACCCTGATTGTTTCAGCCAGAGAGGCATGTGGTATGACTGTCTGCAAGGATAGAGAAATCAGAACTCCATGGTGGACAAATAAAATTTGTTAAAGAGGCAGTGAAGGAAAAGAAGAAAGCATATCAAAGTTCCTGGCAAATAAATCAGCTAAACACTTTGTAAAACTAGCTAAACAAACGTCATGGGAGGACTTTTGCAAAAACATAGAAAATAAATATCAAGAAGGTGGCAAAATATTCTGGAGGTTGTTGAAGAAGCTTAGAAATGGAGGAAAGAGTGCTGTACAAGGAGTTAGAGATGATAAAGGTGACATGAAAATGGTAGAAAAAGATATCCTTGAAGTATGGAGTAATTACTTTGAAAAACTGTTAAATGAAACAAGCAGTGATAGCACATTGGTAAAAAAACACTCAACAGGGCTACAGTCAGGAATAAATATCCATACTTGTAGTAGAAAAAGCCATCAAAGGCATGAAATGTGGAAAGGCAGCAGGAGTAGATGATATTCGACCAGAAATGCTGAAGTCTGGTGGTATAAAAGTCTTACAGTGGCTGCACTGCATAATTCAGAAAGCCTGGACAAAGGGACGAATTCCCAATGATTGGAATAGAGCTCTCATAGTACCCATATATAAAAAGGGAAATAAAACTGAATGTGAGAATTACAGAGGTATTTCCCTACTGAGTGTTCCTGGTAAGATCTATGCAAGTATACTTGAGAAACGGTTGAGAAGAATTGTGGAAGAAAAGGTGGGTGAAGAACAAGCTGGATTCAGGCCAAATAGAGGCTGTCAGGATTAGATCTTCACTTTACGACAAATAGTGGAGAAATCATGGGAATATAACAAAGATCTGTATATAAGTTTTGTTGCTCTGGAAAAGGCATATGACAAGGTGCCATTATTTGAAGCAATACTTAGTCTGTATTTGAGTTGTAAGTCAGCAGTTAGAATTGAAGGAAATACAGGAAGATTGTTTAATGTTAAATCTGGTGTGAGACAAGGATGTACATTATTCCATCTGTTATTCATTATCTTTATGGATCACATTATGAAGAAAAGTGGTATTAAACATGATATCATAATTGGAAATGTTAATGTCAGCTCTTTGCTTTATGCGGACGATGTTATACTTCTAAATAAATCCACTACAAGTCTGCAAGATTCCCTGAATAAATTGAATAACTGTTGTAATAGATATGGTATGAAGGTCAGCAATAAAAAGACAAAGACAATGAAAATAGGCAGAATCGTTGAGAATGTCGACTGCATTTTGAACGGAGAACCTGGAACAAGTAAAACATTTCGGCTACTTAGGCACGATTTTTAGTGAAGATGGTAAATTAAATATGGAAATAGACAACAGAATCAACAAAGCTGGTATGGTAGGAAGTCAACGGAATAAATTCATATGGAATAAGAGAGAAATTAGTCGGAACACTAAATTAAAAAAAAAAAAGACAGTGTTCAAACCAATTTTAACTTATAGATCTCAGAGCTGGGTCAGAAGTAAACACTTGACCAAAGACTAGAGACCGCAGATATGAGAGTCCTGAGAAAGATTAGAGGCATGAACAGATGGCATCAGTGGCAATATCTTATTAAAAACGAAGATATTAGGAAAGAAACTTGGCATCGTCAGCATCTAGGAATGCGTTAGGAGGGCTAATCTAAGGTGGTATGGTCACTTAAACAGAATGGGCAAGGAAAGATTAGCAAAGCAAGTGTTCTCTGCCAGGTTGGCAAGAAAACGACCCAGAGGAAGACCAAGATATAGGTGGATTGATGTGGTACAATGTGCCTTAGACGATAGAAATATAAGATCTGATAATGTTGGAGTTTTGACAAGTAACAGACTGATTTGGAGGAAAATTGTAGTTAGGAAGTTAGTAATGATGTAAATTTTTCATGTAGTACTATCATATCCTGTACACCCCTTTGAGGGTACATGCCAGGAATTTGATGATGATGACCAAGTGAAAAAACTTTCAATAAATAAAACAAAAGAAATGACAGGAAATAGAACAAAGGAATTGGCAGGAATAATACATTAATCACACAAGCATATTTCCATTTTATAACCACTAACATAGATAGTGGTTATAAAATGGAAGTGGTTTTGTGTTTGGTAATCTGTCCAATTCTGTGTACAAGCTCATACTAATTTCTCTAAAATAGCTTATCAACCACAGAAGACATAAAACTGCTCAATAGTTCAATATTTCCATTTTACAACCACTCCCCCTATGTAGTCAGCCTGGTTGGATGAGTGATTAGTGTATCTGCGCTTCAGCCGAAAGGCTGTGGATTCAAATCCCAACTAGAGCAGGGATGTTTGTGATTATCTTTCACCTTCATACTATCATTCATACAAATATATATTAAAAAAAAAATCAGCTAATGCCTTTTTATTCCCATATAGAGAGTAGGCGAGGCCGTTTAGCCGTATGAAACTTGGGGAGACTGAGTGGACAGTTCAATCTCCACTGGTATCCAATCAGAGATAGCTGGCCCAAAGCTATCGCTAATTAAGCCGCATGCAGTGACGAGAGACAGCTCAACAAGTGCCACCATCTCGTGGTCCCTAACACAATATATATTTTTCATGTCTGAATGTGGGTTCCACGGTCGATTTTCTTGAGTTTACAGGAGGAAAAAACTCTCTTTCCCATCCCAGAGATCGACTAACTCAGGAACCGGTCGAAAAAAGGCTTAGAAAAATTTCCTCTAGTCGCTGACTAGATTCGAAAGCAAGTCGTCCTTCATGCGGTCAAGCACTGTGGTATGCAAATGCCACGTCCACTGAGCTACACTCTCCTAATATGGAGTGGATCACCATGGGGGAAGCCACAACCTTCTTGAAATGGGAGAGGTCCTCGCCCAGGCTACAGACTGGATATCATTGTCATCCTTATGCAGTGGCATCATCATCTCACTCTCCTTTTCATCCCTTAGCACTTCCATTTGCAAGGCTTTCTTTAAACATTCAGGTCACTGTGATTATCACTTCCTTATTCTTTCAGATCTGCCACTTTGCTGACAATGCAGAATGGTAGGTGTCAACAAAGCAGTGAGTATGGATGTATTTAATATTGTAAAATGCCTCTACTTTATTCACTTCTCATCCTCTTGGTATAAAACCTGCTTCACTAGAATTAAACAGCTCTAAAAATTGCTTCACCAGTATCAGACTGTTATCTTCATTAATCTGACTTCCTGCTCCATACAGATCTTTCTCTTCACACTCCTTTCTCTTCCTACTGTTCACAAAGGAAAGACCTCCTTGGGATTTTTCATGTTCTATAATACTAGTCTTTTCTCATATTCCAGTTTTTCTTTCTTTACCATGCCAGTTACTTTCCTAGATTGAATCTTAATATTCCTCATGTAAGTGGTCTCTTATCCATAACCTCATTTTCATCTGCAAGTCCTAATTGATTTCTTAGTTATCCATTTTATCCCAAATCTTTTCTTCTTTCTCATTCAAGGTATACAATTTTCCATTGTTGTTAACAAAGATTTCTTCACCAGCTCCCATGCATCATTGATCTCTCTTCTTTCTAAGGCTGCTCTCTGTTAGCATCATGTATCTTCTAATACATGTAAATTCTTTTTCTCCTTGAGACTTCTACCTTACTATTCACTCCTCTTCCTCATGTTAGATACATACTGCTAACTAGGGACAGGCTGACATCTCAGTCTCACTCAAACCTTCTGATGCTATAGGCAAATCCAAAAACTCTTTATCTCTGTGTTTCTCCATTATATGCTGCCTAGAACATTTGTATCTAAGCATTTCCCAAAATGGAGTTCCCTTATATGCTAGCCTGGTTGGACAAATAGATAGAACATCACTCTCCCAACCAATAGGTTACAGATGCTATGTCAGATTTGAGCACTTATTTGAAAGGAGTGCTGAAGCATTTCTATATCGTCCAAGCTAAAACAGTAATTTTTTTATCTATCAGTTTTGCATGTACTGTACTGTGATCACTCTAGTATGCATGTAATTCATTTCTGTCTTATGAAATCCATTGTTGTTACTACTCCTTTTTGAATTATCTTCTCCAGTTTCATCAACCAAACAGGCAGAGATGCCAAGTTATTTGCCATTAGCAACAACTTAATGCAGATCATCATTCTCCCTACCAAAATATCTGACAATCCCAACACACTAGATCTCTTCTTAACAAGCCCCCTTCCAAATATACTGTAAACGTCAGTTCTCATCTTAGAGAACTGACATCCACAGTATATCATACATGTAAAATATATTTGAAGCAGTATATCATGCATGGTCTGACTACTGCTTTAATTCTGTCAATCTAAATACCTGTTCAGACCGAATAATAGAAACCCACCTTACAGGAATGAAAGTATTCATTCCTCATTCCACCTAAATCCTTGGCCACCATCCAAGCCTTGGTTCTTAAAAAAGTGTGCCAATGCAGTACAATTAAATAACTCAGCATACCATGAGTGGCTGAATACCAAAATTCCATCTGCTCACTCTACTATGTCACATCTCACAACAGCTGTAAAAGAATCAACGAATGCAAATTAGACTTTGAAAGGGCCAGATGAGCAAAACTTACCTCTTATCCAATTGGCAGTCATGCCTTCTGTACTCTTGTCAAGGTCATTGGTGCAACTTGTGTTCATCCATGTTTCCTCTGCTCTCACATCCAGGTGGCCATAGCCGCCTCAGCCAAAGACAAGGCTGACTTACTGGCTTATCTCTTCTCTTCAAATTCCTACATTGATGACCAGGACAAAGCATCCCCCACCTTACTGAGAAACACTCACTCCATATCACCCATATTCTCCTACTAGAAAGAAATCTGAAGAATCGTTAATAACCTATACACAAACAATGCATCTGGTCCTGATAGTATCTTGCCTGTTGCGTCAAAAACTTGTGCCCCAGAGCTAACACCTATCTTGTATCACCTCTTCAGTCTATCTTATTCAACTGGCATCTACCCTACAGCATAGAAACAGGCCCACAACCAGCCCATTCCAAAGAAAGGGAATAGAAGTCAGCCACCAAATTACTATCATTGCTGTCACTTTTGTTCTCTCTAAAACTATGAAGGTCATAAACAGCCAACTTGTGCACCACCACCATCCCATCTGGAGACCCACCAATTAATTAGTGACCAGCAATATGGATTCCACTACTCTCAATCCACAGTTGATCTTGCCTTCACCATCCACCTCTGGACTCAAGCCATGGAAAAAATCAATGTAGTTGTTCTCTACATCTCAAAACATTTGATTGTTTGGCACAGGAATCTACTTAGCAAATGCCATTTTATGGTTTGCCTTTCACCCTCTGTAACTGGATCACCAACTTTCTCACTAGTCACTCATTGCGGGTCATGGTTTCTTCTCCTCAGATTTCCCCACCAATGCCAGAGTACCTGGGTGTTCTATACTCTCTCTCACTCTTTTCCTCCTGTATATAAATGACTTGACAGATTCAAATCCTCTCCATGGCTTTGCAGATTGATTTCTCATGGATTTGTCAGTACATTGCATTCCTCCTTTTTCATTTGTAGTGCCCCCAATTATTAGAACCCTCAAGATCCACCATGATCAATCTCCTAAACTCTGATCTCCTAGCTATATCTCAGTGGGGTCAGAACAGTCTTGTAGACCTCAATGCCACAAAAAACTCAGTCTTGTCTGATCGCTTGCTAGAAAGAGATCATTCCTTTCCCTAACCTTCAGTAATAACATGATATCCAGATACAATCAGATTTTCCTCCTTGGACTGACTTATACCTCCAAACTTTCCTGGCACAAACACATTTCAATCCATAGTTTCTTCAGCTGCCAAAAAAAATTGGTGTGGTTTTCTGCTCAAGACACTACTTTACATCTTTACAGGTGCTAACGGTATAGAAATTCCAAATCTATCCAACCATGGAATATTGCTCAGATATATGGGGCAGCACACTAAAATCCTCTCTAAGATTGCACCATGCTATCAAAAAGAGGGAAATCTGGTTAATTAATAATCCCACTCACAGATATGCTTCAGTGTCTCTCTCTCTCGCTCTCCCCCATTGATGTTCAGTTTCTATCTTATGCCTGTTCTACAGATACTCTCATAGACTCTGCTGAATTGACCACTATCCCTCCACTTTCCTCCCAAATCATAAAAAGCTGCTACTTACCAACCCTCATTTACATTCCAGCTTGAGATTTTCTGAACTAACTTCTCTACCTCTTCTTTCATTCCATCTACTATTCTGTGGAACAATCCCCCTCCACTCTGCCTTCCCCAAAGAACATAACTTTCAGCTATTAAAAAAAAAAATAATAATAATTTGCACAAATTTCTTCTCTTCCCTTTTTACCCTCTTTCTCACATACACACAGCACTGCAGTGCTATAGGACTTGTAACCTTTTATGTGTAGGTCAGATATAAAAAATAAATAAATGATAAAATAAAATTGCTTTTATAATCAAGTGTGAAACATAGCATGGATTAGTTGTGGCCATACACCATTTTTTTTTTCATTCTAGTTCTTTGTTCTGGAATTTGCCAATACCTCATCATACAGAAGATATACAGCTAATCACAGTGGTTTCTTTAAAAGTTTGATTTATAAGATGTGCTTTTGTGACCAGAGGATGTTTGGAAAAAAGCTTTTCAATTGCTTATATTTTAGCCCATTTTAAAGTTCTAAAGAACTTGTCAGTGGAATTTTATTATTTTTTTTTTAATATTAACTTTACAGCCATATATCCATTTTCTGCATGCACATCTGTTTGTATTTTTTTAAAAATAAATGATTAAATAGAACTTTTTTGAGGGACAGATAACTTGGCAGCATATAGTTGAATAAACATGAAAATCAAGAATTTTAGTCATAACATCATTGGATGTGATCATGACTGAGTTACCATGCTGCCCCTGGTGGAGAGTGTTCATTTAGTCCTTGGAGGATGAATAGGTATACAAAAATATCAAGGAGAAAGAAATTTATGTCAAATTATAAGGCAGGAGAGGAAGCTAGTTAAGAAACATTTTTAGCAGTGGTGGCAAATTGTTACCTCAAGTGATAAAGCAATTTGAAATAAAATGGGTGACTAGGAGAAATCCAACAGGAATTGTAGATAAAAAATCAGATTATGGAAGACACATGATCTCTTTATTAAGATGTTTCATCATGATAAAGCCAGTTTTATTCTTTGTAAGATAGGCAAGATTGAAGAATTAGAAGCAAATGAATATATTTCAAATACTGAGCACTCTTAGTGGCAGTGGGACTAGATGGGATTTTACCATGTGTTTTAAAGTAGTTTGCTAAGGAACTGATCATAGTTTGACAGAGCTAAATATAAGATTTTGAAATTTGGGATCTATAGATGGGAGATAGCATACTTGGAAGTGGAGGATAGAAGGGATCCTGGTATAGGTGATAGAAATTTGAAGTTCAGAGAACATACTGCAAAGGTTGTGAAGATAACAGAGGGTTGCTGCAGTATTGAGGAGGATGCTGATTAGTAAAGATAAGGGAATTGTAATTTCATTGTATAAAGTCTTGATCAGGCTGCATCTGGAATACTATAGTCACATCTGGTTATTGGGATTTGCAGATGATAAAGTTACTATAGAGAGAAGGTGCAGAGGCATATAACAAAAATTATATTAGTACTGCAGGCATTATAAGGAGTCTGGTAGAAAACAGACAAAGAGGTGATATGATTGAGATGTTTAAATTATTGAGAGGTATGTACTATATTGACACTGGGGAGATTTCATTTGGTGGAATGGTATGAGGGATGAAACAAGGACAACTATATACTTCTCAGTGGCTATCATGGCTATCATTCTACCATTTTCTCAACGAGAGGTATGATTTTGTGTGGATAGTTGGATCTCCTGCAATGAGTCTTTGGACTCCATGGAGGTGCCCATAAAATAATAATAATCATTCGTTCTTCTGTGGTCCATGTATTGAAAACACTCCCAGAATTTCTTTTGGCCTTATTAGCTAAATGCTGCTCATACTGCACTTTTGTTGCAAGTGAGTCACCTTTCTTGCTTGCTCTTTGTACTTCTCATGCAACTGACTATTACTACCACTCATCTTGTGCCACCTCCATAATGTCTTCTTCTTCCAGATTGCATGCTTCACTTCTTCATTCATCCATTTCACACCCACTTTATTTGACCTCCTGTCCCAAACAGCATTAATCTCCTTTCTATCCAGTTCTTCATTCCATGATATAGCAGCAAGCTGTCTCTCTTGAGTTTGTCATAATCACCAGCCTTATAGTTCCACATTTATCCCTTTCTCACAGAAGTCCTATATGGCTAGCCACTACCCAAGTAATCAGTTCATTGTCACTTTCACCAATGAATAACCCTAGAAATGCAAAATTGTAATACTGAATAAACAATGATCTTATCTCTTGAAGGTTGTAGAGCTTATTTATTTATTTAGCATATGATCTGTAAGACCTCTTGCAGTCAGGTATGGCTGTGTAATTTTGTCTGTTTTGTGGGATTTCAACCTGTAATTTTGGAAGAAAAAACCCTACAACCTTTTTATGAGACTAGCTATCTCACCTTTAGTTGAAAAAAAACCTTTAGAACGATTCGTTACATCCTAGATGAGGTTTGAACCCAGGTCTTTCCAACCAAAGGACATTCTCATTAATGACTGAGCTATTGCAGCTCATTGCAGAACTAATAAACTATTTTACTAAACTAAATGTAGTTATAAGTTTCAATAAGGAAATACCATGAGTAGACATATTACTTACAATTATAATAATGGAATTAACTCACTTAAAATATTCTTTATTATTAGAATTTTTGCCTGAGTATCACAGGCATCATCAGTACAAGTACAAAGGCTAATTAAACAATAAAGGTGTTGTCTACCAGATTCCCTGCTCTTGTGGGTTATCATATTTCAGACAAACAGGAAGATCTGCTCTTATCTGGCTAGAAGAACACAAGTCGTATATTCAATACCTCGAATCTGAACAGTCTGGACTTGCAGAGCATGCCATCAAAACTAGACATAGAGTTCATTGGAACAAGACAAAAGTCGGTTCCTCATGGAACAGCTTTACAAAGAAACATGTGAAACATTACTTCATTCCCCTGACGTAAATAAATCCGATGGTCTACGTCTATCCCCTTTGTGGGAGATAGTACTCTATAAATCAGCTAATCTTTCCTAACTTTTGTAATTGTATATACATGTGAAATACACACACACACACAGTTTTTTTTTTTTTTTAAATAAGTTTAGGAAATTTAAGGACCGTTTTTAGTTATCTTACTTTAGCTACTTAGGTGGTGCCTTGTGAATATGTCAGTTATTGTTTAATTAGCCTTTGTACTGATGATGCCTGTGATACTCAGGTGAAAATTCTACTAATAAAGAATATTTTACATGAGTTAATTCTGTTATTATAATTGTAAGTAAATGTGTTTACTTTAATAAAAAATTGTATGTTTTCAATGAAAAATATTCAGATCTCAAATAGAATATTTTATGGATTTTTTATTCTTGCGTGAAACTTTTGTCCGAATAAGAATACAATGCATAAATGGTGTGGAAAAAAGTTAGTTAATAGTAATAAAAAAGGGAAAATGATTTAGAAGAACCAATTAATTGGGAAATAGGATACTTGGGGACTGCAGCATGATAAGAGTGCATTCATTGAAATAAATTTTCTGATACCACCAAGTTGAGGGGCCGGAAATGGTATACAGCTGAGTGAATGGGAAGAAGAATTTTTTTAAAAAAAAGAATGATGAATTCTTATACTATAAAACTGGAGAAAATCTTCCACAACGAGTTAGTGTTATATCGTAATTTGTAATTGTACACATGAGCATATCGCTTGGATATTAAAAATGACGTCAATGATTAACTCCCTAACATCATTCAAAATTCAACATGTGACATTAAGCTTTATGTGCAATTTATTGGGTCCAATTTGGATCCTACAATGGATCCAAATTTTGTGGCTCAGAGATGAGATTTTTACTACTTAAAATTATGCCAAATCATAAACTAATTTTTGCAGTGAAATTTTCCCTCTACTCCTGGTGTTACATAGCATTAATTTGTCTTTCCTCTGAGAAAGATGTTCAGGATTACTAACAGATACTGAAGTAGTAAAGTTATATATAAAATTAATTCATTTGATTAGCCTTAATTTTTCATCATTAATGTTACTTTAAATCATAGTAATATGATTACTATTATTCTTTAAAACTTCTTTATCCCATTTAGGTCTTCAAGAAATTTGGAAATGGGCACTACAAGTGAAATGCAGAAAACGAGTATCATGGATAATAAACAGTGCTTAAAACCTGAATTTAACATTCCAAACATAAGTGGAGTTCAAGAAATGCATGTACTTGTTGAACAGAATAAGATAAATAAAGAAAACTATGAAGGTTTGGATATGCCTTTAAATGACTTAAGTGAATCAGCCAGCATAAGAATTAAGGTAAGACACACACACACACACACAAGAAATGCATGTAGTCTTTGGATAGAATAGGATAAATAAAGAAAACCATGAAGTTTGGATGTATCTATAATGTCTTAAGTGAGTCAGCCAGCATGCAAATTAAGGTAACACACACACACAGTACTCCTTCAATCATCCAAACCACTCTCTCTAGTGAATCGATTTGCTAGTTTGGTTAAATTATGGGTGCAGTTGACTGATTGTATAATTACATATCGCTCATCCATGGATATATAACATGCTAATACTTTTATGAATTGTTTATACTTGAGTAAAGGATAAAAACAAGAATGTGATTTCTTGTCAAGTATAATTTGGTTGTGTGTTTATCTGTTTTATTATAGCAACATATTTTTTTATTCTTCTGCATTCTTTCAACATTAAATTCATATTTATAGCGCAAGTAAAAATCCAGAATGGTTGGGACTTTGTGCCTATATGCAGTACATGAACCAATTGCTATCCTTTCTCTTTGGCAGAGTATCAGCTGTCTGCATTGTTAATAGGATGCTAATAATGGAACTTTAATTGTACTGAATTATCAGAATACATCTTTTGATGAAGACAGAAGCAGAAAATGAGGATGAAGGAGCAAGCAGAAAACTTCAGCAATTAATTAAAACTAATCTTGATTAAATTGATTGTTTAATTAATATTTATTTATTTATTAATTGATTAAAATATCTTTTTTTCCCTAACATTCAATGGTGAAGAGGAAGTAGAATTCATCTTGTAGTATCAATTTTTTTAAGGAGTGTCATATTTTAAAAATTACTAGATTTTAATAACTCTATTTTTTTCAGATTTGTAATTTTCTACCTGTATAACAAAAATTAACATCTATGAAGTTAAAAGACTCATTGTAGGAGTTCCCTATTGTCATATAAAAAAGTTCATCAAACTGTGCTTTAAACTAATTTTTTTGTATTCATTATGTTCTCAGGCAAGTTAAGAAATGGCCAAAGAAATATTTTATCAGAATCTTAAATGTTAAGTTTCTCACCATTGGAACTAATTAAATATCTTATTAATCCAAGAAAATATTGTTTGTGGGTGGTGGATGCAGATGAGATTGTTCAACTAATGAGGGCTTATTATGCTAAAAGCTATTAACCTGTTGTATATACGAGGTGCTATCAAAAAGAAACCAGACTAGGCTAATAAAATTGTTACAACTTACCCAATTTAAATTTGGACACAACCCCTTCAACGTAGTCCTCTTCCAAGTTCATGCAGCGTTCTCACCACTTTTGCCATGCTCCAAATGCTTCCTAGAAGTCTTTTTGTTGAAGCGCATCAAGCACTTTAAAACGTTGTGCTTCATCTTGGATCTCCTTAACAGTGTTGAACCACTGCCCATTCAGCTTCAATTTCATTTTTGGAAATAAAAAAGAAGTTATAAGGGGTTGTTTTACATCCTTCTTACTCTGGTGAGTAAGAAGTTGTTTTACATCCTCCTTACTCTGGCGAGTAAGGAGGATGTAAAACAACTGCCATGCCGTTGGCCACCAAAAAACTCTCACATTATTAAGGTGTTATTGGAGGGAGCATTGTCATGGTGGAGCCAATTGCAGCTTCGTCACAGTTGTGGTCTTTGGCGACGAATGTCTTCTCTCAACTGCCTTAAAATGTTTCAGTAGAATTCTGCATTGACTGTCTGACTGGATGGGTCAAATTCTTAGTGCACAGTCTCCTTAATGTCAAAAAAGACAATCAACATGCTCTTTGTCACACTCCTGACTTGTCTTGCCTTCTTTGGTCATGGGGAATGTGGACTCTTCCACTGCGACAGCGCTGTTTTGTCTCCGGGTCATAGCTGTAAACCCAAGTCCTATCCCCTGTAATGACCCTTGAATTGAAGGTTGGGTCATCAGTGGCCTTTTGACGAAGATCTTGACAAACATTCACACAATGCTCCTTCTGGTCAGAAGTCAAGAGATTTGGTGGGGGGGGGAGCAAACTTGGCAGTGACCCAATGCATGTTCAAATTTCTTGTGATGATTGCTTGAGCTGCTCCATATGAAATCCCAACTCTGTCAGCAACTTCCTGGATGGTGATGCATCGATCTGCATGGATGATCTGTCAAAGTTTTTCAACATTTTCATGGGTTGTGCTGGTGGATGGTTATCCTCCAAGCTGATTCTGCCCTTCTTAAAACATGAGTGCCACTCAAAACATTGAGTTTGGCTCATGACTTCATTTTCATATGCCCAAAGTAATTCATAGGTCTCTGTGACAAATTTCCCCAGTTTTATGCAAAATTGTACATTTTCCCTTTGTTCTAATTTTGCATTCATGCCAAAATCATAGAACGCCACAAAAAAGATAAGTATAACATGTTTTACATGAGTTCCAGTGCGCACAGCTCAATGCCACATGGAAGGCTGACTAACTCAATAATGTCTATGCCACTGACACCTGGCAGCATGAGAGTGTAACTTAATCTGTTGCTAAGTATCCTGCACAGCCTGGTTTCTTTTTGATAGTATCTCGTACAACATGGAGCCCAACTGGATGAAGAGACCCAAGTGTATGAGGAACAGGTACGTACTAGAGCTGATGCATAAACTGAATAAGAATTCACAAATAGGAACTGGTGGGATTTCAACACTGAACTGATGCTAAAAGGGTATTTAGCTGAACTGACTGTGCCCTTGATTCAGGTGTGTAATTTGAGTCTCAACACAAGAAAGATTCCGCAGGAGTGGAAAGAATGTACAATAATACCATTGCACAAGGGATTATGCAAAGACTAGCATGTCTAATTATCAACCTATCAGGTATTATTGGAGTGGTGGTGATGACGATTTTTAAAAATCGATAAGAGATCACATGAAGAAATGGATTAACAGAATCTATAATTTCCCTTAGTAAACCCAGTGAACAGCCTGGGTTTACTAAGGGCAAGTCATGTTTGAGCAACATGCTCACATTTTATAATAATGTTACAGTTGAGTTAGACAAGGGGGAATTGGATTATTATATGTTAGTTTGGATAAGAGAGTAGTTGACTGAAAGATATTAAAAAGTAATGTATATGTGCAAATCTGCAAAATTTAAGGTGACTGATGGTGTGCCCCAGGGATCAGTCGTTAGTCCAATGATATTCAATCTTTACATTAATGACATTGGGAAGGATTTGAGGAAAAATACAGCTATTTGCTGATAATGCAGAGATATGCAGGATAATCAGGAATGCAACCAACTTTATTATTATTACTATTACACCCTCCATGAAGTGAGCAGACCCATTGTGGGAGGTTCATTCAACTGCCATGTATTCTGGTAATGCATTCCATTCACTCACAATTCTCCATGTAAAAAATCCACTCCTCACTCCCCTCTTACCACACTGTTACATAACTTCCAGGGATGACCTTTGGTTCTTCCCCTTTCACCTTCTACTGTTTTTATAATCCCCTCTGGATTAATCGAATAAAATCCTCACTAACTTAAACATCTCTGTCATATCGACTCTTTTCCTCCTATCAACCAAACTCTGTAATTTACATTCTTTTAATCTCTCTCCATAATCAACATTCAGAGTACTAATATTGTCCTACTCTCGTCTCTGGACAACTTTCTGCAGAGTTTTCACATTGCATTGAAAAACTGGGTGACCAGATCTGAGCAGAATAGTCCAAGTGTGATTTAACCAGTGCTTTATACAGTGGAACAGCCACTTTCTTATCCCTACATGTAAACATATTGCTTATCACAGCAGCAATGCAATGTATTGTTTTCATAACACTTGACTTGAAATGTTGCCCCTAAACTTCAGTACACTATCATCCATCATCCCCAGATCTCGAATCCCATCCAATTTCTGTGTACTGTATTGTTGACCATCAATATAGTGCACAGCCTTGTTTCTGCACTCCAAAATGCAACATTTTGCGCTTCTTAATATTAAAACTACAGCCCCACTCCTGTGTTCAAGTCAAAGTCTCTTCAAATCTTGAAGGGAATTAACATCAGCAGTGCTATTTATAATTCTCCCCAACTTAGCATCATCATCATCAAACAACTGAAGATTCCCAGTCAGTCCACATGATATCATTTACAAACAAATTAAACAGCAGGGGACTTAATAATAGAACTCTGGGGTACTCCACTAGTTATCCTCCTTTTTTTGAGACACTGCTCCATCATATACAACTTGTTGGTATCGTTTAGAGAGAGAGAGAGAGAGCCTATCACCAATCCATCTAATCACCATCTATTCCCATTCTCTGCAACTTGTACACTAACTTATGTGGGAATCTATCAAATGCTTTTGCAAAGCCCAAGAATATCATTGTATATGATTCTCCCTTATCTAACATATTCGTTACCTTATCAATGCAAGTAAATTGCTAAAACAGGACATCCACCCTTTACAAATCCATGCTGACCATAAAGAATACTATATTCATCAACCTAATCTTGTATTCTGTTCTTAACCAATCTTTCCAACACCTTGACTAAAACTGCACTTATACAGACTGGTCTATAATTGTATACTTCTATCCTAGAACTATACAGGGTGTTCGGGATAAATTTGACAGTTTCGTAAGGAAAAAGAAAATCTTCTTTGTATCTATTAAATTTAATGAATTGACAAAAAAACATTACAGGCAGAGTTAATTACAATACTATCAACAAGATTTACTCAAAATAACCACCATTAGCATCGATCACAGCTTCAATTCTGCTTCGGAACCTCGAACAAGCTGATGCTACAGTCTCCCTGGGAAGGGCCGCAAAAACTGTTTTAATTTTATCCATTAACTGGGCTTTTGTATTACTGGAAGTGTGATTGGTGTCTTTTTCAACTGCACCCCATACAAAATAATCCATGGGGTTAAGGTCTGGGGAGTTTGGAGGCCAAACATTTGGACTGGTGAAGTCGTAGAAATTTTCAGACAACCATTTTTGACTTTTCCCAGAGGTGTGGCAAGGGGCCGAATCCTGCTGCCATACATACGGCCTACCATTGGCTACCCTTGTTATCCAGGGCTTGACTACAGTTAGCAACTCCACGAACAAAGCCCGAATTCCAATGCCAGGGTTCTTCAACACCTGTTCCTGCAGATTTGCGAGGAATTCTGCTGTACGAATGCAATCAGATCGTCTGCTAGGGATCTTTCTTCTTGCTACATCCTCGTAGTCACCATTGCAAGTCTCTAGTTCATGCCTGATTGTTTTTACTGTATTCAGGGAGCATTGGGCAGCAGTCGTAATATCCTTATTTTGATGGCGGGCACGAATCATCATGATACAAGTTATTCTCTTCCATGATTCAGGTGGGTTCCAGCTATCCATCCTTTCTGACATCTTGTATATGAATGAAGAAGGGTCCAAACTTTTAAATGAAGAGAAGTGTGTGTTAATACATGTAACTTACGGAAAAATATAATTAATTATAAATATGTCAAATTTATCCCGAACACCCTGTACTTGTAGAGTGGGACTAATTTCTCCTCTTTCCATTCCTTAGGAACCTTACCCAGTACAATACTTTCATTAAATTACCAGGTCAAAGGTATAGCTATCTCTTGTGCACATTTCTAGTAGTAGGCATAATTTACACCAGTATGATATATGCTAATAAAGTACTTATTCAACCTTTGTCTGACCAATCTCCTCTCGTACTGCACCTTTTCTTTCTTTACCATACTCATCGCCTTCCTAGCCTGCACTTCATATTCTTCATGGATCTGATTGCCACCAGCTGTTTTTACCTCCACCATAACATTTTCTTTTCTAACCCAGCTTGCTTGATTTCACTGTTCATCCATTTCACCCCTACTCTATTTACTCACTTAACCCTGGCATACAGTTTACTTACTTACTGTCCTCTTCCGTCGGGGATGGGTTGAATCTTCCATGTTTCCACAACAACCTCCAGGAGTCTTGGTTTCTTGCGTGGCTGGTGAGCTGTCTATATGTTTGTAATCCAGAGTTGACCTTTATTGTTGTTATTCATTTAGTCCTTGGTCTTTCTTTTTTTCTTTTATTCTTGCATACAGAGCAAGGTTGGGTAGTCTTTTTGATGGCATTCTCTCGACATGTCCGTACCACTGAAGTTGTCTTCTTTTGTCCTCTGCAATCATTAACAGCACTCCCCTCCTCTTTTCATCTTCCTATCCTTCCGGAAAATTGTATATCCTTCCATTTCTATTCCTGACATCACCTCATTCTCAAACAACCATGTTTCACTTACACCTATTATCTTACAATTATACATTGCTTATGTCAGATTCTGCCTTGTGAATTTCCCTGCACTGTCAACATCTGTTCTGCACAGTTCATCTACCCAACATATTGATACTAGTTAATTACAGAGCTTTCCATAATCACCTACTTTATAATTCCAAATGTATCCTGTTTTGGCAGTAACCTTTTCTTCTTTCACCACTTCACACAAGTACCTCATGATCACTATCACAAACTTGCAGCAGTATCGATACCTCATTAACAACTACATCTTGTGAAGTTATCACCAAATTCAAAATGCTAAAGCCTCTAGTTGCTTCAGTAACATGCTGCTTAAGATATTTATCCCTCAGAAATTCAACAAACTTGCTCTCCTTGTTCCCATACACTATCTCCTCCTTCCATTCCCTATTCCTATAATTAAAGTCTCCCATCAAGATCACCTTATTGCCCAATTTGCAAACAGTATTCTCTACATTCCCTGACCTAAGACAGCATCTGATCAGATATACTAGCCTGTTAATTTCAACATCATATCACACAGATTCAAAATCTGCACATGTACTATCAACTTCCACATTTTGTGGAACACAATTCTTCTGCAATCATTAACAACTGATATACTGATTTGTATATCCTTCCATTTCTATTCCTGACATCACCTCACTCTCAGACAACTATGTTTCACTTACACCTATTATCTATGGGCATACTGATTCAATCAATGCAACAAACTCAACTCTCTTATTTCAGATACTCCTTACATTTGCAGACTTGTAGAATGGTTTAAATAGTCTGAAATTGCAGGCATGTTAGAATGACTTTCTGTTCATGTTGATTAAATTTATGTACTTTGGTGTGATGAGATGTCCAGCGGTATATTATATGGCAGGATTATGCAAGAAGAAACCAATCAGGTTTGGGATCTTGCAGTTTTATTAGATAGGAAATTGAAGTTCAGGGGTATAGCAATGGTTGCATATACCACTCAGGTAATTGTAATGCTGCAATGAACATAGATAAGGAAGTTATTTTGCCTCTTTACAAGTCTTTGATATGACTTCATCCTGGTCTGTTATGTACAGATTTGGTTTCAATCAATGATTCAATCAATGCAACAAACTCAGCTCTCTTATTTCAGATACTCCTTACATTTGTAGACTTGTAGAATGGTTTAAATAGTCTGAAATTGCAGGCATGTTAGAATGACTTTCTGTTCATGTTGATTAAATTTATGTACTTTGGTGTGATGAGATGTCCAGCGGTATATTATATGGCAGGATTATGCAAGAAGAAACCAATCAGGTTTGGGATCTTGCAGTTTTATTAGATAGGAAATTGAAGTTCAGGGGTATAGCAATGATTGCATATACCACTCAGATAATTGTAATGCTGCAATGAACATAGATAAGGAAGTTATTTTGCCTCTTTACAAGTCTTTGATATGACTTCATCCTGGTCTATTATGTACAGATTTGGTTATCTGATTTTCAATGTGATGCAGAAGTTGAAAAGGCAAGTGTTTAAAGATCATATCAGGATTGCAAAATGTAGATTATGAGAACCGATTGAGAATTTGTCGGCCTGGTTGGCTGAGTGGTAAGCGTATCCACTCTCCAGCTAAACAGCTGTGGGTTCGAATCTCGCTGTGGGCATGGATGTTTATGATTGTCTGTGAAAATACTAGAGTGGTGGGCAGTAGATGCCATTGGTGTAGTTGTGGTTCGCTATAGTTGGTGGATTGAGTGGTGGAGATAGAGAGTTGTAGAGTAGGTGCCCTCTCTCGATTAGTCTTTGGACTCCCTGGAGGTGTCGCGTAATAATAATAATTTCTGGATTTGCAGATACTATCAAATAGAAGAGAGAGGGGTGATATGATAGAGACCTACAAACATCTGAAAGGATACAAAGAGTTGGAATTTTTCATTTTATGTAAGGAAGGACAGTAGTTCATCCATGAAAGTTGAGAATGAATCCAATCATGAATGGATGAGAGCTACATTTTTCTCTCATAGAGCAGTACATGATTGGAATGTCTTGCCTTTGGAGGTGATGAGTGCAAGCAGTGTGAATGAATTCAAGAAAAGGTATTTTCTTCCTGTTTGGTGGTGAATGCCATCGCTACTTCTTCCTTTCCTTGATTGTTATTGCCTGAATATAACAACCTCCCACACTCATACATTGTGGTCTCACATGGTTTTGTAAGTTTCAGTTCTTATGCAAGATTAATTTCATTTCCATTAACTCTCCTTATATGATGGTTCCTGTCTTTAGCTCTTCTGACATTGGGTTTATTGTTCTTTTTCTTCCTCTAGCTGATGAGTTAGAGTTTGTTCCAGTAACTGGAACAGCTACTGAAACAAACATAAAGGGTGGTCTGAAAAGTTCTTGACTTAACAATGAAAAAACGAATTTATAATTTCAAAATTATTTTAATTTTTTAACATAATCTCTCTTAAGACTAATACATTTATTCCAGTGATGCTCCAACACGTCCCTGTAGTGGTTCTCAGTAAGATCTGCAAAATATTCCTCTACAGCTACAATTACCTCTTGATTCAAAGAAAAACGCTGATCAGCGAAGAAGAGTTTTAGCTTTGGGAAGAGATAGAAGTCAGAGGGAACCAAATCTGGGAAATAGAGTTCCCAGATTTGGGAACCCTATTTCCAACAATTCATAGTGCAGATCCCTTAATTTTCCCATTGACAAAACACCTTTGTGGGCAAGTGCATTGTCCTGATGAAACATGATTTTTTCTTCTGCAAACCTTGTCTTTTCTCACAATTTTTTTCATCTAGTCTGGTTAAAAGATCGGAATAATATTCTCCAGTTATTGTTTTACCCTTTTCAAGATAATTAATAAACAAAATGCCTTTAGCATCCCAAAACACTGATGCCATGATCTTTCCTGCTGATGGAACTGACTTTATCTTCTTTGGTGCTGAACAACAGGCTTCTGTCCACTGTTTGAATTCTGGTGTGTCATGGTGAATCCAAGTCTCATCCGTAGTAATAAATTGACACACAAAATCAGTTTTATTCTTGTTAAAATGCTCCAAGCACTGTTCAGAGATTTTCATGCGAGTGTGTTTTTGATCTGCTGTGAGCAAGCACGGCACCCATCTTGCACAAAGCTTTTTCATTTGCAATTCTTCATGCAAAATATATCCTACACGTTCTTTTGAAATGCCTATAGTCTCATCAATTTCATGCACTTTGACTCATCAGCCATCCAATACAATATCGTGCACTTGATCAATGATTTCTGATGTTGTTACACTTTTTGGACGTCCTTCACATGGATCTCTTCAAGGCTGATACAGCCACGTTTAAACTCTATAGCCCATTTCTTAATTGTCAAAAACGAAGGAGAACAGTGCCTATAAACTTTTATATACTTCAAATGAATTTCTTTTGACGTTAAACTTTCTTTTACAAAGAATTTTATAACCGCATACTCAATTTTATCCATTTCAAGGGATACAGACAACACTTTTGCTTCAGACAGCTATATAAAACAAACTACTTGATAGAATGACTTATAATTTCACATGGATGCTTATGACAGATGTACCAACTTAGAAAAAAAAATCTTGTTGATAGTGTTGCCATCTATGGTTGAGGCCGAGAACTTTTCAGACCACCCTCATATATTGCTTCTACCATCCCAAGTTATAAGTTTGAATTACAGTGCAAATATAGATGTTCGTGAGTGTCTTTGGGTGGTGAGACCACCACTTCTCTCATTGAAGGCTTGTAGTTTGGAATAAGAGAGAATTTAGCCAAAACACCAAACTAGCAGTTTACAAGACAGTGTTCAAACTAGTTATGGATCTGAGAGTTGGGTTAGAAATAAAGCACTTGATCAAAGACCACAGATATGAGGGTTCTGAGAAAAATTAGGGGAGTGAACTGATCATCAATGGCAGAATCATATTAAGAATGAATCTCTTTTGGCATTAAACTTTCTTTTACAAAGAATTTTATAACCGCATACTCAATTTTATCCATTTCAAGGGATACATTCAACACTTTTGCTTCAGACAGCTGTATAAAACAAACTACTTGATAGAATGACTTACAATTTCACATGGATGCTTATGACAGATGTACCAACTTAGAAAAAAAAAATCTTGTTGATAGTGTTGCCATCTATGGTTGAGGCTGAGAACTTTTCAGACCACCCTCATATAATTTTGTTTCAAACAAAATTATATCTCAAGGATATAAGCAAAAAGTGGGACAAAATTTTAATAAAAGGCATTCTGACCTTTGATATACTTGTATTTTTATAAAAATGCCACATTATTATGGTTATTGTATAAGCATCTCTATGAAGTTCAGTTATTCATCCAAGCAAAAAACCTAGTTCTAACACCTTTGCTAACTACACACTTGCAGTTTCCAAGGATGGCCCCTAGTTCTCCAACCACCAGACCTGTTCTAAAAAATTTCTTCTCTATTAATCTTATAAAAGCCCTTCAGTAATTTGTATGTCTCAATAATATCACCCCTTTTCTGCCTGTTAACCCATCAACTCTGTATCCCACAAATCTTCAACCTGTTCTCATAATGTTCATTCTATAGACCTGCTACCATCTTGGTCATTCACCTCTGGATCCTCTCTACCTCTTAACTCATTGACAAGAAACCCAGGTGACCAGATCTGCACAGAATGGTCAACATGGGGTCTTATCAAGGCCCAATAAAGAGAAATAATAACTTGTTTGCCTCTGCGAATCATAGTATTTTTGCAGTAACCAAGTAATCTAATGAGCTGCTTTAGCCCCTTTTGCTATGTGCCCTCTAAACTTTAACTGCCTATTCACTAACACCCCCAAATCTCTGGTTTTGTCAATTTCCTGGAGTGCAGTTCCATTAATGTGGTATACAGCTGGTATTCTTTTCACCCCAAAATGCATAACCTTACACCTTGCCACATTAAACTAACCTTCCTTCCTGTATGAAGGAATGTGTTGACATTCCTTCACACATGTATCCCACAAATCTTCAACCTGTTCTCATAAGGTTCATTCTATAGACCTGCTTGGTCATTCACCTCTGTATCCTCTTCACCTCTTAACTCATTGACAAGAAACCCAGGTGCAGTGTCTACTACATTTGAAATTTTGTGGTCTGAGGATGGTAGTAAGAAATCCAGTGAAATATCAGCAAGATGAATAAATTATTTTTCTCTGGTGTTGTTTGTACTGTGAAGCACTGTTATGAACAATGACCAACAGCTCTCTATACATAAGCAAAGTGATGGTATTTCACCAGTTAATGAAACTGGTTTACCACCTAGTACCATAGAATTCTGGTTAGCCTTTCCTCTGAGGGGGTGTATATTTCATATCTTGATCCTTGACCCATTCCCATGTTTACTTCTAGATAGTTTACTCTAGTCTGATGATCTAATGATAGGCAAATTTAGAGGAGGCACATTGCTAAAATTGTGAAAACAATGCAATGAATTCTGCCAATGATGTGAAAGACACTGAAGTAAGGAGATTCTAGTTCCATTGTGTAAGGCTTTGATTATGCCACATATGGACTACTGTGCACAGATTTGGTCACCTCGTTTTTAAAAGTATGAAGAGATATTGGAATGGTTCTAGAGGTAATTGACTAAGGTAGTTTCTGGCCTCTAAATAAATGATAAATTTAAGATGCCAAGAATATAATTTCTTGGCATCTTAAATTTAATTTATAACCAACAAGAACAACTTAGCAAGAAGTTGTTCTTGCTAAGCTACACATAGGTCACAGTCATTTTACATCTGAATTTGTATTTACTGGGGCTTATGACCCACTTGTATATGAACTGTTGCACTGCCAGCACTTAACAGTGCTGGCACTCCACCATTCATCGTGTTCTGGTGGAGTGCCAGCACTTAACTCAAGAAAGGAATGATTTTTTCACTAATCTGTCTGAGCCATATATCCTCAGACAGGTTTTAGATGCAGATAAATTGCATGAAGTTTTTAACTTTTTAAAATGAATTAATTTATATGAATACATTTAATTATATATTGAGCGTATACACCCTCTGTCCAAAAAGAAACTGAACTTTTCGAAAATAGAAGAAACTAGTGGCGCCACATGTTGTATCTTTTTGTTGTCGAAAGTGGCAACCTTCATTAGTGTTGTGTCAACTGTTTATGACATTTGTTTCATTAGAAGCCGAGTTATAGTGCCAAGAGTGACAGTGTGTTTTGATGAACAATCAGAAAATGAGTTTCAAACAGAGAGCTGCAATTGACTTTTGTGTTAAACTTGGTAAAGGTTTTAGTGAAACGCACCAAATGCTTCAAAAAGCATTTGGTGATAAATGCTTATCCTGTACTCAAGTTTACGAGTGGTTTAAGCGATTTTAAAGTGATTGTGAGACACTTGAGGACGAGGAAAAGCTGGGCCGTCCAAAAACTGGACTGAGCGGTTAACATCCAAAAAAGTGTGTGATTTCATCAAAGAAAATCCAAAATCGTCCGTGAGATTGATTGAAGATGAATTGGGGATTCCAAAATCAACTGTGCACAACATTTTGACCGAGAGTTTGGGCCTTCGTAAATTGAATTCGCGATTTGTTCCCCCACCATGTTTCGTCACTGAAAATTTTGTATGAGCCTGAAACAACACGCCAGAGTGCTGAGTGGAGACCACCAGAAGAAGGGCATCCAAAAAAAAGTTGCTTGGAGAAATCAAAAGTAAAGATGATGCTGATTTGTTTCTATGATTCCAAGGGCATTATCCACAAAGAATTTGTTCCGTCTGGCCAAATGGTCAATGGTGAGTTTTATCTCGAAGTTTTGAAGCGATTGATAGCGAGAATTCATCACGTACAGCATGAATATCATGACGACTTACGTTCATCAAAACACACTGTCATTCTTGGCACTATAAACTCAGCTTCTAATGAAACAAATGTCATAAACAGTTGACACAACACTATTGAAGGTGAGTATACACTTTGATAATGTTGGATTTTGCTATGGCATTCGAGATGCCAC
Organism: Typopeltis vanoorti; assembly: GCF_054136105.1. Lineage (NCBI taxonomy): Eukaryota > Metazoa > Arthropoda > Arachnida > Uropygi > Thelyphonidae > Typopeltis > Typopeltis vanoorti. The sequence continues at coordinate 38,292,082 of NC_143571.1, forward strand.
ATGAAAGGCTGTTGCATAAACTGGAGAATATGGTATTAGAATATAAACTCTTGACTTGGATCAGGGGATAGTTAACAGACAAATATCGTAAAGTGGTATGTGGTTGGTGTGAATCTGTCAGATTTAAGACTACTAGTGGTGTACCCCATAGTTCAGTCCTTGGGCTATCACTGTTCAATTCTTTACATTAATGACATTAGAGAGGGTCTAACAGGAGGTATGCAACTGTTTACTAATGATGCAAAAATAGGCAGGACAATCAGGGATGCAACTAAACATCCAGCATTTACCGAATGATTTGAATAGGCTGGAAATTTGGGCAAATGAAAATAGCTATCAGTTTAATGGTAGTAAGTGTAAAATTATGCACTTTGTAATTATGAGATTTCCAGTGGTATATTATATTAGCGGGATTATGCTACAAGAAACTGATGAGGCTAGGGATCTTGGCATAATGGTGGATAGGAATTTGAAGTTCAAAGGTCAGATAGCAAAAATTGCAAATACATCTCAGAGGATAATTGCAATGTTGAAGCAAACCTTAACATATAAATATGAGGAAGTCATTTTGCCTCTTTACAAGGCCTTAATAACACAGCACCTAGACTATTGTGCACAGATTTGGTGTCCTTGGTTCCAAGGAGATAAAGAAGCTGTTGAAAGGGTACAAAGAAGAGTTACAAAGATTATATATTGGGATTATAGAATTTAGATTATAAAGACAGATTGCGAGTTTGTGGATTACAGACTGGTTAACAAGAAAGAGGGGATGATATGATAGAGATCTATAAATTTCTGAAATGGTATTATTTCATTATATGGAAAGAGAACATATGGGCATCCATTGAAGTTAAGTTTGTTCACAATCAAGAAAGGAGCAAGAGCTAGGTTTTTCTCTCGCAGAGCAGTGATTGAGTAGAATAAGTAGTGAATGCATGTAGTGTGAATGAATTTAAGGGAAGGCATGGTTTGAGTGATGTATAACCTCCCTCAATGAGTCCTTGACTCCCTAGAGGTCTCAGATAATAATAATAACATACACTAATTTTTACCTTTATTATTGTTTATGATTACCTTCACTACTGCTGTTTGGCTTAGTGCAGTATGACAGCTGTTATTGTTGACAAAAATTCTTTGGATATTAGCAAGTTGACTACATGGTGTCATTCAAATAATGTTTTCCCTCCTGATCCACATTCCCTCAAACCAGAAGTTCAGCATTCATTGACACACTTAGAAGTAAACCACTTACTTGCTCTTGTCACTAAACATTACAAACTTATTGTGGACTTCATCTTGGGAGCTACCAATTATATTTGTCAGTGAATGGCAGCAGCCATGTTTCTGGTGACTATATTTTTCATTGGAAATGACAGCAACAGGATCGTGGTTGCCTTCAGTAATAAAAACAGTCTCGTGATATGTTATTATTACATGACACCTCGAAAGAGTCTCATCTAGGGAGGGTACCTACTCTACAACTCTCAAATCTACCTACTACAGCAAACTGCATCTTCTACACCAATGCATCTACTGTCCACCCAACCACCACTATTATTTCCACAGACAATCACAAACATCCATGCCCATGGTAGGATTCGAACCCACAGACTTTGGACTGGAGAGCGGATATGCCAACCAGGCTGGCTGTTTGACTGTACAAAAACAGCACAGTATGATTCTGTTTACTAGCTGAAGTGTATGTGACTTGCCTAAGATATGTTTAGTATGCCTGCCATGCTAGATTTTAATTAATCATGGCTCTTGAACAATTATGAATCAGACCCATGTTCACATGACATTTTGGACTGGGAATGACAAGGTCTGGAACAAGATCTTAAGGTATTGATATGAAGTTACTTTACACTCTATATCAGTGGTTCCCAACCTTTTTTCACTTGTGTACCCCTTTTAAACCCATTTCTATAAATTGTACCCCTTGTTTTTAAAATAGCTGTTTTTAAATACTGACACTTTTGTTCAGTGCCTATCTTAATGTAAAATGTTTACTTTACTTGTTTTTCCGCCATTACTGATTATTTGTTGCATACTCCTGAACGACCCAGCACATACCCTCAAGGGTACGCATAGCACTGGTTGGGAACCAATGCTCTATATTAGCGGTCAGCAACCTTTTCAGACTCACATTCAACTTTTATTTTTAATAATCGGGCCGCAAGCATTTAATTAAGTGAAAATAGTAAGTGAAAAAATATTTGAGCTATCAATTTTTATTATATCAGTCTTAAAAAACAGAAATATTTATAGTACGAGATATGAAACAAGCATGAAAATGAAACTCAATGAAAAATTATTATCATGTAAAAACAAAGTAATATAGTTTGTGCATCACAATATGTGTGTTTCCCTGCTTTTTTGGTAAGCATCAATAAAATTTTTGGATATTTTCTAACGAAAATGCATTCTTTAATGTGTGCCAAAATCTCAGTTGTCATCGGATGAAGTCCCTTTGTTATCCCCACTCATGATGATCACAAGGTTGACTCGCACCAAGTTGCACGGCGATATCAAGAAGTATAGCTATAAAATTATTTTTAATTTATTATTCATATTATAAAATGTATTATTTAAATAATTCAACATACGGGCCACATGCCATGTAAGTATGGTCAACCTTTTATGGGCCGCCAAAAATACACGTTTGGGCTGTGTGCGGCCCACGGGTTGCCGACCCCTGCTCTATATAATAAGCTCTATGTTAGATCGCATTTGGATTTTTACTCATTTGCACAGCTGATACCTCTGTAGTGCACTCAAATCCCATAAGATCTTTGGAAATAAAGGGGATTCAGCCATTCTCACATGTACTTGAGCCTTATATATTAAAGAAGGGATCTGTGTAAGGGTTCATGATTGCTTAAATCATTTAAAGTTGCCAAATAATTAAATATTTTATAACTGCCATAAAGCAATATGAAACTCTAGCTCAGAGTTTGTTGAACAAATAAAAATGTATGTACTTTATGAAAAATGAATGTAGTTTAATAGAAAAAATCATCTTAATACTTAAAGTGAGTTAAACTTGATTTAATTTTCAAGCTTTTTTTTGCTAACTGAAGAATCAATTCAATTTAATTACACTGTATTTTACATGTCATGCATATTATCTCACATACATTTAAAATATTGAATTAATGTTCACTATTACTGTTGTTTATTGAGAAATACTCTGAATGACAAATCTGATTTGCATTTTCTACAAGCTAGAATAAAAACCTTTGTTTGTTCTAAAATTTGGTTCAAATACAGCTTGAAGTGCAGTAGAGAACAGTTTGTGTAAAAATTCAATATCATCACATATTAAGCATGGCATGAAGACTTGCCATCATAACATGCATGTGAAGTTAAGAGTATTAATGTGCATTGTACATTCTCTCTTAAAATCCATTAGGTATATTATATATAACATATATCTTTATGTATCAGAAATATGAGCAAAAATATGTGTTAATCCATCTCACTGCCCCATTAAATTGAAATAGAATTAATATATCATTGAAATAATATGGGTACGAAGTTTAAGATGGTTGATATATTTCATCCACAATGACTAATTTTTTTTTAGTTAATATTTCATTAGGTATATTGCATATATCACAGATTAAGAAAGAAAAGAATTGGAAGCATATTTTAAAGCATATATTAATTTTTATTTATATCATTATTTTATTTATTTATTTTCATGTATTTTTTTTGAAATAGCCAGTGCCAATCATTTTTGATGAAGTAGCATTTTTTATTATTAAAGAGGGGAGTGATACTTAAAACATCTTTCTGAAGGAGGTTTCAGTTGTAAAAGTTTGAAAACTCTCCAGTTTAATCTGTTTTTATTTATAATGAACTTATAATACTTAACAATAAATGAATGTATTCAATGAATACAATTTGATTTGATAATTAAGATAAACTTTTTATGTTTTTCACACTTTTTCAGAAACCAGACTGTGAATCATTTGCTGTAAAAGAAAGAGAAAAAAGAAAATCACATCTGTCAGAATTAACAGCCCAAGGAGAAAAGAAGACTTTGAATATGAAAAGAGGCATGCCAAACAACTGTGATAAACTTCACATTTCTCCCAACCATTCTGAAAATCACATTTGCCTACAGGAAGGGGAAATTTCTTCTAACATGAAACATTTTAGAGATGGAGCAAAATGTTCAGCTTATAACATATCTGGCTCCGTCGTGTCTTCCAGTGCAACTCTTGTAGTGACTACGGCTTCTAGTGTTCAAGTAGAGAGCATAGTTACATCAAGCAAAAATGATAAATCGTTAAATTTAATATACAATATGTTTCCTGAACATACTTCTAAAAACATTTATAGGCAATCTGAATCTAATGTTGCATTTACACATCTGCATGATCCAGCTGTAATCACCAACAAAGCAGATGGTTCTTTAGGTGCTGTTAGTGATGATCTCAACAAAGAGAGTGAATATCCTGATGAAAATGCAAATAATGCTTCCACGGTTCCATTTCTTGATATCCATAAATATCAGAAACCTAACCAAGAACAATTTTCTTGTGCTGCAGCTGTGAACACATTAGTGCCTTCTGAAAGTAATTATTTTTTGCAAAAAAATCATTTGCCTTATGAATTACAAATTGAAGAACATGTTGAATTAAAACCTAACATGATTTCTTCTGCTGAACTCCAAAAAGCTGCATTATTACTATCAGGGGAAAAACGACAACAAATAGAAAATCATATGCTAGATGGTATGTTAAAAGTCATAAATATAAAATTTATTGTAAGAAATATAGATGTAAGAATTTTAGTATACATAATCAATACATGTTAGATTAAATAGATAAAAAATTATAATAAATGGCATTAAAGATAAAATATATAAAATATGAAGATTGCTTTGTGTGTATATATGATACATCATAATTCAAACAGTAGTTAGTCACTGATGTCAGGTGATTTAGCCTGGCTCGCATTTGGCATTCCAGTGGAATTCCAATTCCAATATCAGTGGAATTCATGTCAGGTCTGTACAGGCCTGTCACATCTTCGACACCCATCTCCTCAAACCATTCCTGCACAGACCTCACTTTGTGGACTGGGGCATTGTCATGTTGATACAAGAAACAGACTTTACTGAACTGTTGCCATAAAGTTGGAAGCAGAGAATTGTCTAGAATATCATTATACACTGCTGCATTAAGATTCCCCATCACTGGAACTAGGGGACCCAGCTTATACCATGAAAAACAGTTCCAGACCATAATAGCTTCTCCACCAAACTTCACAGTTGGTGCAACACATTTGTGCAAGTAGCATTCTCCTGGCATCCACCAAACCCAGACTGCCAGATGGTGAAGCATGATACCACTCCAGAGAATGTGCTTCCACTGTTCCAGAGTTCAATGGCAGTGGTGTGCATTGCATTACTTCACCTACTACTTAGCATTGTCCTTGCTAATGTTAGATTATGTCCACATGCTACTTTTCTCTTTTTTAGCCAGTTTGCCTTCTTTTCCATTGATGCTGCTTATGTTGAATGGTATTTATGCTGAATTCTGCCATTTTAATTCAATTAAAATGGCAGAATTCAGCATAGATACCAATCAACATAAGCAGCATCAATGGAAAAGAAGGCAAACTGGCATAAAAAAGAGAAAAGTAGCATGTGGACATAATTGGTGTTACTGAGAGGAAGATCACTAAAACAGGAGAGAGATCCTGCTAAATAATAAATATAAGATGTAGTCAGGCAATAGTGATCAGGAAAGGAAAGAGTAGCAGCAGCAGCATCTTTCAACTCCAAATGCAAAGATAAACTTCTTTTTTTATTTGCAGGCAATTTCAAGTACAGTTATGTGGGCAGATTTCAAAATGGGGAATTGGACAGTGAAACTTATTTTCACCTGCAGTCCAGCAGAATATTCTATTCTCCTAAGGAAGTGAAGGAATTTTTTGAGTCATTAGAGAAGGCAGCTAACATAAAGAGAACAGAAAAGCTGGTCCATGTTGGAGATTTAACAGCAGGGTAGAAAATAAATCCCCAGCATATTAAAAGCTTTCAGGAAAATTTGGAGAAAATGGCAGAGTTAATAATAATGGTAAGTGCCTGCTGGATTTGTGTTCAAGACACAGACTAGCTATCACTGTCACAATGTTTTAACACAAATATGCACAAATTCTCATAGAGAGAAGATACAAGGAAAAGAAATCTTATTGATTGTATTTATTATCATTGCTAGGTGATATCTTCAATTCAGGATACAAGAGTATAGAGGTAAATTGGAAATGATCATAACTTAGTTTTAAGCAGAATAAAAGTAATGTCACATTGAAGCAGCTTTTATAGGTGAACTGTGTAGACCCAACTATATTATTTAAGAAAAAGTGGAATGAGTTTGAAAACAAGAACCAACTCTTGGAGTCTCAGTGACAATCTCAAGAAAACATTGATTGATTCAGCTATGGAGTGTGGGGAAGTTGTCTATAAGAATAAAAAATAAGAACTTAAAAAGGCATTCCTTGGAAAAAAGAAAGCACAATAAGTATGTCAGCAGATGCTGCTATAAGAGAATGCAGAGAAAAATGTAAGGAAGTTAAGCTGTGTGTAAAAGTAACTAAACAAAAGTCATGGGAAAACTTTGCAGAGAATATATAAGATAAATATCACAAAGGTGGCAAAATGAATGTTCTTAGGGTTGCTGAACAGTTATAAATGGAAAAAAGAGTATAGCAAACGGGATCTAAGGTGAAAAATGTGATACAAAACTGAAGTAAAAGACATTCTGCATATGCATGGAATGATTACTCTGAAAGACCTTAAATGAAAAAACAGTGACAAAACAATGGTAGAAAATTTTCAAAATAAATGCAATGAGAATAGTCAAGTAAAGTAAAAAAAAGACTGAAATGTGGAAAGGCAGCTGCAGTAGATGATATTCAGTGAATGCCTCAAATAGAGGTATATTTGACAATGAAAAGCTTTACAGTGGTTGAATTCCAGATTATTAGAGTAGCTCTTATAGTGCAAACCTATAAAATAGGAAAAAAAACTGAATATGATAATTACAGAGATACTAAGTGTACAAGATTTTTCTTAACCTCTTAAGTATGCAAGCATACTTGAGAATAGACCAAGAAAAATTGTTGAATTGAGACTTGGAGAAGAACAAGCTAGGATTGAGGAAATCTTTTTCATGGCTATGCATCTGTTTCTGCACTATAGCCATTTTATCTGTGTTTTTAATGTACAGTAGATGACTCTACCTCTGCATTCATTCTTCTTCTTGACTGTTGGAAGAGTCACTGGATAATTTTTGTAGGATGTCATGAACTGTTTTAAAACTGTAACCATTTTTTTAGTAGGTTATAGTATTATTATACTCAAAAAGAATTAAAATAGAATTTAATACTTATTATATTTCGTCCTAGTCACTAGGACATCTACGGGGATTACAAAAACAATTAATGTAACATGCACACAAAAACTTACAATACTAAGCCCAACCACGTGGGTGACACTAAAGTCCTATCTAGGTGGAGCGCCCTTTAGGACTTTAGTGTCGCCCACGTGGTTGGGCTTAGTATTGTAAGTTTTTGTGTGCATGTTACATTAATTGTTTTTGTAATCCCCGTAGATGTCCTAGTGACTAGGACGAAATATAGGAAGTATTAAATTCTATTTTAATTCTTTTTGAGTGTTGTAAAAAATCCATTAAACCTTCACATAATGTCCTCACAGCACTTAAGCCTCTACACAAGGACTTGTTATAGTACATGATCTATATATAAGGATTTTTATATCTTATTTCAGAGAAGGGTAATGGTGGAAAGTGGAATGTAAATATTGGTGAGTGTTGAATCCCCCCCCCTGCAAATGTTCATCTGTTTTTCTTGGTTACTGAAATGAATACAACCAGAAATGTAAGTAACCTGTTTTCTTCAATTTCCAGTGAAAGATGAATTTTAGGATTTAAACCATTCAGATAAGTAGTGAAATAATTAAGTATTTCTTTGGCTCCCTGCCAGATGAAGAAAATATCACCAACATAACAAAACCATATTTTGTATGATACCTTTCAGAGGTGCTTAAGGGTCAAAGCTGCATGACTGAGAGGAGACCTCCACATAGCCTTTAAAGGAATGTGGAGAACCGACCAGGGCCTCTGACCTAATGCCCAATCCTCACCTTCTCGTGGAGCACCCTGTTGGTTATCTACTTGGATACTGAACGAACGAGGATGGGCTGGCAATTTGGGATTTAGCCAACCAAATTGTATTCTTATTGGTTAAACCAAAATAAAAAATGATGGTACAACATAACAAAATTTCATGCCGGCTGGGACGTCGCCCAGCATTAAACATTAAAAGGCCCCGTTGTTTTCGCCAGGGAACCAGGGCAAACAGCAAAAAGTCAGCTACTGGAACAAATCTGAAAACAAATCCCAACTCAACATCACCAGAATTAAAGATCGGTACTATCAATATAAGAAGCCTGAATGGCAAAGAAATGGAGCTAGCTGAGGAATTAGATAAGTACCAGATCGACATAATAGTGGTGACTGAAACAAAAAAGACAAAAACTGGTGAGATCTTTCTGAGCAATAAATACAAAATGTTATATTCAGGCAATGACAATCAAGGAAAAGAAGGAGTAGCCATAGTATTCAACACAAAGTACGAGGCTAATCTTCTTGAATGGCAGTCAGTCTCAAGTAGAGTAATGTGGGCAAATATGAGAATGGGAAACTGGACAATGAGACTTATTTGTGCCTATGGTCCCACAGAAGGTTCTACTGAGGTAGAAGTGGAGGAATTTTTTGAGGCTTTAGAAAAAGCAACTGACACAATGAAAAAGGAAAAGTTGGTCCTTGTTGCAGATCTAAATAGCAGAGTAGGAAATGATTATGAGACATACAGGAATATTTTGGGAAAATTTGGAGAAAAGAGCAAAGCTAATAATAATGGCAAATATCTGTTGGATTTCTGCTCAGGACATGGACTGGTTATTACTAACACCATATTCCAACATAAAAATGTGCACAAATTCACATGGAGAGAAGAGGCAAGGAATAAGAAAAGTCTCATTGACTATGTTATTGTTGAGAGTGATGTTTTCTCCCTGGTGCAGGACACCACAGTGTACAGAGGATTTGAAATTGGAAGTGATCACTATTTAGTCTTGAGCAGGATAAAATTGAATTTCATATTGAAAGAATAACATGTAAGAAAGTTTTAAAGCGAATAAAAGTTGAGCAGCTCTCAGATGTGAACTGTAGACTAAAATACACAAAGATTATTGAAAAAAAAATGAAAGAGTTTGAAAACAGAAATCAAACCTTGGCGATTTAGTGGCAAGCCTTGAAGAAAGCTCTGATTGATTCAGCTAGAGAGGCATGTGGTAAAGTTGTCTGCAAGGATAGAAAAATTTGAACTCCATGGTGGACACAGGAAGTTAAAAAGTTCCTGGCAAATTAGTCAGCTTTTGCTCTTAGAGAATACAGAGACAAATGCAAGAATGCTAAACACTGTGTAAAAGTAGCTAAACAAAAGTCATGGGAGGACTTTGGCAAGAATATAGAAAATAATTATCAAGAAGGTGGCAAAATATTCTGGAGGTTGTTGAAGAAGCGTAAGAATGTAGAAAGTATTTTTAACTTGGGTATAATTATGTTAAAGATACTAAGCAATTTTAAACCTGGTTTTACTCCATTTTTCCCAAGTGAGCAAACAGACAAAATGTCAAGTTTGCGCCTGCAATTGATGCAAGACTAGCTGATCCCACAGGTAGTGCAAAACCAAGGCAACTCGTGGTAAAGTTGGAGCAAGCTCTGATCACTAATCTTAATATTTACCCTTAATGCCAAAACACATCTCCAATAAGGGGATGTATGATGTTTTGTATTAAAGGCAAGGGGCCACTACCCTTGGAACACTACCTTTTCCACTACCTGGGAAAAATGGAGTAAAACCAGGTTTAAAATTGCTTGGTATCTTTAACATAATTATACCCAAGTTAAAAATACTTTCTACATTTAGATCTCCTCCTGGTGATTTTTATTTAATTAGGTTAAAACACCTTATGGCAACTTGTTTTGGTAAAATACTTATAAGCTCTGCATTACTAAATCTTGGTATTTCTAGCCTGGCTCCCACTGATGAGACCTCAATAAAAGTCGAAACCGGTCTGGGTAGTGGCCCCTTGCCTTTAATACAAAACATCATACATCCCCTTATTGGAGATGTGTTTTGGCATTAAGGGTAAATATTAAGATTAGTGATCAGAGCTTGCTCCACCTTTACCACGAGTTGCCTTGGTCTTGCACTACCTGTGGGATCAGCTAGTCTTGCATCAATTGCAGGTGCAAACTTGATATTTTGTCTGTTTGCTCAATTGGGAGAAATGTAGTAAAACCAGGTTTAAAATTGCTTGGTATCTTTAACAAGCGTAAAAATGGAGTAAAGAGTGCTGTAAAAGGAGTTAGAGATGATAAAGGTGACATGAAAACGGGAGAAAAAGATATCCTTGAAGTATGGAGTAATTACTTTGAAAAACTGCTAAATGAAACAAGGCAGTGATGACATCACAATGTGAAAAACACTGACCAAGCATGCAGTCAGGAATACATATCCATACTTGAAGTAGAAAAAGCCATCAAAGACTTGAAATGTGAAAAGGCAGCAGGAGTAGATGATATTCGACCAGAAATGCTGAAGTATGGTGGTATAAAAGTCTTACAGTGGTTGCACTGCATAGTTCAGAAAGCCTGGACAGAGGGACGAATTCCCGATGATTGGAGTAGAGCTCTCATAGTACCCATATATAAAAAGGGGAATAAAACTGAATTTGAGAATTACAGAGGTATTTCCCTACTGAGTGTTCCTGGTAAGATCTATGCAAGTATACTTGAGAAACGGTTGAGAAGAATTGTGGAAGAACAAGCTGGATTTAGGCCAAATAGAGGCTGTCAGGATCAGATATTCACTTTACGACAAATAGTCGAGAAAGCATGGGAATATAACAAAGATCTGTATTATTTAAGTTTTGTCGATTTGGAAAAGGCATATGACAAGGTGCCAAGAGAGAAGCTATTCAATACGCTACAGTTATATGGTGTCAATGGGGCATTATATCAAGCAATACTTAGTCTTTATTTGAGTTGTAAGTCAGCAGTTAGAATTGAAGGAAGTGCAGGAAGATGGTTTAATGTTAAATCTGGTCTGAGACAAGGATGTACATTATCCCCTCTGTTATTCATTATCTATATGGATCATATTCTGAAGAAAAGTGGTATTAAACATGATATCAAAATTGGAGATGTTAATGTCAGCTCTTTGCTTTATGCGGATGATGTTATACTTCTAAATAAATCCGCTACAAGTCTGCAAGATTCTCTGACTAAATTGAATAACTGTTGTTATAGATATGGTATGAAGGTCAGCAATAAAAAGACAAAGACAATGAAAATAGACAGAATCATTCAAAATGTCAACTGTGTTGTGAATGGAGAACCTGTGGAACAAGTAAAACATTTCAGCTACTTAGGCACGATTTTTAGTGAAGATGGTAAATTAAATATGGAAATAGACAACAGAATCAACAAAGCTGGTATGGTAGGAAGTCAGTTGAATAAATTCATATGGAATAAAAGAGAAATTAGTCGGAACACTAAATTAGCTGTATACAAGACAGTGTTCAAACTAGTTTTAACTTATGGATCTGAGAGCTGGGTCAGAAGTAAAACACTTGACCAAAGACTAGAGACTGCAGATATGAGAGTCCTGAGAAAGATTATAGACATGAACAAATGGCATCAATGGCAATATCATATTAAAAACAAGGATGTTAGGAAAGAACTTGACATTGTCAGCATCCAGGAATGCGTTAGCAGAGCTAATCTCAGGTGGTATGGTCACTTAAACAGAATGGGCGAAGAAAGATTAGCAAAACATGTGTTCTCTGCCAGGTTGGCAGCAAAACAACCCAGAGGAAGACCAAGATATAGGTGGATTGATACGGTACAAAGTGCCTTAGACGATAGAAATATAAGATCTGATGATGTTGGAGTTCTCACAAGTAACAGACTGATTTGGAGGAAAATTGTAGATAGGAAGTTAGTAACGATGTAAATTTTTCATGTAGTAGTACTATCATATCCTGTACACCCCTTGAGGGTACATTGCAGGAATTTGATGATGATGATACCTTTCAGTGGTCTCCTGGAACATATCTGCTAGCCATTACAAAATAGATGATTATATTTCTGCCCACAGTACTTGTCAAACTGGGAAAAAAAAGTATGGTCCAAGTAGTGAAGTTTTTTCACTTGGGCACTCATTGGAGAAAAGGCTTGCTAATTCCACACTTATTAATATATCTGTAAGTTTTAAGATGATGTCCTTAAATTTGTTTTACCTACATAAAAAATTATACATATTAGGGAATGTCCCAAAGGAATGTCGTTTGCAAATAATTGGGTTGCTTCACAGATCCTTGGGAGCATAGGATGTTTTGATAATAACTGATCTTTCATCTCTTTTGACTAGGGGCCCCCAGGTGTTTAATCAATTTATTTTTGTTTGTGGGTATTTCATGTATAGTTCGTCCTTCTCTTCACACACAATGTCAATATTAAATGCTCCAGAGACGACTCCTATTCTTTTTCACCTTTTTTGTCTCTTATTCCACTATTTTGGAGTCTGGAATATAGCCCATATTAGATCATTATTCCTAAGAAAGGTGACATCTCTTTATTATCTAAATGCCATCCAATTTCTCTTACTTTATTTCTTTCTAAAGTGAAGGAGAAAACCATTAACACAACTTTTATACTACCTGAAAGCCTCTTAACTAAAAAATGATTGACAGCATAGAATCTGCCAATGTCAGTCAATGGAGATCTTGCTTAGAGCACCCACCAATGAACATATGCTTTAGAAAATTCTGTAAATCTTGTCATAACTCTTGATATCTCTAAAGCATGTCACTGGATTTAGCACAGAGATGTCTGCATTGCAGCTTTTTCAACTGACTTGCCAGTTGCAGAAGTCAGAATACAGTCTGGATGCACACTGAATGCAATGTGATGGATCATTACAATCAAACTTTGTGACAAATGGTGGGTTCTACAAGGCTCTGTTATTCTTTCATCTACTCTCTTTCTTCTATATATTAATGGCCTTCTCCAGTTGACTACAAATCCAATACACAATTATTGGATTTGTAGTCAACTGGAGCTACACAACTCACAAAAAATTTCCAGAAATAAACTTTTACAATCCAGAAATCTGGTCTCCAAACTGTTCTGTAGTGTGATTTTGATAACATTGCTGATATCATTACTAAAACTCAATCCTGTTTTATCTCTCTCAAAAAATTTATTTCTTCCAGTATTATTTCTGAAACATGCACAAATCTCTGGATAAGATGAAATTTTTCTTCTTAAGATAATCTTTCTCTGTATAAGCATGTTATAAATATCTTGTCAGCATACAAGAATTACATTTTTTCTCTTTCACTCAAGGTTATATTACCTCTGTTGGGGTAATTAGATGTCTAATCACTGAATACTGTTCTCACATTTATGATAATGTCCCTAAGAGCTCACTAAAAATACTTTACAGTAGCAAACAATTAAGCTGATTAATGATATTTTTCATGTTAGTTCACTCCACTCTTTCCCATAGACATTTAGCATCTGCTGCTTGCAAAGTTTATGTCACAGAAGTCATCATCATCAAACCCCTGATACGTACTGTTAAGGATGTATAGCATATTATTATTATTACTATTATTACCTTAAGAACCCCCATGAGTCAAAGATTCATTTAGGCGGTCCCTTTGTCATACACACAGCTCATCATACTGCACCTTAAACACTTTCAGTTTCTCTGCAGAGACCACACTCTCAGACAAGGCTATCCAATCATTCACAACTCTGCATGCAAAAAAACTTGCTTCTCATTCCCTTGTTCACATCCTCCTTATACAGCTTCCAGGGATGACCTCTTTCCCACCCTTTTATGAAAAACCTCTTCAACATTGGTCCTATAACAATCCCTTACCAACTTATACATCTCTATCATATCAACCCTCTTCTTCTTATCTACTAGACTCCAAATTGCATCTTCTCAACCTTTCCTCATATTCAACATTCCAGAGATCAGAAACTACCTTAGTCAGTCACATCTGGACCCTTTCCAACATCTCTTCATCCTTTTGAAAACCAGCTGACCAAATCTGTGCACAGTAGTCCATGTGTGGCCTAATCAAAGTTTTATACGGAATAAGAATCTCCTTACTTCTACAAGTCAGTGTCTTCCACATCATCCTCAGAATTCATTATGTTGTCTTTTTAATTTTGGTAATATGTCCTCTAAATTTTAGATTGTTATCCACCATCACCCCAAGATCTCTTATTTCCACCATCTCGAACAATATATCCCCACCAAGCATAAATTCTGCATCTCATCTTTGTTTCCCAAATTTTAAACCTTACATTTTGCAACATTGAACTAGCATCCACACTCCCATGCCTATTCACTCAATCTATTCATGTTTTTATTATTATTATTATTATTACCCCAAGACCTCATGGAGTTAAAGACTCATCTGGGAGGTCCTTTTATCCCACACACAGCTCATCGTACCATGTCTTAAACACATTCAAACTTCTTGCAGACACCACACTCTCAGGCAAGGCATTCCAATCATTTACAACTCTGCACGAAAAAAACCTGCTTCTCACTCCCCTACTCACACCCTCTTTATACAGTTTCCAGGGATGACCTCTGGTTTTCCCTCGATCTCCCACTATTTTCTGTAGAACTTCTCCAGCATTGATCCTATAACAACCCCTTACTAATTTGTAGGTCTCTATCATATCTCCCCTCTTCCTCCTGTCCACCAGACTCTGCAAATTACATCTTCTCAATCTTTCCTCATACTCGACATTCCAGAGGTTAGAAAAACTACCTTAGTCGGTCGCCTTTGGACCCTTTCCAACATCTCTTCGTCCTTCTGAAAACCAAGTGACCAAATCTGGGCACAATAGACCAAGTCTTCTCGTAAAGCTAGAACATCTGCTCTACTCATAGTTCGTCCCAACTTTGCATCATCTGCAAACAACTGAATACATACAGGTTAAACAGCAATGACCCTAAAACAGACTCTGAGGCACACCACTAGTGACTCCTCTTCTGGGATACTATTCCTCCATACACAACTTGCTGATACCTATCAGATAGCCAATCTCTGATTCAATGCATTAGTCTAATATCCACATCTCCATCCACTCTAGTTTGACTATCAACTTATCATGTGGTAATCTATCAAAAACCTTTGCAAAATCTAAGTGTACGGCTGTATATCCATCTCCTTTGTTCATTGAATCCATCATTTTATTGTAATAAGTAAGTAGATTACTAAAACATGACCTCCCTGTAGAATATCCATGTTGTTCATCAAAGATAATACCATTGTTGTCAACTCAATTCTGGATTGTGGTTCTCACCAGCCTTTCCAACACTTTAACCACAACAACTGACACACAGGTAGGTCTATAGTTTGATGCTCGAGTTCTATCATCTCCTTTATGAAGCGGCACAATCTTGCCCTCATTCCACTCCTTAGGAACTTGACCCAATGCAAGACTCGTATTAAAAAAAATATGTCAAGGCTGGCATCAACTCCCTGGCACATTCCTTCAGAATACATGGTGATATATTATCAAGTCCCACAGCCTTATTTACATCTAGTTTGCTCAACTCCCCATACACCTCTTGCTCCCTTGCAATCAGTCTCTCTTCCTTATCATTCAACTGTTCTCAAAGTCTCCATAATGTCACATTCCCAAGAATGAAAGGCCTTTATGAATTGCTCATTAAATATCCCATCTATATCTTCTGCAGTTGTTGTCCTTATACCATTTTCTCCAATCAATGTCATCCTTCCATAATCATTTTTTTTTGCTAGCTACCTTGGAACTGCTGCTTATACTTCACTTTTGCTGCCCTTAGCAACCAAGTCACCCTCGTTGCCTGTTCTTTGTAATCCTCATGGAATTAATTATTACCACTCCTCTTATGCTGCTTTCATAATACTCTTTTTCTCTGCATCACATGTTTAATAACTTCATTCACCCATTTCACACCTACCTTATTTAACCTTCTGACCCTTGGAATCCATTTAGATATTGCTTCTACTAGATAGTTCTTG
The DNA here is from genome assembly GCF_054136105.1 of Typopeltis vanoorti. NCBI lineage: Eukaryota > Metazoa > Arthropoda > Arachnida > Uropygi > Thelyphonidae > Typopeltis > Typopeltis vanoorti. The sequence continues at coordinate 38,308,289 of NC_143571.1, forward strand.
AATATTCACCAAGCTGCATTGATCTCTTTTCCAGCTAACTCTTCATTCCATGCTACACCTGCAAGCTGTCTCTTGAGCTCTTCATAATCACCAGCCTTGTAGTTCCACAAATACCATTTTCTTATAGAGGTCCTTACACTTCTGGCAACCACCCAGATAATCATTTCATGGTCACTCTCACCAACTGGAGAGTGATTTGATACCTCATTTATAATTGCATCCTCCGATGAGATGATCAAATCCAAGACCCTTCAATCTTCGTGTGTCCTTGTTGTCCCTCAAAAACTCAAGAAACTCATTTTCTTTACTTCTAGTTGCTATCTCATTATCCCAGTCTATACTGCCATAATTAAAAGTGCCCATAATGATCACCCTTTTCTTATTTGCTTGACTAAATTGATTATACATTTCATTGTCACTACCATTCATATTACCTGATCTATAACAACATCCAACATGTTTTTCATTCTATTCACCTCTATCTCAAATCATACTGCCTCAAAACCACTGGCACTGTGATAGTACTACATGAAAGTTTACAACATTACTGAGTTTCTATCAACAGTTTTCCTCCAAATAAATCTGTTATCTGTCAGGACTCCAACACTGTCATATATTATATTTTGGTATTCTAAGTCACTTCTTACCATATCAATCCATCTAGACCTTGGTCTTCCTCTAGGTCTTTTTATACCATCCTGGAAACAAATACTTTTTTTGATAATTTTTTCTCTCCCACTTTCTTTAAGTGATCATACCACCTGAGTTTTGATATACTCATAGGTTTCTAAATGCTAACAAAGCCAAGTTACTAATATCCTCATTTTTAAAGTGATTATACCATTGATGCTATCTGTTCAATCCCCTAATTTTTTTTTTTTAGCTGTGGTCTCCAGTCCTTGATCAAGTACTTATTTCTAACCCTGCTCATAGATTCATAAGTAAAAACTGGTTTGAACATCTGTCTTGCCTTGTACAGCTAGTTTAGTGTTTTGATTAGTTTCTATCTTATTCTATAAATTTATTCAGTTGAGTTATTACCATACCAGCTTTACAAATTCTGTTGTCCATTCTATTATTTAATTTGCCACCTTCACTGAAAACATATCTAGACAACACACTGTTATCTTTCACTCTCCTGAACAGTATACTGATATCCATTCTTACATGCACTTTATGTCCAAACAAGTCATTTGTTTTAACATTAACCACCAACTCAGTTGCTTGCCTGCTTTTCATATCTAATGCTTCAATTATTCTGCTAATTCTACCTCCTAGAAAACACACCTCATCGAATCTCTCATTTATCACACCTCTAATAATGGAATCTCCTCTCAAGTCATTCATCACCTCTCTTTCTCTGCTTTCCTTTGTTCTAACTTTTTGTACTCATCCATTCTTATCCACCAAACTTCCCATCTCACTATGCATAATTTTCATTTCACCTCTCATTCTGATCAACTCATTTTTCAAGTCTTGCATTCAGGCAGTTATGCTATCTGTCATTCTATCATTCATTTCCTCATTCTGATGTTCCTTTGCTTCCACAGTGGCACTTGCTTTCATTTTTGTAGTTCTTCTTGCTTCCATTCTGTGATTTATACAATCATTTGCTCCTGTAACTGCTTCCATTCTGTAACTCGTACAGTCATTTGCTCTTGCAATAATACACTCTTACATTCCATGATTAGCAAGTTTTGCATTTACTTATAACTTGTAGTCCAACAGGATATTACACTTTCGATATATCCATACTCTCTCTCTCATCTCATGTTCAGTCTCTCCACAAACACACTATTCACATTTCATCATGCATACATGTAGCATTCATGACAATGCACCACCCTTGAAAAGTCCACACCATTAATTATGATTGATTTTCATGTTCCCCAATTTCGTTTATACTGCCATTTTGTCATCATTCACTGCAAAGTTCAAAAATAATAATGATAAAAGCCTGTTTCAAACACACAAATCTCCACAATCACTCAGTTATGCTAATCTATAAAAAGTAAACAATGCTACACCAAAACATAAATCCAAATCACTACTTTACTATAAAAATAAAATTTCTTTTCAACAGTAACTTTCACTGGCCTTTAACTAAGATCTAATTAGATCTCACCACAATAATTTCTCCAAGAGCCTGGTGCCAAATACATTCAAATGCAGGCCATCCCTCTTATATAAGTCTTTCGTGCCATCATACTCATTCCACATATTCAAAAACATACACCCATTTCTTCTGCACAGTCATGCTCACCAAATCATTTACTATCATGCCATCCTTCTTAACTCAGTGCTATCATATCTCAGTAACAAACTAACAGTCCCCTCTCTCTCTCTCTCACTTTTCTTTCTTGCTTCTCATAGCTATCCTTTCATATCCTCCTTCATACTATATTTATCACTATTTAAATCACATCAAATTATATACTGGAACTAACATCTTATCCAAAATCTGGCGAGTGTTCTTCTCATTATGACAGGAATTTTCTAGATAACCTTTATAACTTTTTGTAACGTGTCTCCTGAACTTTAGCTTCCTGTCTGCAAAGATCCCCAGATCATTTGACATTCTGGATAAAAGCACCTCCTATACATCTTGTATCTATCCATCTTCTCTAATAATAATAATAATGTGGAACATATTATTGTCCAATTCATTATAATAAATTTCCTTTATCCAAGTGTGAGCAAACAAAGTTTGCGCCTGAAAATATCTTCAGGACTGGGGTAAGGTAATACAACACCAGGCTACTCATAGCAAAGGTGGACCAAGCTCACATCACTCCTATCCAGTAGCTCCCATAATGCAAAACACATCTCCTTGCAGATATGTATAATGTTATGCATTAAGGGAAGGGCCACTACCCAGACTAGTTTCGACCTTTATTGAGGTCTCTTCAGTGGGAGCCAGGCCCATGAGTGAAGATACCAGGCAGAAGCAATAGCGAGGTCATCTTTACCTATAGGAGTTGCCAAAAGGTGTGCCACCTTTTTATTAATTACTCTGGATTTAGAGAAAGAAGTTGGAAGTTTAATTTTTCACTTGGTTAAACTATAATAAATTTAGTTTAATCCTTTATCCAAGTGTGAGCTTGGTCCACCTTTGGTAGGAGTTGCCCGGTGTTGTACTACCTTACTCCAGTCCTGAAGATATTTTCAGGCACAAAATTTGTTTGCTCAAACTTGGATAAAGGATTAAACTAAATTTATTATAGTCTAACCAAGTGAAAAATTAAACTTCCAACATCTTTCTCTAAATCCAGAGTAATTAATAAAAAGATGGCACACCTTTTGGCAACTCCTATAATTAAAGATGACCTCGCTATTGCTTCTGCCTCGTATCTCCACTCCTGGGCCTGGCTCTCACTGAAGAGACCTCAATAAAGGTCTGGGTAATGGCCCTTCCCTTAATGGATAACATTATACATATCTGCAAGGAGATGTGTTTGCATTATGGGAGATACTGGAATAGGAGTGGTGTTAGCTTGGTCCACCTTTGCTAGGAGTTGCCCGGTGTTGTACTACCTTACCCCAGTCCTGAAGATATTTTCAGGCACAAACTTTGTTTGCTCACACTTGGATAAAGGATTTAACTAAATTTATTATACTCTAACCAAGTGAAAAATTAAACTTCCAATGTCCAATTCATTGTTGATATTATTGCTTTTTTTTTTTAACATCGGTTTATAAGATATTTTCTTTTATTATAATAATCTTTGTGAACAATTTTAAGTTTCCTGCGAGAAGAAGAATCTTGCTGAATTAAAAAATATTCTTTTATATGTGGATATACCATTTGTATTAATATTATGAATATAAATCACAATACAGGCTTTCATAAATAATCTTATCATTTAGTTTGTTATCCAGTAGATCTGATATGTATATGCCACTTATAGTGTTAAGTTGGCAGATGACTTTATCCATTTCTAAAAAAGACATATTTGATTCTCTTTACTGACATGATGAATATTTCTTTCAAATAAAGGGCTTTTTTTAATCAAATATATGATTAAAGTATAAGCAAACAAGTTTGCATGTGAAGTATCTTCATGACTAGGCTACTTGTATACATAAATTAATGACTTCACATCACTACCTTAGTATCTCTGTGTAGAGAAGTCTAGTCGTGAAGATACATCACATGCAAACTTTGTTTACTTATATTTGGATAAAATATTTTAAAATAAATAAATATATATATATATAATTTCTTGGCTAATTTAATTTATAACCAACTGAAAAAACTTTCTACTGCTATCTCTGAGTGTTTTAATAATATGGTGATACACCTTTTCACTGCTTGTATATGGGAAATATATGACTTCTGCATTAATTCAACCTTGGTATCTCTTCTGGGTCTGGCTCCTGCTAATGTGATTTGCTTCTTGAAGAGTAGAGTGGTATGTGAGTAGAGCCACTGATGAATTTCCTGCCCTGGAATAATTCTAGTCAGGAGTTATGAACTTAGCAGTGATCCTTTCAATTCACTCAGTGAGATTCAGGGTGGTCTTGTAGATCACTCAGAGTTTTTGGAGGGATACCCTTGCACTTTAACAGTACCTTAATAAACGTCAGAACTAGGCAGGGTAGTGGCCCTTCCCATAATGCATAGTATTAAACACATATGAAAGGGTGTGTGCTTTGCATTATGGGATACTAATGCAGTGATGTGAAATCATTAGCCTCTGTAGTCCACACGGTTAGCATAGTGGCTTTGTGCTTCGCAAACATATGACTGGGGAAGGAGTGTCCCAGGTTTGATTCCTGTCGAAGACATGAGGAATTTGAGGATCTTCCTCAGCCATAGCCAAGTTAGCCGGTCTTGGGCAGTAGGGTTTTTTCTGACAGCTTATCTGGCGTTTTTCATCCTGCAAGCAGGCAAACCGGGGCCCTGTTTGCCGGCTTGCAAACACGCACGGATCTACAGCCATAAATACTTAACCCCCCCCCATGAGGGGGCTCAACTTGCCCCAATAGGGACAGGAGAGAAAAAGGGAGGAAACTCCATACGAATAAATAAATTAGCCTCTACAAGTAGCCTAGTTGGGAAGATACTTCACAACTTGTTGCACAGTTTGTTGGCTTACGCTTGGATAAAAGATTAAACAAGAATATAATTCTTTGGTAAGTTTAATTCAAAGATGAATATCTTGGTCTCCTCTGGATGACAGATTCCATTTATAGACAGAGAAGTTGGAGAACACCATAAAATCACACAAGGGTATGGGAGATGTATAATGACCTGTTATAGGTAGGTAGCCTGTATGCAGAGTTAGTTTGGACTAGTGATAAGGGATATAGTCTGTCCAACCTAGTCACCTGTGTTGAACCTGAATTAGAGTCTAGAATCTTATAAACTTGATCTACAGGTGGGGGGAAGGAGAAATCGGGAGCAAGAAACAGAGAATATAAATAAGTATCTGTGGTGTATGTGATTGTGTCAACAGTGAGTTGACAAGGGACCTTTTAAGCTAAGTTTATATGTATGGTTATAGATTGGAAGGAGGAAAGAACACATTGGTGGAAGGAAATATATGCAGTTACTAAGGAATAATTATCTCAGGCAGCATGTGCTGGAAAGTACCAGAGATTTGAGCATGCTAGGTCTGGTAATTGCATCAGAGGATTTGTTTGTAACCAAGATAACCACATTGCCACCAATCAGTGAGAGTGATTAGTCTTGACCTGGGGGATGGCTAAATGTGAAATTTTAGTTAAGAAGTGATGTATGTGGAATTACAGAGCTGGTAATTATGACAAACTCAGGGGACTGCAAAGAGTGGATGTTAATGGTTCGTGGGAGACGGTAAAGGAGTGTTTAGAAAAAAATCATAGACTGCATGCCTAGAGAAAGGAGGATAAATCAAGTGGAATTTAAATAGATGAATAACATCATTAACAGAAGCTGCAAAAAAAAAAAAAAAAGTTAGTGAGGCAAGAAAGGTGATCACAAGCACATAAGCAGTGTAAAGCACATGTTGGAAGAGTAACCAGTATGGTAAACAAGGCAAAATCAGGATACAAACAGATATTCTCACAGAGATATTCTCTCAGCATGTGGCAAGTAAAAAGAAAGAGCGATTACAGTAGTATAATTTTGTTAAATGCTAATTCAGAGAGACAACTGAAACAGATGAAATAGTTAAATTATTAAGTGATCACTTTGCTGTGGTATATCATCCTGGTAGAGGATACAGTAACATGGGCAAGGGCTGATGTGGAAATGGAGATAGATGATTTGATGGTGCATAGGATATTACAGAACCTTGATGTGAATACAACTTTGGGATTAGGTGATATTATCAGCTTGTGTATTATGAGAATGTGTTAGGGAATTGGCAATGCCTTTGACTTGACCATTTTCTTGGGCATCTCCTTGGAGCCAAAGGCTTATTGTTGGATGAGTCTTCTTCTCAAACTCAGTTACTGACAAAGCTTACAAAATCAACTGTCATGCATACATATGAGGATGGGGAAAGACAGAGGTTCAAAGAATGCAGCCTAGAAAAATATTCATTTTTTTTTAGACATACATAAATATGATTTTCAATATTCTTTGAGAAAATCACAATTTATAAAGGTTTTTGAATTATGCTGGCTACTGCTATGGCTTATGTGACTAGAACTTCTCACAGACTGCAAATGATCTACAGACTACTTACCAAGACTTTTATCATCCTCCCACTAAATATGATTCCTGTCCACCTGTATTGCAACATATGCTCTCAAAGTAGTTGGTGCTCTTTCTGTCTTGGTTTTCTACTGTGGGCACAAACTCATATGCTGTTGTAAATACTAATCTGCAAACTATCCCCTAGCCCCCCCCACCAAAAAAAATAAATAAATAAAATAACTAATGCATTTTTACATTTTCTCTCAAAGTACAGATTTGTGGATCTTTCCTGAGACTTCAATGAATAGATTTCAAACTCTTTATGGAAACTTGATAATTAGCATTTCACCAACTTGAAATTTGCTTCCTGTTAGTTCCCATTCAGAATTAATCTGTTCTCTATTTCCACATTTTATTGGTATCATCACCAAAAACTGTGCCTAAATAGCTGAAATATTTTACTTGTTATATAGGTTGAGCCTTCAGCTTAATTGAGAATGAGGCTGAAATTTTCTGTGTTTCTCCCTATTTTCATAGTTTTTGTCTTTTTATTGCTGATTTTCATGCCAAATTTGTTACAGCTGTTATATGGATAATATATTTGCAATTTAGTTAGAGAATCTTGGAGACTTTTACTGGATGTGTTTAGGAGTGCAACATCATCTACAGGGTGTTCGGGATAAATTTGACAGTTTCGTAAGGAAAAAGAAAATCTTCTTTGTATCTATTAAATTTAATGAATTGACAAAAAAACATTACAGGCAGAGTTAATTACAATACTATCAACAAGATTTACTCAAAATAACCACCATTAGCATCGATCACAGCTTCAATTCTGCTTCGGAACCTCGAACAAGCTGATGCTACAGTCTCCCTGGGAAGGGCCGCAAAAACTGTTTTAATTTTATCCATTAACTGGGCTTTTGTATTACTGGAAGTGTGATTGGTGTCTTTTTCAACTGCACCCCATACAAAATAATCCATGGGGTTAAGGTCTGGGGAGTTTGGAGGCCAAACATTTGGACTGGTGAAGTCGTAGAAATTTTCAGACAACCATTTTTGACTTTTCCCAGAGGTGTGGCAAGGGGCCGAATCCTGCTGCCATACATACGGCCTACCATTGGCTACCCTTGTTATCCAGGGCTTGACTACAGTTAGCAACTCCACGAACAAAGCCCGAATTCCAATGCCAGGGTTCTTCAACACCTGTTCCTGCAGATTTGCGAGGAATTCTGCTGTACGAACGCAATCAGATCGTCTGCTAGGGATCTTTCTTCTTGCTACATCCTCGTAGTCACCATTGCAAGTCTCTAGTTCATGCCTGATTGTTTTTACTGTATTCAGGGAGCATTGGGCAACAGTCGTAATATCCTTATTTTGATGGCGGGCACGAATCATCATGATACAAGTTATTCTCTTCCATGATTCAGGTGGGTTCCAGCTATCCATCCTTTCTGACATCTTGTATATGAATGAAGAAGGGTCCAAACTTTTAAATGAAGAGAAGTGTGTGTTAATACATGTAACTTACGGAAAAATATAATTAATTATAAATATGTCAAATTTATCCCGAACACCCTGTATATAAGGGCAAGAAGCTGAGTTTGATATCGCTGGTTTATATATCAGGTTTAATGCAATTTAGTCCAGTTGTGAAGATATTTCACACACAATCATTGTTTGCTTACACTTGGATAAAGGATTCAACCAAGAATATAATTTCTTGGCATCTTTAATTTATAGTATAACCAAGTGAAAAAAACTTTCATCTATCTCTAGTCCAGAGTATTCTAATAAGAAGTTGTGATACCTTTTGCTACTTGTATGAGGGAGAGGGGGGGGTTCCGAAAAGTTCTGATGAACACCAAGAAAAAAAAAAATGATATTAAAGCAAGTGATATAAGCAAGTGACATGCAAAAGATATAAGAACATAAAGTTATCTTCATAACTCTGCTACTAGTATGTTCTTTCTTGTGGTTATATCACTTGCTTTAATATCATTTTTGTTCTAGGTGTGTATCAGACTTTCCAGACCCCCCCCCCCTCATATATGGGTAATGTATGACTTCTACATTATATCAACCTTGGTATCTCTTCTTGGGGGGGGGGGAGTCTGGCTCCCACTGATGAAATATATTAATGTTCGTCATTGAGTTTGCTTACTTCCTGGAGAGTAGAGAGGTTCTACTTGGTGCTAAGTTTTTGCCTGTAACTGGGGATGGAACCACTTCTGATTTTCCTGCCCTTGGGTGATTGAGTTCAGGAGTAATGAGTTTAGTAGTGATCCTTTAGGATCACATAGATTTAAAAGTGATCTTGTAGATCATTCAGAGTTTTAGGGGATATATTCCAGCACTTAAACATACCTCAGTAAAGGTCAAAACTGGTCTGAGTAGTAGCCCTTACCATAATGCATCACATTATACACATCTGAAAGAGTGTGTGCTTTGCATTATGGAATACTAAGGCAATTAATATGAAGTCATTAGCCTCTATATGCAAGTAGCTGAGTCGTGAAGATACTTTATGTGCAAACATTGCTTGCTTACACTTAGATAAAGGATTAAGCCAAGAATATAATTTCTTGGCATCTTTAATTTATAAAAGAAGTTGTTGTGAGGTTAAAAATAAGAGCAAAAGAGTCAAGATTTTGAGTCTTTTGCCACACTATATGACAGAAGTGAGCTAAGGTAGAGAGCTGCAATTGCAAATGATTCAGTCCTTAAATTCAAAATATCTTATAACACCCATTCAAAAGTTTGTAGACCTCTATTATATCTTTCTCCTGTTAACAGAGTCTGTAATCCACATACTTGTAATCTGTCCTCATAATCTAAATCCCATAATCCTGATATAATCTTTGTAGCTCTTCTTTGCACCTTTTCCACAGCTTCTTTATCCCCTTGGAATCCCGGAGACCAAATCTGAGCACAATAGTCCAGGTGTGGTCTTATAAAGGCAAAATGACTTCCTTATCCTTAGATGTCAAGCTTTGTTTCAACATCGCAATTGTCCTCTGAATTGTATTTGCAACTTTTGCTATGTGACTTTTGAACTTCAAATTCCTCTCCATCGATACACCAAGATCTCTTGCCTCCTCTGTTTCTTGTAGCATAACCTTACTAATATAATATGCTGCTGGAAATCTTGTCATACCAAAGTGCATAACTTTACACTTACTAACATTAAACTGATAGCCATTTTTGTTTTCCCAAATTTCCAGGCCTATTCAAATAATTTTCTAAGTGCTGAATATCAGTAGCATTCCTGATTGCCCTGCTCTTATCTTCTTTGCATCATCAGCAAACAATTGCACATCTGATGTTAGACCCTGCCTGATGTCATTAATGTATAGATTGAACAATAAATGGCCCAAGGACTGAACCCTCATTTCTGTCATACTCTGGCAAAAGAGTCACGATCTTGACTCTTTTGCTCATAATTTTTACCTTGATTAGTAACTTTTTTCCCTCCGGAGAATTGCAGAAACTCAAGGGCAAAAAAAATTAGCAAAAGTAATTACAGGAAATGATGATAAAGAGTTGGTTTTAAACAAAGGTGATGCAGAAACTAAAATAAACAAATCATCTACAAAGAATGGTAATGGAATGCCTGCCAAATGTCTTTCATTCTCTAAAACTAATATTCAATACAATCATATCATTTGCTTGTTCTCTCACTCCCACCTCCCCATATATCAGCATATACAGTATGCTGTTGCATGGAGAGGAGGGTATTTTGATAAGTGAAAGAACCGATACTTGCTGGATGCTATTTATGTGCACAGTTGTTTAGTCACTTGGTTTCTATCAGCATAGAAAAACTCTGAGAAGTTAGGTAATATGGAGAGGTTAAGGAAATATAAATTGCAAAGTTTGGTGGGAAGGCAGAAAAGAGGTGATATGATTGTGATGTTCAAGTTGGTGAAGGTATCTTACAGAAGTAATTTGGAAGAATTAAACATAGAGTGGAGCACAAGAGGGCCATACCTGGAAGTTGTATTAGGATGCTAAAGACGTCAGTAAGGAGTAGATTTTATTTACATGTTTGATAAGTATGTTCTGGAGTGTGAATTAAATTAAGATTGAATATGATATATTGCTGGTTAAATAAGATAAATAAGACAACTTGTGATTAGACTGCTGGTGCTTTTGGAGGTTTGTTATTAGCAGTAATAATAATATAGTCCAGATTCAAATATAAATTATTGTGAGTAATTCATAAATAATAAAATTATATTTGTTTTTATTCTATACTGATTATTTCTCATTGGATGTGATTTATAAATTGCAAATTTTCTATCGAAATTAATTAAATATTTATATATATAAACATCATTTAGTTCATTTATTTTAGTTTAAACATTAGTTTAGTTCTCTTTCTAACATGTGAACATCCTTACCTGGTCTCTTTATTTCATTAACTTTTTTTGATGTTTCAGGAAAACCGCATAAAATCCTGAAATTTCAAGTGGAACAACCACTATCAGATCATGGTATCGATGTTATTTATCAAGTGACTGTTCCAAATCATCAGGAAATTATTAATTCTGAAAATACTCTCTTGGAAAGTTCTAATGATCAAAACAAAATGCATTTATTTAAAGAGAAGATGCCATCTCCAGCATTATATGCAGATAATAATATATCAAATATAGCAAAAATGAAAAAAAGGTCGCAAATTACCTTTGATGAAAACTGTTTACCACCATTATCTGATGCATTTTTTCAATGTGAGAGTGGAAAATCTTTAACATTTAATGATGTTCAGAGAGAATTATACAAATATGAAATGCCTGCAAAGATTCCAGGAATTAGACATCTAATTGGAATTGATAGCAGCACAGATGTCAAAGAAAAAATATTATCCCATATGTCGTGTAATCATATATCACATTTAAGTCCAAAAGATAATTTTAAATTAAGTTATAATAGTAATGCAGTTTATTTAAATAATGAAACATCATTTGAAAAAAATATCAAAGAAGAAGAAGAAAATCATCTTTCTATTAACAAAGTTGAAAATGTTTTCACTAGCAAAATTTCAGAACCAGCTGAAGAAGTTACTCAAATAGATAACAATATACAACAAAAAATGTGTGTACCATTATGGAGTGATTATTTTACAGAACCTAAAAATTCTATTATTCCTAATACAAGTGATCACATTGATCCAAAAATGCTTATTAAAGGGTTAAATGAATTTGATAAGATTGAAACAGAGGCCTCTAAAATAGCAGAAAGAGTTGGAAATGAGATGGAAGATTCTATAACTGATTTTACTCAGAGTAGTTGCAGTTTCCTACCTGATTTAAATCCTCCATCCATGATGAGTGATGTAGCAGCACTAAGTATGACAAGTAGTGGATTATCAGATATGATGTCACTGAGTAGCAAATTTGGTGATGATGACTATCTAAATGTTAAAAACTACAAAGATAAAAAAATTGTTTCAACTCACTACAAATCAGAAGCAGCCCAAGTTATACAACATACAGAATCTGAAATTTCTACAAATTACGGAAAGATACTATCAAATAATGAGGCAGAAAATTGTAGTATGAGGAATAGTGATACATATGAAGTATTAGACAACATTAAACCACCATCTGTAATGCAAGAAGTTTCCATGACAAATAGTTGTTGTAGTATAAGTAGTGTTAATTCAGACATATTGGGAAGCATATCACAGGCTAATGGCTCAAGTGCCCAGAACAGCACAGAATTATTTGAGAGACTTAATGCAGCGACTGCTATGGTGCAAGTATATTCTCGTGAACTGTCAAATATTATGACTGGTAGCATGAAAAGTAGCTATAATTCAGATTATTTAGATAATGTAAAACCACCATCTGGTTATCAAGATATTGCAGAAGTAACTGTTGAAGATGGTCAAGAAGGTGGATCAGACACTTTAGCTTCAGATGCTGATGTTGAAGAAGAACTTCCACATGATGATGAAGGTTCCATGCTCTCTACTGATACTGTTTATGGACAACTACATAGTTCTTTAAGTAAAGAGGATCAAAATGACAGTATGGAAAATCTGATTAGTAGTTTTGATACATTACAGGATAACCGGCAGTCATCACTAACAAAAAAGCAAGTAATTCAGGGCAGAGCTAGAATAGTGAAGCCAGTTATCCGGAGAATTGCAGAAACTCAAGTGCAAAAAAAATTAGCAAAAGTAATTACAGGAAATGGTGATAAAGAGTTGGTTTTAAACAAAGGTGATGCAGAAACTAAAATAAACAAATCACCTACAAAGAATGGTGATGGAATGCCTGCATCAAATGTAAGACCAACGAGAGCATCGACACTTCGAGCATCTCATAATCAGAAATCCCTTGATACAAGATCGACAATTCACTATAGTACAAAAATGGCAACTAAACAACATATAAGAAATATGAAGGGAAGAACCTACTGCATTTTGAGAAAAGGATTGCCGAAAAATGTGAATTCGTTTCATACAAGTTTAGTAAAAAATTCTACTCACGTTGCAGGTGCTAACAATAAAAATAGTGTTCTTTCAAAAGAGCATAACAAGCTGTTAATTAAACAAGGAACATTTACAAAGAAAACATGTGATATAGGGTCTTCATCAGACTCAAATTCTCCTATTAACTTAAGTAATGTACCATCAATGGTTCGATCACAAAAGAGTGAACCTGATCTTCATACATCTCCATGTGGCATGTTACGGAAGGTAACTTCAAAAAAATGTGAGCTCTCTCAGAGTGTTGACAGTACTATGAAAAAAATGCATTTATCTTCTCAAAGGAAAGAACTTTGTAAAACTGTTAAAAAATCAAATAGTTCTTGTATGTGTAGGCATGAGGTAAGTAGAAAGAAGGAACGCCCTGCTTCTCTTTCTGATACTTCTGTCAGCCTAGCAAAAGTAAATAATGTAGATATATCTAGTAAAGTAGCACTTGTAGAAAGTTCAACTCTTCCCAAGAAGAAAGAAGTTAACTCAAAAATTGCTTATTTATGGAAAAGAAACAAAATAACTTCATCCAATATGCAGTTTGCCACATGTACCAGTACCACCTCCAGGAAACTTTCTTCATCTAAAAGCTTCAGTGGTGAAGTAACAAAAACTTCAACAGAGACAACAAGGTGAACTCATTTTTCTTACAAGCAGTGATTAGTGTTATGTTATATTGAGTATATTCATTATCTTCAAGAAAAGAAAAAAAGGTGATAATTTTATGTTTTCTCATTTAATGTAAACATTGGATAATTGTCACCCACCCAAGTATATAATCAATTGAGTTCATTGAATACTAAATTAACAAAATCAATAAAAAAATATATTTTTAAAAAAATCACATCCACTTTACTAACATTTTTGTCCTTGATTCGGGTTTCTTGCTTGCACTAAGGTTTGATGTGTTGTTTTTCATGGAGCTTTGGTTAATGCCTCAGCAGCTACTGGCTGCCTCAGCTGTTAGACTATGTTCTGGACAGTAGTCAGATCTGATGTGACATGCCAGAAATGACTATATTTAGGATCCCCCTCTGTGATCTGCTCTGCTTTGGGATTTCCTTGCCACACACACTTTGTTGTATGCTTCCTTTACTGTTCTCTTAATTCCAGTGACCATTCTGGCCTCCTTAATTATTTATCTTGGAGGGTTGATTTCTGCATTGTGATTACTCAGTGAGCAAGGTTGTCTTCCTTAGGAATTTTGGTGTTTATGGGTTAAAGTTAATTCCCTCAGTTTATCTCTGACACTTTGGTAGAGCGACTCTGCATTTTCTGCACCTCTTTTTCATGCTCTGATTGCTGCTTCCACTTTCCTGAATCAAACAATTGCTCTAACTGAATGGCTGAATGTGACCTTCATTCCTTGTTCCACACAGAACTCCTTAATAAAAAAAATTCAAAAATACAAAATATATAGCAGAATTTTAAATAACAAACTAATAAAATATAATGAAAACTTTATCTTAGAAGTACAGAATGGATTTAGAAAAGGACAATCATGTATAGACCCAGCCTTTTGCAGAAAATTAATAATAGAGAAAAGAAGAGAATACAATTTAGAAACACGTATTACATTTATTGACTTTGAAAAAGCATTTGACAAAGTTAAAAGAAGCATTTTATTTAATATTAAAAGAAAGACAAATACCAAATAATATTCTAAAAGTTATAAGTATATATGAAAATAATCAAATACAAATTAGATTAAATCATGAGCTATCATATACGAGAGAGATAAACGAAGGAGTCCAACGGGGATGTCTCTTTTCAGCAACTCTTTTTAATACGTATCTAAATGAAATAATAATAAAATGGAATAAAAATTTCCATCAAGGTATTAAACTTTCTCCTACACTCTCCTTTTTGCTGATGGCCAAATAATTACAAATTCTGAAGATAACTACAGAAAGATATTTTAAATTTAAATGAGATAGCCAAAGATTATGGAATGATATATCACCGGAAAAATCAAAAATGATGGCCTTAAAGGACAAGATTCAGTAAGAACTAAAATAGTAATAGATAATAATATTTTAGAACAGGTGAATTCATTTAACTACCTAGGATGTATGATTACATATGAAAATGAAAAAGATATAAATCTAAAAATTGCAAAATATTTTAAAATAACAGGCGTAATTAATTCTATATTTAAACCTAACCTAGTACAAAAACAAACCATACTAAAAGTATGCAATACATTAGCCCTACCAGTCCTATTGTTTGGAAGTGAAATCTGGACAATAAAACAAAAAGACAAAGATTAATAACAGCTGAAATGAAGTTTATGAGAAAAACTATAAAGTATACTCTATTTGATCACAAAAGCAAAGAAGAAATGTTGAAAGAATTAAACCAGGAATCAGTAATAGAAAAAAATTAAAAAATATAAACATAAATGGATGGAACAGAAAGATTACCAAAACAAGCCTTAAACTACAAATCATTAGATAAAAGAAAACCAGGTTATCCTCTTAAGAGAATCAACGATGACTTCTGAGGCTGGAGCAGGCCACTCTAGGTCTAAATCCTTGACCAGTATGATGATCTCAAATGAGTCATCAGATATCAGATTTACATTTAGTCTGCAACATCTGTCAAATTGCCATCAGTGGGTTAAAATCAGACTGAGAGAGACCAGATGCAGAGGGTTTGCATCCTGCTAAGGTAGCAGTAGAGCTTTTTGGTGTCTCACTAGGCTGTTGAAATTCTCTCTCTCATGCACGCGCACACACACATTCATATGATGCCATCTAGATTTGCATTGATCTTTTCCTCTTGTGTGAATGACCAAGGAGAATCACTTCCCACTATATCATGAACAGCTCACCATTATGCCTTCTCTGTTCTTTCATCAAAAATATCCTCATTAAGTGGAATTCATTGCCTAAGAGTGTAGTGAGTTCAGAAACTGTGAATAGGTTCAAGGCACAGTTTGATTATCTTTTTTATTGCATGTGGACCTCCTATGATCCATGCGAATCTTTACAGTGAATCAGAAGACTCATTGTAAAGATTCACACGTTTCACGCAAAAACATCATCAAGCTATGCCTTAAACACATTTACAGTTTCTGCACTTTCACTCATTGCATTCCACTTACCACACTCTCACACCCTCCTTATACAGTTTCCAGGGAAACAATAAAGTTACCCTTGTCGCTATGAAAAATTTCATCCACATTAATCTAGTAACAACCTCTCACCAATTTGTGCATTTCGGTCATAACCCTTCTATTCACAGAGATCTGCAATGCATTCCCTCAATCTGTGTTTATATCTCACATTCCCTAGACCTAACACCGATTTTGTGAATCTTCTCTAGACCTTCTCTAAGATATTCTGATCAAGGCAAGGGAACCATAACCTGTTTGTTTCTGTATGTTAAGGTCCTTCTCATCATCATTGCCATAATCCATTGTGATGTTCTCACAATTTTCGTAATATGAGCCTTCCTGCCAGTTGTGCTCGGTATTTGCACTCCAGAACTAACACTCATCTTATATCGTCTATTTATGCTGTCATGCTTGTCAGGATCTACTTAGCAATATGGAATGTAGGGAAGTTTAAGGGAAAATATGTCATAAAATTCCACAGAAGGACCTGAAATGGGATCTTCCATTTCCCTTACTCAAGCAAATTATTTTATGGAATGTTTTCAATAATATATTCTCAACATTTTTTTTCTCCTAAGCCATTTATTTGATACAGATATCTTATTGATGTTTTTGCTTTATGGAACTCTTCCTTTTCTGAACTTCTTGAATTTTTTGTGAAAATTAATTCAGTAAACCCAAGAATTAAATTTACACTTGAAGCAGAAGATAAGAATTGTCTTCTCTTTCTGGATGTTTTTATTCCTAATGACAGTCTACAGTTCTCAGTATATATATCTATATACAGGAAACTAATTCACATTGGTAAATAAAGCTTCAGTTCACCGTGCACATAAGCTATGTTCTCCTGATTCTCTTTTAAATAATGAATTGTCATTTATTAGAACTACGATCATCTTTAATGGTTAAATAATTGATAAAATAGTTAATAATTATGGCCTTCATCCTAATCCTCCTTGAAAAGAAGTTTGTAGAATTTCAATTCCATATATTAAAGGACTGTCAGAAAAAATTAAAAGAATTCTTTGCCAAATGGACCTATAAGTTTCTTTTTGTCCAGTTCAAAAACTAAATTCTTTCCTAGCCTTTCTGAAAGACAAATATCCTCCTCTCTCTCTTTTCCTGGAATTTCCCTTGTTCATGTGGCCTTTGTTATTATGAGCAAATGGATCAGTCAGCTCAGATTTTTCTAGAATAACATTGAGAGTATATTTTACTTCAAAGTCTGATAAGTGATTTTGCTAGCCATTCCTTATCCACTTGGCATAGAATTCATTGGAACAAAACTAAAGTCCTACGCAAAAGTTATTTTCTTCTTGAAAGATTATATATAAAGAAAGTTGTGAAGCCCAAACCTCAACAAGAACACCATAACTTGAAGAAATTAAAAATCCTCTAATATTGTACAACAGGCTGACTGCAACTTCATCAGGATCACATTATTGTGAACTTATAATTGGTAACCTTAACAGAAGAAGTCAAGATCATAACTTTGCCATTAAACTAGACAGGTTCCAAAATTTTTTAAAATAATGTCTTCCATTGAATGTGGGATCTTACTTATTTATTTATCCTCTTCATCCCAATGGCACATAAGGCTAAGTTCCTTTCTTTCCACAACTTTTTGTCCAGAGCCAGTGTTCTTACTTCTAACCAGCTCCCCCATCCAGCTTCATTTCTTTCCTTCTCCATCATCCTCCCAGATGACTCTTTGACTCCTTGAGATCTTGGGTTAATAATAATAATCTTTTGCCATGTGAGCTTTGGTCTTCCTCTCCTATGCCTTCCTTCAGGGGTTCAAGTCACAGCCACCCACGGAATGTCATTGTGGTTCATCCTGAGTACATATCCCGTCCATCTCCATCTATGCAATTTGATTTCCTCCTGAATACTTTTTATGTTAGTTATTTTATATAGTTCTTTATTTGATATTTGGTTTGGCCAATAAATTTTTAAAATTTTTCTAAGACATTTGGTTTGGAAACTTTAACTTTTGTTCCTGCATTTTGCTTATTTTCCAAGTTTCTGCTCCATAGAGCAAAACAGATCTAACATTACTTAAAAAGATCCTCAATTTTGTTTTAATCTTGTATGCTGCAGATTTCCATATTGGCTATAAACTTCTGAAAGCATTGCATGCTTTAGTTATTCTCTGTTTAATATCTTCATCTGTGCCACCATTTTGGCTGACTGTTGCCCCAAGATGTCTGTCACATCTTTCACTTCTGTGTTGCCTAGTCTTATCTTTATTTATTTTTAAGCCTACTGAAGATACATTTTCTCTTAATCTGTCTGTTTTCTGTTGCAAATCAGTGAAACGAGAAGAAATCAGAACACTGTCATCTGCATTATCTAGGTTTTCAAGGCAAGTTATATTTTTCCATCTTAAGCCAGCTTTGATTTTTTTGGTTTTGGTCATAACCCAATCTATCACTATGTTGAAAAGTAGGCCAGACAGTACGCATCCTTGTCAAACTCCGGTTACAATGGGAAAGGCTTCTGTCTCAGAGTTCTGCACCAAAACTCAGGATCTGTTTTCATACATTTGATTGATAGCATTAATTATCTTATTTGGTATGCTATGCATGCTTAGAATTTTCCAGAGGATTTCTCTGTTAATGCAATCAAAGGCTTTGGCAAAGTCTATAAAATTCAAGTACAAGGGGACATCCAATTCTAAAGTTTGTTCTTTAATGTTTCTCAAAATGAAAATCTGTTGTATTGTTACAGCTCCAGTTCTGAAGTCTGCTTGTTTTTTCTCAGTATTACTTCGATTTCATTTTTCATTCTTTCCATTAATACTCTGCTAAATATCTCTCCTGGCACAGAATAGAAGGCTAATTCCTCTTCAGTTTTCATATTTTGTTATTGTTATTATTACGTGACATGGAGTCCAAATCATGGAGTCCAAAGACTCATCGATAGAGGGCACCTGCTCTATAGCTCTCTGTCTCCACCAACTACAACTAACCTCAATGGCATCTACCGCCCACCACCATCACCACTGGTATTTCCACAGACAATCACAAACATCAATGCCCACGGTGTGATTTGAACCCGCAGTCTTTTGGCTGGAGAGCAGATACGCTTACCACTCGACCAACTAGCCAGGCAGTCACGTCTTCTTTTTTTTGGTATTTTCATTATCACTGCTTCTTTCCACAAATCTGGTATTTTCTAAGTTTCCAGAATCAGATTTTATAATTTAGTTAACTCATTCACAGCAATGCCTTTATCTGCTTTTAGTAATTCAATGTATATGTTGTCATTTCCATGTTTTTCCAGACTTGTTTCTTTATTGCGTTTATTATTTCATTTGGGGTGATTTTTCAGTGCTTATGTTTAATTTATGTCATTCTTCCTGTTCTAACTGTTTTAGTTGTTTGTGTTAACTTTGTCATCATTTTCTGTTACAGTCAAAGTTTCACTAAAATACTATTTCCAGAAGTCTTTTACTTCCTGTTCCTTTGTTTACAACTTTCTGTTTTTATCCTTTATGCAAGTTCCCAATTTCTTTTTCTTTCCAGACAATTTTTGCGTTATTTCATATATGTATTAAGTTGCCCCGTCCATTGCCAGATTTTCTATACTAAACCTTTTATCTATTCTGGCTAATTTCTTTACTTTGTCAACAGAATTATATTTTTCTTTATATATTTAATAGTCTTTTGGACTTTTTACTGTTTTATAGTATTTTTATTCTTTTCCTTTCCTCAGTTAAATTCCAAGTTTTTTGTGTTATCCATTCTTTGTTTATTTTTCTGAGACTCTGAGACTTCATTTTTGCTGTTTTAACTTCCCAGCTGAGATACTTGCTGTCTGGTGTCTTGTGGAGTATTCTGTTCCCTTCATCACTTATGGTTTGTTCAGGATTCTTAGTTTCCATAATCATTTGGTTTTTATTGGAAACGGGGTTAACCCTTTGCCAAACCCTCCTCCTTTCTCAGCTGGGTTTGGGACTGGCTATGGCTGAGTTATGTGGGATCTTATTATTATTAGTAGTAAAATATTAAAAATATATACGACCCACCCATTTTAATAGTCAGTAACATTCGTTTGGGTGAAGCAAACATCCTGACCAAATCCAAACTTCCCAAAGCTGTATTCCACATAAAGAAATTACAGCCTCAAAAGAGCTGTACAGTAACAAGAACATTGGTATAACCAAAGCAGATAAAGGGAACACTGCTGTTGTAATAATTAACCAAATGGAATATGATAACAAAATGCATAATATTCTACATGGTAATTCTACATACAAAATCATAGATCATGATCCTTCTAATACACAAAAGAATTAAGTTGTTAAATTACTGAAGAAAGTTACATCTTGACCCAAAGAAACTGTTAACAAGCACAAGCCTTTTCATGTAAAACTACCAAATATATGGAGTACTACACATTCACAAACCTTTATTTATCCCCATGCCTAGTTGTTGGTATAAGCATTCCTACCAACAAATTTGATCACCAGTCATCTAAATCACTTCCCCCTCCCCACAAGCTCCTCCTTCTTTGTAAAAAATATTCTGTTAACTTTAAATGTGTGTTTAAAAAAAAAAAAAAAAACATATCCTAAAAAAAAAGTTTAGACAATGATTATCTTCGATATTACTTCACTATTTACTAAAGTACCATTAACTGAGATCCTTGATTTGATAAATTTGAATTATTAAAATTTACAGTACATGCTTGTTATTTCACATGAAAAGGAAAGATATACAAACAACTGGATGGGACAACTATGGGTTCATCATAAAAAATACATTTGCCACCATTGTTTTGGCAAGTTGGGGCTGGTAGACCGTGCTTTGGACACCCCTCCCCATCACAGGATTAGATTGAGAAAAAATTCAAAGTGCTGCATAGAAGTCATTTAAAGTCAGAGAAGCTGTTTTGAGAATCAGTAGCAGCCATAAAAACTTTCTCAAAATCTCAACAAATATAGCTATTATCAGTTTACCAAAAATCTGGGAGATGATCATTTTAAGATCAAATTAATACCTATAAACCTCTCTTCTTTATACAACAGATGGCACCAGTTAAGACTTCAGTGCTCTATGTTGTCTGTTACAGTTTTAAACTAATTCCATTAACTAATTATTGTTGTTTGCATATTGAGACAAACATTATGTTCTGAAGATGCTGGGTATGAAACCACATATCAACTAAGTGAATTAATATATTATTCATTTTCTTATAATTGTTTTATGTTGTGAATTAAACTACAAGAAAATCTTAAGATGAACTGTCAACACCTTGCACTCTACACTCTGTTCTTTATCCTTCTTGTCACTTTGGATAATCCATGAAAAAATCCATGCCAACTATGTCATGGATTTTTTCAAATATCTTTTATTTGCAGATGATGTCCATTGCCTGTTGTGAGATCCTTGATTACTGGAAGCCTGGAGTGGCTTGACAACATTTTATGCTTATGAATAGAGCTTATGGTGTAGAGAACTCTTGCCCCATCCAATGTGTTATAGATCCGCAACCTTTTATGAGTGGGATTGACTTTTAACAAATATAAGTATTAAAAAAAAACTGCTTTGATTCTGTGAGAAGTTTTCCTTTATATGCTGCAGCTTTAGTTTGCAACTGTGATAAATTTCCTTTGGCATTTTCACTGTTATCAATTGTAGCATCATCAGCAAACAATTGAATATTTCCTCTCAAACCTTGAGCTATATCATTGATACATAAATTAAATAACAGTGGTCTTAAAACAGAACCCTCTGGTACCCCCCCCCCCCCGTCATTTCTTTTTTTCAGGACACTGCACCTCCATACACAACTTTCTGGCCTCTGCCAATCAACCATCTCTCTAATCAAGCTATTAACTGTGTATTACCCATCCCCATCTTGCTCAGTTATAATGGTAGTGTATCATGTGGTACTTCTATCAAATGCTTTTGCAAAATCCAGATAAATCACTGTATAAGCATCTTCACTATCTAATACACTAGTCACAGACACCATATTATGTCACATGTTGGCTTCACCGCTACACCTGATATGCATATTAGCATATAGTTGGCCACCGTTGACCAGGTATAGTGGCGCTATTTTTCCTTTGTAATCTTTTAGAATTGTTTCTGTTGCCAGACTTTTGTTTTTTCAACAAGACTTACAGTTCATTCTTGAACTGTCACTCTTCCTTCCTGTTGTTTTCAGCACAACTCCTAACTCTGCTTCCCTACATAAATCAGTCTTCCACATTCACCCTTTCTTCTACTAGCAACATAACTGTATAATTCTCTAGGGGATTGCTTTACTGCTTTAGCTAGTCTCCTTTTGTATGCTAATTTCTCCTTCTTTAATACACTCATCACTGTCCTAGCCTGGCCCTTATCCTCCTCATGCTGCTGAGTGGTATCCTGATATTTTTATCTTCTCAATAACATTCTCTTTCTCAGAAGCTCCTGCATAATCCATCTATTGCACCCACACTTTATTTTTTTCTCCTAACTTAAGAATACAATCTGATATTGCCGTAAGTAACTGAATTCAGATTCATCTCCCAGCTACTGCTGATTTCTCTCCCTTTCAATTGATCAAGCCACACCATATCACCAGTATGTTTACTTAATTTATCATAGTCCTCTGCTCTGTCATTTCACATCATCTCTTTTGTTCCATTAAGCTTGTACCTTCCTGGCCACCAGTGTCAAAACTACATGATCAACCTCCCAACTGATAGTATTGTGATAGCCTTACTACTACTACCCTTAGATATTGGATGTGGCTATAATCATTCACTTTCATTTACATATTTACAATTTATCCTGTCATAATTTAACTGTTAGACTAAAACAAATATATTAATATATTTGTTTATATTTAATATCATTAAATATATTAATGATATTAACATCTGATACCAGGAGCATTGGATTGTAATACTCCAAAGAACTGAAATAAAATAAAAAATAAAATATTGAGATTAATTTTTAATATATGTATATGTGTGTGCATGTACTGGCAAATGGTTAACTGAATGAACCTATTTGTGTTTCTTGAACAGCTGGAGGTCCTTAGAGGGAAAAAAAAACATTAGAAAGGCTGTTTTCCAGAAAACATAAATAGTAAATGGAATGAAAGAGGAGAATGAGAAGTTGCTTTATAAATTTGAAGCTGAACTGTTTGTACAAACAAAAATACAAATAGCTCTGTTTGTCCCCAAGTGTTTGTATTGTTATATGCTTTGAATTAAAGAATGATGTGAAGAAATGATGTTCAGTTTAGTGGATCCCATAAAAATATCTATAGAAAAGGCATAGTGCAGAAATAAAACTGTCTAAACTATTTGAACTAGCATTTAACTTTGAGATCAGTAAAAGACGTTCACTCTGAAGTAGTACATTTCTGTCGATTTGGGGCTTTTACTGATTACAAATAAATAAATATAATTCACCTAATAATTTACAAATATACTTGTCATTCAATAAATTAAAACATCTATGACCATTTACCAGTTAAAATATTTGTTACTTACTGTTTAGGGCAAATTTTATAGTGATTATTTCAGAGGTTTTCTTCTTGTTCGTAAACTGGCTGAGAACGTTTGCTCTCTTCTTCAGAAATCTTATAACTACAAGCTTCTGCAGAAATATCTAAGCATATAACTTAGAAAAATAAAATATAAAGCCTTTGTGTATTTAAAACTCTGAACTGAAATTAGCCTGATAGCTAAGATTACACCTTTAAGCTAGTCTTTCATTGTTGCAGTTAATATTATGGCTGGAGTGGGCATTAACTCACTTCTTCATGAGTCATCATACTGTTTGTCTCTTCCTGCACAGAATTGTTTTGGAAGAACTTTGAAATGAGGACTTTCCTAAGTACATACACTTAATCAGGATTAATTAACATGACTATCAGTTCAGTACAGATAGCTAAATAAATTATTATTATTACTACTACTTGACACCTCCAGGAAGTCCAAAGACTTGTCGAGGGAGGGCACCTACTCTACAACTTTCCATTTCTACCACTCAAATCCATCAACTACAGCAAACCACATCATCAACATCTACTGCCCACTACCACCACCACCACTAGTATTTTCAGACAATCACAAACATCCATACTCACAGTGGGATTCAAACTCATAACCTTTTGGCTGGAGAGTAGATATGCTAACCGCTCATCCAACCAGGCCTGCACAGACAAGTAAAGTTTGCACATAAAGTGTCTTCACAACTAGGCTCTTTATATAAAGAGGCTTTGTTTTGGTATAACATAATACAGCACACTTTCTTTTACCTATGGAAAAGGTCACTACCAAGACTAGTTTCAACCTTTATTGAGGTCTCATCAGTGCAAGCTAGATCCAAGAAGATACTCAGTGAAGAAACCTTCCATATTGGAAGGTTTCTTCAGGTCGGAATAAGTGAGACATGGTTGGAAGAGGACGACATCCTGACAGCAATAGAGATGGATGGAAGGGTATAATGTGTTTCGTGAGGATAGACGGGGTAAAAAGGGAGGGGAGTGCTATTGATGATAGAGAAAGAGGAATGTCAATACAAAGTAGAGATGCAAGAGGGGAAATAGTGCCAGTGGTTTTGAGGCAGTATGGTGTGAGATAGAGGTGAATGGAATCAAATACTTGGTTGGAGGGTGCTCTGAGTCAAGATTAGCAGACATGTGTAAGAAGAGCTCCAGATTCAGATAAGTTATTCTTGAAATAATTAAGTTTATATGAGTGCTTGTTTGAGTAAGAGCTGTTCTAAAAGTTGTGTGCTACCATTATTATTAGTGTGGGGGATTTTGCTTTGCTTAAACTTAATTACAAATTCGTTGTTATTATTAGACTTTAGAGTGGTAACCGGCAGATTACACACGACAGCAGCTTTGTCATTCCATGACTTTAACTTAGACTTCAGTCGTTTCATTAAGTGTGAGGTGTGCTATATGTACTCTTTTGATTACATAAATGATTTGTGGATGTTTAGGGCAGTTGGAAGGAGGGTGTGTGCAAGGGGTGACCTGAACGAGGAATTGATGAATGCTAACATGAAATTGATGACAAAAAGGGTTAGTAACAAGAATGTCATGGGGAAAATGAGCACATTTGAAAGAGAAGGATGGTGTGAGAGAGAGAGGCGAAAAAATGTTAAAAAAATCAGTAAAAAAAGAAAACGAGTGATCTGAAAACCATAATGGATGTTAAAAAGGACGAAAGTGAGGTGAGAGTGGTGGAAGGGAATGAAATTGAGATAACAAATGAAACTGGAAATGGCGTAACGCAGGAATCGAAAGTGGAAAAAATCGAAAGCATGAATAATAACGAAAGTTGGATGCATGTTGAACCGAAAGTACAGAAACACAGAAGGATGAATGAGAGTGAAAGTGAGAAGAGGAGGGGTCGAGAGTTAGAAAATTAGAAAGCTTGAATAATAGAGAGAATGTGACGTGAGATTCAGAAGTTGAATTGGATTGGATGAGGCAGGAGATGAAATGGATGTGGAATGAAATTAAGAAAATTTGGGTAAAAACTATTAAAACAAATCTTGATATCATGAAAGAGTTAACGAAAGATGAGCGAGTGGTGTTGTATGGCGACTTTATTATTAAAGGTGTGCTGGATGATAGGATGCATAAGGTATATTTTCCAGGTGGTAAAATGAGTAGAGTGATTGAGGCATTGGTGATGAGGAGGGAGCAAGCAAAGGAGTTGATGATTTTAATAGGAACGAATGATTTGACAGAGGACAAAGAACACATCAGAATGGATATCAGGAGGCTGTTTAGAAGGATAAAAGAGAATAGTGCAGGAAGGGTAGTGAGCGTGTTGCCTAGGTATGAGTGTGGTGAGATGAGGTGAAGAGCAAGGATTATGAATGATATGCTGGCTGAAATGTGTGTGGACATGGAAGTACAGTTTGTTAATGTGTGGAATGAGTTTCAAGGATGAAGTGAACTGTATGGGAGCGATGGACTGCATTTGAGTGGTTATGGTGCGAGTCGCTTAGAAAGACTGCTACTGGAAGGTAGAGAAGTGAGTAGAGAGAATGAATCAGAATAAGCAGGAAGTGATGTGTAAGAGCAGGATAGATTGAAGAGGTGGTTATGAATGGGGAAGTGAGTGGTATGAGTATAGAAAATGAGAGAATGGGTGTGCAAGAGGAGCAGGCAAATGGGGAGGCTCATGTTGGACAGGGGTACACAGCGTGAGAAAGGTGGATGCTCTGAGAGGAGGTGAGAGCATGTGTAGACAGGAAAGAAATGGGATGGCCTGGGATCAAGAGGAAACAGTTGGAATTGAAAAGGGTTTTAAAATGAATAAGCAGAAAGGGAAATCACCCCAGTCAAGCATGGGGAGATCACATCGAGTGAGTGATATGAGTGGAACTAGCTGTAGATCCAGAAATGAGCTGTTGTGTTTGTATACAAATGCTAGAAGTATAAGAAACAAGGCAGATGAAATGGTTGCATTAATTGCGTCTGTTCACCCAAAGATTGTCGGAATTAGTGAGACATGGTTGGAAGAGGACGACATCCTGACAGGAATAGAGATGGAAGGGTATGTGTGTTTTGTGAGGGTAGAAGGGATAAAGAGGGAGGGGGGTGCTATTGATGATAGAGAAAGAGTTATGTTCATTCAAAGTTGATATGCAAGAGGGAAATAGTGCCAGTGGTTTTGAAGTAGTATGGTATGAGATAGAGGTGAATGGAATCAAATACTTGGTTGGATGTTGTTATAGACCAGGTAATGTGGATGGTGGCGATAATGAAATGTATAATCAAATTAGTCAAGCAAATAAGAAAAGGGTGATCATTATGAGCGATTTTAATTATGGCAACATAGACCGGAATGATGAGATAGCAACTGGAAGTAAAGAAAATGAATTTCTTGAGTTTTTGAGGGATAACTACCTCAGACAGTATGTAACAGAGGGGCACATGAGGATTGAGGGTCTTGGATTTGATCATCTCATCAGAGGATGTAATTATAAATGAGGTGTCAAATCATCCACCAATTGGTGATTACCTGGTGGCTGCCAGCAGTGTGATATAAAAGGGTATATGTGGAACTACAAGGGGGTGGGTGATTATGAAGAGCTCAGGAGACAGCTTGCAGGTGTAGCATGGAATGAGGAGTTAGCTGGAAAAGAAATCAATGCAGCTTGGGGAATTTTCAAAAACTATCTAGTAAATGCAATGTCTAAATGGATTCCAAGGGTGAGAAGGTTAAATAAGGTAGGTGTGAGATGGATGAATGAAGAGATTAAGCATGTGATACAGAGAAAAAGGGAATTGTGGAGGCAGCAATAAGAGAAGTGGAAATAACCAAGCAAGGAGGGTGACTTGGTTGGTGAGGGTAACTAAAGAGAGGTATGAACAGCAGTTGGCTAATGAAACCAAAAAGAATCCTAAGGAGTTCTTTTGATATGTAGCCAGCAAAAGAAAGAATGATTATGGAAGGATGACATTGATTGGAGAAAATGGTATAAAGATGGCTGTTGCAGAATGTGTGGTGGAGATACTTAATGAGCAGTTCATAAAGGTCTTTCAATCTTGTGAATGTGACTTCATGGAGAGATTGAGAGCAGTTGATGATGGGGAGAAGAGACTGACTGTGAGCAAGAGGTGTATGGGGAGTTGAGGAAACTAGATGTTAATAAGGCTGTGGGACTTGATAATATATCACCGCGTATTCTGAAGGAAAGTGCCAGAGAGTTGACACCTGCCTTGACATATTTTTTTAATACGAGTCTTGCATTTGGTCAAGTTCCTAAGGAGAGGAAGGAGGGCAAGATTATGCCACTTCATAAAGGAGGTGATCGAACTCAAGTATCAAACTATAGGCCTATGTGTGCATCAGGTGTTGTGGTAAGTTGTTGGAGAAGCTTGTGAGAACTATAATCCAGAGTTGGTTTGACAACAATGGTATTATCTTTGATGGAGAGCATGGATTTGCTAAAGGGAGGTCATGTTTTAGTAATCTACTTACTTATTACAATAAAGTGACTGCTTCCTTGGACAGAGGAGAAGGATACACAGTAATATACTTGGATTTCGTAAAGGCTTTTGATAGAGTACCTCATGATAAGTTGACAGTCAGACTAGAGCAAATGGGGTTGGATATTAGACTAGTGCATTGGATTGGAGACTGGCTATCTGATAGATATCAACAAGTTGTGTATGGGGGAGCGATATCCAGGAAAAGGAAAGTCACTAGTGGTGTACCTCAGGGGTCTGTTTTAGGGCAATTACTGTTTAACTTGTACATTAATGATATTGGTGAAGATTCGAATGGAGATATTCAGTTGTTTGCAGATGATGCAAAGTTGTGACGAACCATGAAGAGTAGTGAAGATGTTGCGGCCTTACAAGAAGACTTGAATAAATTGAGTGATTGGGCACGGAAATGGAGATGAGAGTTTAATGTTGCAAAATGTAAGGTTTTAAAATTTGGAAAACAAAGAAGGGATGCAGGATATATTGTTGGAGGTGGAGGAAATAAGAGATCTGGGGGTGATAGTGGATAAGGATCTGAAATTTATGGGACACAGCCAAAATTGTGAAGACAACACAAATTCTTCTGGGAATGATGCGGAGGACACTGACGTGTTGAAGTAGGGAGATTCTTGTTTGTTGTATAAGGCATTGATTAGGCCACACATGGACTATTGGGCTCAGATTCGGTCACCTTTCAGAAGGACGAAGAGATGTTGGAAAGGGCCCAAAGTCAACTGACTAAGGTAGTTTCTGACCTCTGGAATGTCGAGTATGAGGAAAGATTGAGAAGATGTAATTTGCAGAGTCTGATGGACAGGAAGAAGAGGGGAGATATGATAGAGACCTACAAGTTGGTAAGGGGTTGTTATAGGATTAATGCTGGGAAGTTCTACATAAAATAGTGGGAGGAACCAGAGATCATCCCTGGAAACTGAGAGGGTGTGAGTAGGGGAGTGAGAGGCAGGTTTTTTTTCATGCAGAGTTGTGAATGATCGGAATGCCATGCCTGAGAGCGTGGTGTCTGCAAGGAGTTTGAGTGTGTTTAAGACATGGTATGGTGAGCTGTGTGTGTGATAAAAGGACCTCCCAGGTTAATATTCGACTCCGTGAGGTCTTCGAGTAATAATAATAATAATATAATAGTAGTAAAATGAAGTATCACCATATTATTAAAATACTCTAGATCCAGAGTATTTTAATAATACAGCAATCCCTCGATTAGTGCGCCTAATGCGTTCTTTTAAACAGGCACATTAATCGAATACAATAACCTATGGGAAAGAGTATAATTCGTTTTATATAAAACGAATTATAATTAAAATTTTAATTTAAAAAAGAATTAAGGTATTTCTCATGGCCTAGTTAAAGAGAAACCATATAGCTGAAAGACAATAAAACATATTCAGAATATAAATGTTATTATTCTACTTCTTAACAAAGAATTGAGCTAATCTAGTTTGGCGGGCATTTTGTTTCTTTTATTCATATGACCGACAGTATGGCCCTATTGCCTCTTCTACTCTTCTGCAAATTTTACTGCTTCTCTCTTCATCAGGGTCAGCCTCTAAGCTCTGCTGCTTAAAAACTTCGATTCTACAAAAAATATTTTCAAATTGTTTCTGTGAAATCTATTTTGGCTGACTATCAGTGGTTAAATTTTCTTCATATTCTTCGGGATCTTCCCGCTGTGCATCTAAATTTAGCAGGTCAGAATCACTCAGTTCTTCAGAATGAGATTTAATTAACTCTTGGACGTTATCATTGAAGGAGAGAAAGAAATGAAGCACGTTTGAATTGGTCGCCAACATGCGAAATCACGTGCTTTATAGATAAAATTTCCCAACTGTTATATAAGTAAAATAGTTATCACTTTAAAAACTACAACAATCATAAAAGCGAAGTTAATTTTCCGACGTGTAATAATAAACAACTCATCCCAGAAGATGGATTGATTACCCTATTATCGGAATGGATTCTCCTTTTTGTGGCATGCACAGAAGTGTCGAAGGGTCTCGAATCTGTGGGCATACTATAGCAGAGACGATATAAATTTTGGCGGTAAAAATTTGGAACATAGTGTACATGGAAGTAGTGTAGTATGCCATTAAAAATAACTTTGTAAAATATTTTAAATCGGTAACTAAGTTAATTCATTCTGGTGAGTTATTTTTTAAAATAGTTAGCCATAAAAATGCATAGATAGAAAATTTTTAAAATCTGTAACATTTATTTTTAAGATGTATATAAGCACACTAATCAAATTTTAGAGGCGCAATAATCAAGGGATTACTGTATCACCATATTATTAAAACTATGGATCTAGATCCTACTGATGAGACCTGAGTAAATGTCAAAACCAGATAGTGACATAGCAAAATACACATAAAAGAAGTGCTGTGCATTATGGAATGCCAAGATAATTGATATGAAGTCAACAGCTTCAACATACAAGTAACCTAGTTTTGAAGATACTCCACTTGCAAACTTTTGTTTGCTTACACTTGTGTAAAAACAAGAATACGATTTCTTGTGAAGTATAATTTTGCTGATGACACTAGTTCACTGCACTCTTTTTTTCAACTTCTTCAATCCAAAATCTGATTCTTCAGTGGGATGCTAATTTCATTGCTATTAAAACTCAATGTTCTTTTCTTTTCTTTTTTTTTTTTTTTATCTCTCTCTCTCTCTTCAATATCCAAAAAAAAAAATTAGGTTTCCTCTTTTGCTCAAGGCATTACTTTATCTTGGAATAGGTAACTCTGTACAAATCACAAATCTTTCCAACCATTGAATACTGTTCTCACATTTGGGGTGGGACCCCTAAGAGCTTCCTAAAAATACTTGATTAATGATCTGTCAATTAACAGGTTTACTCTATTTTGAATTTCTTGCTGATGTACAACTACTATTCAACAATCCTTTGCTTTTACTCACAGCAAAGCGATCTTTGTTCTTCATTAATTTCTTGCACAGCTTTTTCTGGAAAATCACATAGACATACAATCTACAGGTCTTCAAATTCAAGTTTAACAGTTTCTTCATTCTCCTCAACTTTCTACCCATCCATAGTACTAATGTACAATTGGTTGAACACCCTCTGATGTATGATATTACAATAAAATGATACACACACACGGTAGATTTCACTTAATTGTTCCACTGGTTAATCGTGGTAGCCATATTTAGACATGTCCAAAAGAATAAAAATATAACAAGAATCTGCTTCCTTTATATGCCATGGGCTGGCCAGCAACCTCCACCACGTGGAGTGTTAGAAAAATTACATAATCTTGATTCAAAAAGTTAGTGCTGGTGACACCTGCAGTACTGATTAAATAGGGCTATTGTGCCACATCGAATAGTTCCCAGTTTTATGAAACACACTACACTGTATGGATCATGTAACAGTGTTATGTTGTTCAAATATTATTGTTATTATTATTATTTCGGGCAACTCCAAGGGGTCGACAGACTCATCGAGGGAGGCCCTAACATCATGTGAAGAACAACTATTTGACATTCACACAGTATCTATCATACCTCTCCTTGAACTCATTCACGGTCATAGCACCCACAACAGACTCTGGTAACTTATTCCACTCATTCACCACTCTCCAAGTAAAAAGCCTAGCTCTAACACCCCTGCTAACCACATTCTTGCCCAGCTTCCATGTATGGCCCCTAGTCCTCCCACCACCAATCCTATTCTCAAAAATATCTTCTGGATTAATCTTATAGAAACCCGTCAGTAATTTGAATGTCTCAATCATATCACTCCTTTTCCACCTATCAACCAATTTTTGCAACCCACAAATCTTCAACCTGTTCTCGTAAGATTCATTCCATTTTATCAAGGCTCGATATAGAGGAACAATAACTTGTTTGTCTCTGCTTGTTCAAGTATTTTTCAGCAACCAAGTGATTTGATGAGCTGATTTAGCCACTTTTGCAATGTGCCCCCTAAACTTCAACTCCCTATCCACCAACACTCCCAAATCCCTGGCCTCATCAATCTCCTGGAGTATGGTTCCACCAATGTGATATACTGCTGCTAATCTTTTCATTCCAAAATGCATAGCCTTACACTTTGCCACATTAAATTGACATCCATTTTCCCTAGCCCAGTCCTCCAAACTATCCAAATCATCCTGCAAAATTTTGACATCTTGTACACTCACAATTGCTCTACCCAAACTTTGCATCATCAGCAAACATGAACACTTCCTCTCAGATCCTTTCCTATATCGTTAATGAACAAATTGAAAAGTAGTGGTCCTAGAACAGAACTCTGCAGCACACCACTAGTCACAAGCCGTCTTTTGGACTCCACTCCTGAATAAACCACTCTCTGGTATCCTCTCCATCTGCCACCCACCTATCCATCTCACCAACCCTATATCCATCCCCATCTGCTCCAGTTTACTGATTAGAGTTCCTTGTGGTATCCTGTCAAAGGCCTTGGCAAGGTCCAGTAGAATCACTGTAAACCCATTACCCTTATCCAGTTCAGCCGTCACTGTGTTATAAAATGTGAGCAAGTTACTGAGGCATGATCTACCCTTCACAAAACCATGCTGTCCCCCATACAGTATCCCATTTCATCTATCCAGTCCTATATTTTTCTCTTGACTAGTTTCTCCAAGACCTTGACAACGATTCCTGATATGCTAATCAGTCGGTAATTTACAACAGCAGTCTTGGAACCTCCTTTATGCTGTGGAACTATTTTCCCCTCTTTCCACCTACTCGGGACTAACCCAGACACGAGACTCAAATTAAACAAAATGGTCAAGGGTACTGACAATTCTTTAGCTGCTTCTCGTACGACACGAGCTAGTATACCATCCAATCCCACAGATGTATTTACATTGAGGTTCTGTAATAGACTACTCACCTCCACTTCATTCACCACAATTCCCCTATAATCTATTGCTCCATTCATTTCTGCAATGTCACCACCTGGATGATATATTCTTGCAAAGTGCTCGCTCAGTAATTCAACTATATCAACTGATTCGGTTACCTCCCTACCATCGGCATTCTTTAAAATCATTCTGCCATATACATTTTTTCTTTTACTTGCAACATATCAAAAAAACTGTTTAGGATTCTCTTTAGCCTGCATGGCCAATGTTCTTTTGTAATCCTTTTTCGGTTTTCTTACCACACTCGTTACACTTCTGGCCTGTGCTTTATGTCGTTCATGTGCCTGCCAGTCATCTTTCTCCTTAAATTCCCTCCATAGCTGTTTCTTTTTTTGCAGCTCAAGCTTAATGGTGTTATTCATCTATTTAACCCCTGCCTGATTTATTATTTGGACTCTAGGTATACAGTCAGCCATTGCTTCATGCAAATACTTCTTAATCGCCTCCCATGCACTATCAACTTCTAGCCCTTGTACATGCCATGTCACTGAACCAATCAATCTCCTAAGCTTGTCATACTTACCAGAACGATAATTCCACATGTACCCTGTCTTAATTGTAAATTCCACACCTTTAGCCACCTCCCAAGTGAAGACCCTATGATCACACTCACCAATTGGTGGTAACGTGGTAGTAACATATTCGTTACAGCCAAATTCTCAGATGCAATTACTAGGTCAAGCACTCTCTGACCCCTAGTATTTTCCATTACATGCTGTCGCAGATAGTTATCCCTTAATAACCGCATAAAATCCAATTCCTTCCTTGCATGTGTCCTCTCCTCCTTCCAGTCAATGTTACCATAGTTGAAATCTCCCATAATAATTACCCTCCTTCCACTCATTTCTTCTATTTGCTTATGCATACTATCTCCACCATCTATTCCATCACCTGGTCTAATTTTTTAATTTCTATTCCTAATATTCCATTAATAACTCTAATTTCCCTGATTCTGCACATTCACTTCCACTACATTCGACAACACCTTTTCAAGTCTCTGTACACCAAATCCATTCAAATGTAAACCATCCATTTTATATAAATCCTTTTGCCTATCGAACTCATTCCACACATCCACAAATTTCACACCACTCATCAAACATAATTCACGCATAAAGTCATTAGCAATTATGGTCCTCCTTCTATATACTCTTCACTGTCATACTGCGACAACAGACTCACCATCTTAACTCTCTCACTCTTATATTTTGCTACCTCAAGCAGTTCCTTCACATCCTCACTCATAGCCTTTTTGTTTCCTTTCAGATCATTTGTACTTGCTATCACTATCAATTCTTTCATCCACTGCTTTTGCATTCTAATTGACTCGCTTACATTCTTAACGTTCACACAGGGTTGTACGATTTTGTTAAACTCAACTAACACATCTCTTACTAAGGCATCTCCATACAACACACGCTATTTCATTTTGTTTACACTCATTATCATACCCTTATTTTTTCTATAATACTTTTGCCGATTATTAGTCGGTACACTTGGTAACATTTTTGCCAACACTCCAGCTGCTGATTTGCCCTATGTCGCTCTGCGTAATAGAGCGATCTCATTCATTGCATCAGTGTCATCATTTTTATCCTCTGATGATTCATTCAATCGTTCTGTATGTTTACCTTCATTATCACTTTCAACGCCACTCTCACAAATATCAGGTACTACCTTGCAAATATCACCATTCATACCTCGAATATCACTGTTATCTAGATTCTCACTTTCAACCACGATATCACTCACACGACCTGAAGCACTCTTTATGCTCAGTTAAGTAAGTTTGAGTGCGGTTAGTAGTTGGAAGGGGACCAATCATTCGATGCTGTTGGCACACTCTCCCTCAATGAGTCTTTGCACTCCCTGGAAGTGTCAAATAATAATAATAATAAATTCTCACATTCTTTACACTTTTTGCACACATTCACTCCACCATATTTACTGATGTAAATATGTCAGGAACTAGTAAACTAAAGCTAGTTATTGGGAAAAAAAAAAGCTAGACCTTGATGTTTTAAAGAGATTAGATGGAGAGATGCTTGGATAATATCTGAATTTTTTAAGAATTCGCATGAGTTGGGACATGGAATTTCAATGGAAATCAAGAAAATCTTTCTAATTCTTTACAATTGCTGAGGTAAATTAAAGATACCAAGAAATTATATACTTGGCAAATAAAGTTTGCACCTGAAATATAATCAGGACAGGGCAGCTCGCATATAGAAGCTGATGACTTCATATCACTTGTGTTAGTATCCCATAATGCAAAAACACATATCCTCATGGACATGTATAATGCTGTGCATTATGGGAAAAGTCACTACTCAGACCAATTTCGACCTTTATTGAGGTCTTGTCAGCCAGACCCAGAGGTGATACTAAGCAGAAATGCAGAACGTTACTGTCTATTAAGGGTGAGGCATAATGCTTTTAGAATCCCTGCTATCTGATAAGGTTACTGTGTAGGGAAAAATTTATGAGCTACGTGCTCTGCCCGAGTTGGGCAAGTTATATAGATCCTTAAAGGGAACTAGGATGGCCTTAGGTGTTCTATATTTGCATAAATCCAATTCATCATAATTTGCTGCTTGTTGAACTAATTCATTTGGGTGTGAGGACGATTTTGAGAAGTACTTTACTACTAGAGATTGCAGGAAAGATTAGATGTAAGGGATATTTGTGTCTCGATGAAGTTGAACATTTCTAATGTACCATGGTGCATTTAAAATCATGCATAAGCATTTGTTTTGCAGTCTCTGCAGTTTAAGGATATTTGAATTTGAAGTATGGCTCCAGGTGGGGGACGCCTAAGTGGTAATGGGACGAATCATCAACTGGTAGTAGAGGAGCAATTTGATTTTAATATCTAGTTTGCTGTTCCTATTGATAAGAGGATAGAGCTGAGCGATGACTTTTGATACCTTTGCACATGAGGATTTTGTATGCGGGCTGAAGGTTAGTTTTCTATCCAGGTACACCAAGATATTTGGCTTCAGTTTTCCAGGGAATTTTGATGTTAAATAGGAAGATGTCTTCTTTAAGAGATATTGAACTTTTAGTGAACAGCAGAGCACTGCTTTTTTTTGAGGGTTTGCTTGCAATCTCCAAATGGAGAACCAATGCTCCAATTTCAGTAGGTTATCTTGTAGTTTCTTGGTGACACGATGCAGTTTAAGAGATCCAGTCAGTATTTCTGTATCGTCATCATAGAGGGCAATGATAGATGACATCGGATTATGCGGGATGTCTGCCATGTAAATCGAGAAAAGTATCAGCACAGGAGGGATCCTTGAGGCACTCCAGCCAAGATCCATCGCTGGGTAGATAATATCCCATTTAGTTTAACTTGCATGCGTCTTCCAGAAAGAAAGGACTTTATGAGGTGGATCCAATGGCATGCCGGCTAAAATCAGCTTGTATAGGAGTCAAAAGTGCTATAGTTTGTTGAAAGCCTTTTCTAAGTCAAGAAAAACTGTTCAGGTGTATTGGTGCCAGTTGAAGCTGGTGGTAATGTATTCAATTAGTATATGGATTTGTTGAGTAGTGCTGTGGAGTTTATGAAAACCAAACTGTTCTGTAGGAAAGATATTTAATTTGTTTACAGAAACTTGAATTTTGGAAAGGATGACTTTTTCGGCAATTTTGCCCAAATTGGAAATCAGACTGATGGGACGATAACTTTGTGGCAGCTGTGGGTCCTTACCAGGCTTATAAATAGGAACCACATCTGCCAACTTCCAAGCATAGGGAAAGTATTTAAATCTGAGCATGGCATTTATTATTGTTGTAAGATGAATGATGGCCTTTCGGGGCAGCAGTTTAATAACTTTATTAGGAATGTGGTCAGGTCCAGGAGCTTTTTTTATTCTTTAAGTTCTGTATGATGTCATGGATTTTGGCTGGAGAAGTAGGTGTGAGTTGGCTGGTACAGGTATCACACCGTTTTAGCATGTATCTGACTTGGCAGTGGATTTTATAAATATGATTGGAGTTCAGATTATCATATGAAGGACTGCACTGCTTTTCTAAATTTTTAACTATAGTTTCGGCTTTTTCAACATCTGAGTGAACAATGCCTATATTCGATTTGAGAGGGGGAAGAGTTTTATTTTTGTTTTTGATATTTCTTAATAGTTTCCAAGCAGTTTGATCACCAGGTGAAATGGAAGCTAATTTATCTTCCCATAGTTTGCTTCTGTGGGCTTTTAGTGCATCTCTCTTTCTCACTTCAATTTGTTGAGTAACTTTTTATCTTGGGGAGTCCTTGTATTAAGGTATCGCTTTCTTGCCTTATTTTTTCCCTGATTAAGTTCATAATATCTTCTGGTAGTCGTTTAGGCTTAGAAGCAGGTGTATTTGATGTGACAGATGATAAGGCTGCATTGATTTGTTCAGCAAGTTTATTGACTGCAGATTTGATTTCTTCCTTGGAGTTAATGTGAGGAACAGGGCCGATGTAGTCTGGAAGCAAATTGGATAATTTTTCTCAAGGTCTGAGGCAGGGGAGAATAGTCCCTTCTAATTGCCTAATTGGAGCAGAATAGGGTTGTGGTCAGAGGTTAATTCGTCTAGTGAATCCAGGTTGTACTGCAATTTGACATTTTGGAGGACAACTATATCTAGGACGTCAGAGGAGCCAATTGGACTGAGATGAGTTGGCTGAAGGACTAGCCACAGATATACAATTGGAACTTGAGTAGTTAAAGAGTATGTGGCCATTTTTTTTGGTAGATTTACTGCTCCAGGCAAGAAGTTTTGCATTGAAGTCTCCAGTGATGAGGACCGGTCCTTTTACTCCAAGGATGGCATCCAGATCTGAGGTCAACAATGTTTTTGATGGAGGATTGTAAGCAGCAAACATTGTTAGGTTTCCAACTGAGTTCGTGATGACATTAATGCCTGTGATTTTGAGGTAGTTGCAGGGTTGGCTATTGAATGATGGTTTATATAGTTTTTGATAAGGATGGCTGTACCTCCACCTCTAAACTGAAGTCTGTCATTTCTATAAAACTGATACCCTCTGATTTTGGGGTTGTCAACAGGCCTCAGGTGAGTTTCGTTGATTAGTAATATATCTGGGTTATATCTATTATTGAATTCCTGGATTTCCAACACTTTGTT
Organism: Typopeltis vanoorti; assembly: GCF_054136105.1. Classification (NCBI taxonomy): domain Eukaryota; kingdom Metazoa; phylum Arthropoda; class Arachnida; order Uropygi; family Thelyphonidae; genus Typopeltis; species Typopeltis vanoorti. Next base: position 38,346,544 of record NC_143571.1, read on the forward strand.
TTTGAGACAGTTTGCATTCCAAGCGATAATCCTAAGCGAATCTGGAGTGAGTTTTTTCCTATGCATCAGAGAGTGCAGATAATATGAAGGATTGTGGATGGATTTGAGTTGCTAAAATCCTGCAGCATATTTCCAGGTGATAATAGCTGATAGATTTCAATGTGGATTAGCCAGGTTCTGGTTTTGAACTGTCTGTTTGGAGCGGGCCACATCAGCATATGTTCTCGTTTGATGTTGAGGATTCATTCTCTTGAGGGGCTCAGTTAAGGGTGGGTGAGCACCTGTTGCCATGTTCTCACTCTTAAGGGACTGGGGAGTTTGAATTTCTGGAGCTCTCGCACTAGATGAAGAGTTATATTGACTGTTTGGGTCATTCCATGATGATGAGTTATGTTGACTGTTTTTGGGGTGATGAATACACCCTCTATAGTTAGTGGGATGAGGACCACCGCACTTAGCCGGGGGGTGGTTTTTTGGTTTGGTGCAAGTGTTTGTGGGGCGATTCTCGCCACATTTTAAACATCTGTACTGGGCTTTGCACAACTTCTGGGCATGGCCAAATTTTTGGCACCTGTGGCACTGCCCAGAAGATGCTCTCTTTCTCAGTGGTTCTGGGGTGATTTTAAGTCCACAGATTGACTTTAGATTGTATATGTCTTTGTAAATATTATGGATCTCTACAAGAACTAGAGGCATAGGGGTCTTATTTGATCTAAACATTCTACTGACCTTTATGGGAGGCAGATCCTGCAAGTTGAGGTCAGTGACTATTTCATCCGGGTCAATAACTTCGGAAACTCCTCGAAGCACCACTTTCAGATTTTTTTCAGAGGTAAGTGAGAATGTATGATATTGTATTCCTCTTGCATCCATTTCCTTTATAAGATTTCTATAGTCAGTCACTGTGGCAGGCTGAATTTTTATGCCCTCATCTACATTTTTGGCCAATCTATAATTTATTTGCAGGTTAGCCATGGTGGTTCTTAGGGTTGTCTATCTCTGCTTTTCCATCAGGATGATTGGTGGCACCTTCTCATTTGGGGGAGGCAGAGGAGTTTGAATTGGGAGCGTCTTCATCCATACCAACATCATTTGTTGGTTCAGAAGTGAGAGTTTTGTGCTTCTTACGAGCGTGGGTTTCTCCTTGATCAGAGGGATTATAGGCAGACACCACTAGATCAAGCTTTTCCTCCATTTGAGGAGAGTCTTCATTCTCCTCATCATCAACCCCGGGTAAAGAATATAAGTTTAGGTAGCTGGACCATTCTTGTTCAAATTTTTTAATAAGCTTTTTAACGAAAGTGAGTGCTAGCTCTTTATCGAGCGAGTCAATGATGATGTCGGGATCGATCATACTTGCAGGCCATTTAAGCTTGAACTTTTTTTGAAGTTTATTTATGAGTATAAGAGTCAGCTTTTCATCGAGCAAGTCAGTGATAGTGTCTAGGTCAGGTATGCTCATATCAATTTAATTGCGTATGAATGCAAGTAGAAATCCCACGGGTCTAGACCTGCCAGCAGAAATTCTGTACAGAATCCTGCAGCCGCAGAGGACTACCAGTAATATCGAGCGTTGGCTAAACACACAAAGCAGTAGCAATTAATAGGGGGGGGGCTGTGAAATTTAGGACTTGTCTTGTCCCTTCTTTCCACCAAGTGTAGACCGCCAGTCGAAATCTCCTACAAGAGGCGGAAGACTACTGACGGGCACATGGTAGAGAACAGGAGAGGGCCTGGGAAAATTCCATTAAAAGCCTTACCTTGCACTCCACTATCAATGAACATTCACAAAATCCAAAACTCACTAATCACCACTGACCATGATCGCATATCACCAAATTTTAATTTTTTAGGTGATACTAAGTCCTTATAAGGACTGGCTTAAAGGGGCGAAGCAAAAATGCTTTTCATCTTCCCCGTTATCTGTAGAGGACAGTGTAGGGATAAGGTGTTATTGAGCAATTAAAGCTCTGATCATGGCAGGAGGGTAACAGCAATAGCCGAGCCTCAGTTCAATCCGTGATACTAAGATTGAAGTAATGCAGAAGTCTTATTTTCATATACAAGTTGCCAAAAGGTGTCTCACCTTATTAATAAAATACTCTGGATTAGAGGTAGTTGTTGGAAGTTTGTCCACTTGCTTGTACTATAAATTAAAGATACCAAGAAATTATATAATTGCTTTAATCCTTTATCCAAGTGTAAGCAAACAAACTTTGCACCTAAAATATAATCAGGACAGGGCAAGGTGCTAAGGTGATCAACACTTAAGTTATCATTTACAGGTAGTGCAGTTTAGTGAAAATGACATCCCATTAGACGTAAACCACATCAGAAACCATGAAATGTTTGTATCCATTGATGGTAGTTTTCAATGCTATAATGAAAATGAAGATTTTGAGGAGGAAATTTAAGCAAAACATCAGAGGACGTTAGAAGAAAAGAGAGTGTGTGAGGATGATACTCTCTAGCTGGAATGAGTGACTACTCAGGATGCTAAAAAATTTATTATTGGATTATGATGCTGTTTCATGCAGTAAGGCAATATTATATCTGTGCTTACCCTTACATATGCTGATTTTGTTTAATTGCAGCCCATCAAAAAAAAAAAAAAAAAAAAAAAAAAGACACTTGGTCAATTCCTGCAATGCCATTGACTGCTAAAAACTGCATGCATGTTTTAATAAATATATAAATGAAATTATTTTTATAGTACATGTTTGACTTTAATTAAAAGTAATTGTTTAAGTCAGTAATTTTGCTATACAATAAACAAAAAACTTGTATTTTGTCTTATGTTCATGCAGTTTCATTTAATTGGGGCAGCTGCTAAATTGGGCCAAATTATGCTATTCCCAATGTGGTCCATTTAACTGGAATCCAGTGTGTGTGTGTGTTTCTTATTCCTTACTAGTTACATTTTAAATCATTCCTATTTTTACCTGTGAGAACTATGACTCTTTCATTTTCCCCCTCTTTACATTCCTATCATCTGCAGTCTTTTCACCAGGAGAACACAGTTTCATCATGATTCATTAGGCACACTCTTAATCATCAGTTTGCCATACAGTGTTTTTTTTCTCTCTCTCTCTCTCTGTGTGTGCTCATCTTCTCTTGCTATTTTATATTCTACATTCTCTTTCCTCTCATCTCTCCTTTCTTTTCTGTGCTTTAGGATTCATCAAAGACTTCTTTTGTATAATGCATGCTTTCTTCTGTGAAAAGAATCTGCATAAGCTTGCAATTTCTCTTAGAATGTCCATTTCACCATTCTCCTCACTTTTCACCATTTCTTCCATATTATCTCTCTTTCATTATTTTGAAAGTTTATTTTTCACTTGGTTAGACTATAATAAATTTAGTTTAATCCATTATCCAAGTGTGGGCAAACAAAGTTTGCACCTGAAAATATCTTCAGGACTAGAGTAAGGTAGTACAACACCGGGCAACTCATAGCAAAGGTGGGCCAAGCTAACATCACTCCTATCTCAGTATCTCCCATAATGCAAAACACATCTCCTTGCAGATATGTATAATGTTATGCATTAAGGGAAGGGCCACTACCCAGACTAGTTTCGACCTTTATTGAGGTCTCTTCAGTAGGAGCCAGGCACAGAGGTGGAGATACCAGGCAGAAGCAATGGCAAGGTCATCTTTACCTATAGGAGTTGCCAAAAGGTGTGCCACCTTTTTATTAAATTACGCTTAACATTATACATATCCGCAAGGAGATGTGTTTTGCATTATGGAAGATACTGAGATAGGAGTGATGTTAGCTTGGTGCACCTTTGCTACGAGTTGCCCGGTGTTGTACTACCTTATCCCAGTCCTGAAGATATTTTCAGGCGCAAACTTTGTTTGCCCACACTTGGATAAAGGATTAAACTAAATTTATTATTATCTCTCATTATTCATATTTCATTCTCCTTCACTCTGTCCTGTAGCTGTATTCCTGTCTACATTTCCCCAACACACATTTTTACCCCTTTCGTCAATAGCATTTACCACTCATTGCTCTCTCTCTCTCTCCTACTTTTGACACTTCTAGCACTTTTTTTTTGGAACACTAACTCATTCTTTCACTATTTTTGCCTACCATCCACAATCCTCTCACCTGCACTAATGAATACATTGCCTCTCACAAAATTCCTGAAAAACATCATCTCAGCAGTCATTGCTTTCTCATTCTTTGGAGTCATTGCTGAACTGCTTATGTTCAGATAACAATGTATAACAATAAAACTTCAGAAACACCTGTCACTCAAGCACTGCAGACTTGCTTAAAATTATTCAATATTTCAGTAAATATGAAATGTTAATTCCTATGTTTTCTGCAGCATCATAGGTGCCCTCCCTCAATGAGTCTTTGGACTCCCTGGAGGTGTTATGTAATAATAATAATATGTTCTCTGTTTTACTTAGAAGAATGGTCAACCAGAATTATCATTGAATTTTAGTTATGTTATGGTGAATATTAATGCTAATTACAAGAATAAATTTGAAGGAATTTGATTTTCAGGGCTTGGCAAATATTATATAAAAAGATACCGATTAAAATAAAAGTTGGTCAGAGAAGTTTCTTGATACATGTGTAGGAGATTATTAACAGGATGAAAGGGAATCAAGATTTAGAAATGCACCATTCTTGAAATGGCACAAAGGTTTTAGTGAGCATGGAAGTTAATATCAGCTTTTGAATAAAAATTGAATAATGAATATTTCAAGAAATTTGAAAGAATTTTTCTATGATATGTGTGGTATAGTTATCTTCCTGTGATAATGATGTCAATAGCAATAATTTAATATAATTTTCTTTAATAGGACACTAACTTCATGCTTACAGACTTCACCAACCAAGAAGCTGTCAGAAGATAAGAAACAAATTAAAGATAAAAAGAAGCCTGTTTCTTAGAACTTCCGTTTTTTTTTTTTTTTTTTTTCCATGAAAAACAAGTGTAAAGAATTGTATTTATACAACTAAACCAAGTGCCAGAAATAAGAATTTTCAGATATATGGCAAATTCAAATAGGCCTTTAGCCAGGACCAATAATACTGTTTTGCAAATGTATATGAAAAATCAAATGTGCAACAACTAACTAAAAAAAAAAAAAAAAAAAAAAAAAATAGAATGTTGTGAAATCCACAGAAACCAAATATTTTCAGATCTCTCTTTTCTTAACTAATGCAAAGCATAGTATTTATTGTAGTCTGTTATTCCTAATTTTTATAAAGTGCTATTTCAGCATTTTTTTCCTTTTGTATTGCCTTTAACTTCATATATATGATGATCTCTCAATTATCGGACCTTCATATTACAACACCTTCAGTTAACCAGTCCTTGAATGGGTTAGCATGTCAACCAGCTTCTGTTATAGCACAATGCTAGGTAACTGTACTTTTAGTTAGTCATACACTTAGCTATATATGACCAGCAAACTGATTTCCAGATGTGATTGGATAAGTGAGAGATTACTGTATTTTCTTTTTTTTATATATCAAGAAATCCCTTGGCTACCTTAAACTTTATCTGTTAACAAAACTTCCATTATTATTTATATTAACTGTGCTTGCAGTTGGTAACATAGTAACAATGTATACTTTTTTTTTTTTTTTTTGACACAATGGTTATATTATAAAAGAAAATTGTTGCTGATTTTTAATAGAAAATTAATAAAATAAAGAAAAATGCCTTCCTCTTCCCAAAACCAAATATACATTATTTAATGCTGCATGATGACATCCTCCAAAATTAACAATATAAACTTTGCTAATGGGGGGGGGGGGGGGGACAAAGAAAAACTATACTTCGAGGTTATGTGGTCAATATATTTAACACTGCTGTGAAATTAGTGATTTTTGTCTGTTTTAACATTCTATTTTCCTATAATAATTAGTTTTTTTTATTGTAATATTACTGTTGATTTTCTTGTGTTTAAAAAGAATTTGATGTATTCCCTGATATTTTGTTGGAATACTATAATATTAAAGGTAGTACTATAAAATTGCACCAAAACCTGCTGAGAACAACAAATAAGCAACAAAAGGAATATTAGTGAAATTGTTAACAAGGTTGCTTGCCCCACTAAACAGAATCATGCCACTTTGGAAATATCAAGACTAAATTAAATTATTGGACAGACAAGGGAATTGTAAAAAAAGTTGAAAAGCGATTTGAGATGCATCAGGATAAGAAGGGAGAAGAATAAGTAACAAAACAAAAAAAAAGCACTGAATCAGGTAAAATTTCACAATAATCAGATAGGTAAAAAGGTTTATAAAAATAAGGATATTATGTGGTATACCTTACCCCAGTCCTGAAGATACTTTCTCACACTTGGATAAAGGATTAAACTAAATTTATTATGTGGTATGGAGATTCATTCATAAAATGTGTGATTGATAACCATGTCACTACTTAGCTTTCTAGGTGCTGAAATCAGAAATTTAATGGAAGTAACTGAAAAACAGAACAGAAAAGAAAAGTAAAAGAAACCATAATTCTCCCAAGTTCAAATGATTTCAATAGCAATAAATACAGTATGTACTGTTGGAAGAAGTGAAGAGTGAGAAAGTGAAAATAGTGTATTTACCCAGATGTGTGAAAGGGTCTTATAAAAAGATTGTATTTTCTTATAAAAATACAACCTTTCAACCACCTACGGACCATATAAAAAATTAGCATCCCTTATCTGCTCCACCAAAGGCAAGCCACAGTCTCTAGACCTACCCAGTGTTTACCAGGTCTCTTGTAGTTGTAAACTATCCTACTATGGCCAAACAGGCAGGACAGCCAACATCACAATTGCTGAACATAAGGACTATATCTGTTTCCATCCCTGCAGCCACTCAGGACTTTGCTGACCATGCTTTAGACACCAGCCATAGAATACACTGGAAAAAAGCTACTTTACTTCATCACAGCAAATATGATTATGAAAAACTTTTCCTAGGTTGGTCGATTGGTAGAGCCTCTGCTACTAATGGTTCAGCAAAAAGTTAAGCAAGTTTGAGCACAGCTAGTATTTGGAAGGGGACAATCGTTCTATGCTGTTGGCACATTCTCCCTCGATGAGTCTTTGGACTCCCTGGAGGTGTCACATAATAATAATAATAATCTGCTTCTACCTTACAAAACTATCCTAACCTCAACAAATTTAGTTGCTTGAAACTGCCACAAATTTGGGAAACTCTCATCCTCCACACTAGGGGACATTATTTATGACTTTAGGTCTACTCTCAGTTGACATGCTTCATGCATCCAGACACTACATATTACTTAGTGTAGTATCTGCATACATATATCTTATGATTTTTATTCCCTGATGATGCCAGTTTGACTTTGCTGAAATATGGAAATATTAGTTACATTTATTTTAGTTAATATAGTAGTCTATGTTATAATTTCCTTTAAAAAATACAGCTATAAAGTCAACATATAAGCCTTACCACCAGACAAACTGTATAGTTGGCATGCCTTCAGTCTATTGTCATAACCAACATTATATAATCCTGATATCATTTTTGTTTTGCAGCTCTGCACCCTCTCCAAGGATAATTCTTCCCCTTTACATCCTGGTGACCAGATCCGAGCACAAATATTCTTGTGATCAAACCTTTATACAATGGACCATACCCTTTTATCTCTCATGGTCAATTACTTCCTAAATATTTTAGCAATTCTTTGAGTTGTCTTCAAAGCCTTTTGCAATAAGTCCTCTGAACTTCAAATTTCTATTTCAATCATCCCAAGATTCCTTGCTTCCTCCACTTCTTCCAGTATATCTCTACTAAGTGAGCATGAAGCATCTCATCTGTGGGTCCCAAATTTTGAAACCTTACATTTAGTTTCATTAAGCTGACATTACCATTAATTGTTTGCCTTTCCAGCTTCAAATCTTATTGAAGAACCAAGGTGTCTGCACTCTTAACTCTTCCAAGCTTCACATCATCTGCAAACATCTGAATATCTTCCTATAGGCCAATGACAATATCATTGACATAAAAGTTGAGCAGTACTGAACTCTGTAAAATTCCAGTTGTGACCCTCCCACTCACTGATACTGCCCTCTTATATACAACTCTCTGATACCTATCATAAAGTTAGTTACCAATGAATCCACTAACCTGATATCCAAATCCATATGTTGCAACTCAAAAACCCACTTATGTAGCACCCTGTCAAATGGCTTTGCAAAATCTCAAAAGATGATAGTATATGCCTTATTCTTATCTGCTGCTCTTGATACTCTATTCTAAAAGGCAGCCAGATTACTAAAACAGGAATGCCCCTTAACAAATCCATGCTGGCCTGCATAAATAATATTGCCCTAAGCTGCCCAGTTCTGTATACGAGTTCCTACCAATTTCTCCAAAAGCTTAACAACTACAGAAGAAATACAAGTTGTCCTATAGTTTTGGGTGACCATAATTTAAAAATTAAAAAAAAAATGGGATATCAGTTGTGGAGGGAGGGATGGGTTCGAGATCCCCCCCCCCCAAAAAAAAAAAATAAAAATAAATAAAATATTCAAATATTATGAAAATTGTTAATACAAATTAGAGCAAAATTAGATATTTAACAAACTGCTCTTTTTCAACTATTATGATTAAAAAAGTAGCTATGTGTTTTTTTTTGTAGTAGCAGCTATTTAAGTAATAAGTAATGAAGAGTTAAAGTGGTAAATAAAACAAAATACTGTCTTTTTTTTTTAATAATAAAGTGAAATCTCCAATAAAAATACATAAAATCACCTCAAAATTTACCCATTATCACACCTGAAATCCCAAATGTTTCTGTTTCTTGGAATTCTGCTGTAGTTATTATTGGTGTGTTCTTGTCTCCTATACACTTTTCAAGAGAATGTGTCTTTTCAATATTGTTTTTGCTTTATGCTCATACTCATGAAAATCATCATTTATTCCTTAGACATAGGTTGTTATAATTACCATTGATTTTACTGTATCAATGGTAATCAATGATTTTACTTTTGCTGTCATTATGCGACACCTTCAGGGAGTCCAAGGACTCATCACGGGAGGGCACTCTACTTCACTAAATACATAATACATCTCGTTCTCTCCACTACTACTTGATTCTCCTACTATGACGCTACTGCCATCGCCATGTACCGCTGATCATTACCAACAACAGTTGTTGTTGTTTTTTTTGTCTGTAAATTGCATTTGTTCTGAAGGCCGCTTTATCTGTACATGGGATTGACAAATTTCCAGGAGACAAAACTCTGCTACCTCCGTGTGAAATCGGCTAACTCACCTTCAACTGAAAAAGCCCATATAATATCTGTACATGGGATTGACAAATTTCCAGGAGACAAAACTCTGCTACCTCCGTGTGAAATCGGCTAACTCACCTTCAACTGAAAAAGCCCATATAAAGATTCCCTTCGTCATGACAAGAATTGATCCCATGTCTTTTCCAATCAAAGTGTGCAATGCTCCACTGTTCTTCAAATTGCACTACAGTGGCACTCAATATGCAGTTTATTTTTTTCCTAGTTCCATAATAAATACTAAATAGGAAACTTTCTACTGAAGCAATTGATCCAAGCAGTATCAAAATAAACTTAACAAAGGTTTTCATATTTTTAAAAGAAATGTTTCATTATAAAAATGTTGGAAAATTTCTTTCCATCTAAACACAAACAGAAGTCTGACAGTCATTCCAAAATACAATTTTTTCTTCAGTCTAACTTTCAGGTAGTAGAATTTTTTTTAATTATCTGGGTCTACGACCTGTACTAATGTGGACACTAAATTTATTGTTGTCAAGCTATTGTAACATTTTTCCACTTGATAGTTTTATTTGGTGGTGTCCATGGCATAGAATTAAATTGTTTGAAAGAATGAATCCATTCTTTTATGTATTCCATTACTATATTATAAAATTCATTTTAAAGTTGTGAATATCGCAGAAAGTCATTAATCAAATTATGCAGTAAGTTTTCAGTAGTGGCAGGTAAATATCCTTCATTTTTGCTTCATTTTAATTTTGTCGATAAAAATTTCAATCTCAGCTCTGACTTCAAATGCTGATGCATCTTGTTTTTCAGCCCTCTGAATTGTAGATTAAAAGAGTTTACGTTGTGTAAGAAATGCATTAAAAGAAGATGAAAAGAGGCTGCTGGCATCTGAAATAAGGTGCTATAGACGACTCCTAAGATACCATACGCTGACCATGTCAAGTTTTGACGTAAGGCAAAGAATCATTTCTTTCGCCGATACAAAGGATAACATAAAGATTTGAAGGAAAAAATTCATCTGGCTTGGTCATATGAGCAAATCTAATGGTCTCCAAATACAGGTTCTTGAAGAACAATCCAGGAACTCAAAAAAGAGGCCGACTTAGAATGAACTGGATAGACAATATAAAATATTATTATTATTACGGGTATCTCCATGGAGTCAGTAGCTCATCACAGAAGACCCAAACTAGCAAAACAATATCTGTCATATCTCTTCTTGAATTCATTTACAGACGAAGAACTCACAACTAAGTCAGGCAATGAATTCCACTCATTCACCACCCTCCAGGCAAAAAAAAACCTTGTTCTCACACCCTTGTTAATCACACTCTTCTTTAATTTCCAGGGATGATACTCTTGTTCTTCCATCACTTTCAGCTGTGTGATAGTGATGGAAGATATAAAATTACAATCCTATAAAAACCTTTCAGTAATTTAAATGATTCTATCATATCCCCTCTTCTCTACCTATCAACTAACCTCTGCAATCCACAAGCTCTCAATCTCTCAATGTAGGGAGCATTTTTTACATTGCTTATCAACTTAGTCACTCTTCTCTGAACCCTCTCCACAGCCTCCTCATCTCCAAGGAATCCAGGTGACCAGACCTGAGCACAGTAATCCAAATGTGAAAGTATCAACGCTTTATAAAGGGGAATAATAACCTCAAAAATACAAACTTATTTAATACTGACCATTTACAAATATCTTACATTATACCCTACCAGTTTTGCTAGCACTGTCTAGCTTTTTTTTTCAAGGCATTTAGGAAAGACATAAAAACTAGTAAATGCAAATTAATAGGAACATAAAAACATTGTAAACAAACTACTAGCTAAGGTTATACGTTCGTGTGACAGAGACTGAAAGGACTTATTGTTCTTATTCATTATCACACGTGCGTGTTTGTTGTAAACGTGTAATGTGATTACTAGCTAGCTGTAGTTCAGATGGATTTAGAGAGAGGATCAGGTTTTTCCACGAAATGTTTAGGATGGTACCCTGATTTCTGTTGAGGTTTCTGCCAGTTATTAACACTATTGTAGCTTCCTTGAATAAACGATGTCTGTAGTCACCATCCAGATATGGCATGGAGCTGTTTTACCACTCTATCATGTGGTTACACGTACAGAAATGATGTGCTAAGCCAGAAGAGATAATTCTGTTGTGGTTTACATCACCAACATGTTCTTTTTGTCTGATTTCTAAACTCCGTGAAGTTTGTCCGATGTAGGCAAGACCACAGGAGCAAGGAATATAATATACTCCTGGATATTTGTAGAATGGCACTTTATCTTTTGGGAATCCTAAAACCTGTCTGATGCTGGTGGTTTTATTGAAGACCACTCTGATGTTGTATGCTCTTAGTATTCTGGCTATTTGATAAGAAATTGACCTGATGAAAGGAATCACTACAGTAGAAATGTGCTGAGAGCTTGATTCTTGTCTGGGGTAGTCATCGTATAGATATTTTTTGATGATGTTTGGAGGATATCCATTTTGTGATAATGTGTTGGCTATTAGTGAGAGTTCAGTCTGTGTATCCTCCACTTCTGATCTAAACTTTCTGGCCCTATTTTTCAACATGTGGATAATGCTCACTTTGTGTTTCTTGTGATGGGTTGAAGTATAATGAAGATATCTTCCAGTGTCTGTAGGCTTTCTGTAAATAGATAATTTGACACTATTTGATTGTTTCTTTATCAAGATGTCTAAAAAATGCAGCTGGCTGTTGTTTTCCACTTCCAGAGTGAATTTTATCTTGTTATGTATTGAGTTGATTTTATCCACAAACGATTTTAGGTTTTCTAAGCTGCCTTGCCATATAATGAAAATATCATCAACATATCTCCACCATATAGATGGTCTAGGGGAGATTGTGGAGAGAATTTCTTTTTCAAGTTTTTCCATGAAAAGGTCTGCACAAGATGGTGATAGTGGGCTTCCCATTGCTAGGCCTTCTAACTGTTGGTATATAGTGTTGTTAACCTTGAAGAAATTAGATTGAAGGCAGTGTCTAAACATCTGTTGATGTCTAGAGGAAAGATATCTTGGATGATGTTTATTACCTCTTCTACTGGTACATTGGTGAAAAGGGATACAACATCTAGACTGGCTAGCATCTAGAAATGTCATCAAGGGCATAGATAAAATTCACTCTAGAAGTGGAAAACAACAGCCAACTGCATTTTTTAGACATCTTGATAAAGAAACAATCAAATAGTGTCAAATTATCTATTTACAGAAAGCCTACAGACACTGGAAGATATCTTCATTATACTTCAAAACATCACAAGACACACAAACTGAACATTATTCACATGTTGAAAAATAGGGCCAGAAAGTTTAGATCAGAAGAGGAGGATACACAGACTGAACTCTCACTAATAGCCAACACATTATCACAAAATGGATATCCTCCAGACATCATCAAAAAATATCTATACAGTGACAACCCCAGACAAGAAGAATCAAGCTCTCAGCACATTTCTACTGTAGTGATTCCTTTCATCAGGTCAATTTCTTATCAAATAGCCAGAATACTAAGAGCCTACAACATCAGAGTGGTCTTCAAACCAACCACCAGCATCAGGCAGGTTTTAGGATCCCCAAAAGATAAAGTGCCATTCTACAAATATCCAGGAGTATATTACATTCCTTACTCCTGTGGTCTTGCCTACATCGGACAAACTTCACGGAGTTTAGAAATCAGACAAAAAGAACATGTTGGTGATGTAAACCATAACAGAAGTATCTCTTCCGGCTTAGCACATCATTTCTGTACGTGTAACCACATGATAGCGTGGTAAAACAGCTCCATGCCATATCTGGATGGCGACTACAGACATTGTTTATTCAAGGAAGCTACAATAGTGTTAAAAACTGGCGGAAACCTCAACAGAAATCAGGGTACCATCCTAAACATTTCGTGGAAAAACCTGATCTCTCTAAATCCATCTGAACTACAGCTAGCAAGTAATCACATTACATTGTTTACAACAAACACACATGCGTGATAATAAGAATAAGTCATTTCAGTTTCTGTCACGCGAACGTGTAACCTTAGCTACTAGTTTGTTTACAACGGTTTTATCCTTTTAATTTGCATTTGTAGTTTTCATGTCTTTCTGTGAATGCCTTGAAAAAGCTAGACAGTTTGCTAGCGAAACTGGTAGTGTATAATGTAAGATATTTGTAAATGGTCAGTATTAAATAAGTTTGTATTTTTAATTTCCAAACGACCAAATATGTTTAATTTGAATAATAACTTCTTTATCTTTGGATGTTAGTTTGTTCCTCAACAACCAAGTAATCCTGTGTGCAATCTTGGACACCTTAGCAATGTGTCCCTTGAACTTCATCTCCCTATCTACCAACACCCCTAAGTCCCTAGCCTCATCAATCTCTTGGAGTACTGTTCCATCAGTGTAGTACACAGCTGGTAATCTTTTAATCCCAAAATGCATAGCTTTACACTTTTCCACTTTGAACTGGCATCCATTACCTTTTGCCCATTCTACCAGCTTATTTAAATCATCCTGCAAACTTTCAACATAAACTTTGCATCATCAGCAAACAACCGAATGCTCCCTTTAAGCCATTTCCTATATCATTTGTATACAAATTAAACAATGGCCCTAGCCCAGAGCCCTGAGACACACCATTGGTCACCTGCCTCATCCTGGATTCTGCTCCTCCATACACCACCTGATATCTCTCCCTGAACCATTTTCCTATCCATATCACCAATTTAGTATCCATTCACATCTTCTCTATTAGACAGGTTTTTCACTGATATCTACTAGACCAGAGGTCGGCAAACTGCGGCTCTTTGGGTACGTACATGTGGCTCTGAAGTAAAAATGAAAATAAAACTATCATAGTTTCATTTATTTATTATTCACATAATGGTGATTTCATTTGTTTTATAGGTCGCGCAAAACTTTGTGGCACTAAGATGCGCGATGTCGGAGGGGAAAGCGAGCGTGGAGGGGATGGTTGAGTACATGGTAGGCAGGGCAGCCAAACAAAGTGACTGATTAGGCTTTAGGGTGCCTCGACATCTGAGGTCATTTGCAGGGCAACAAAGTGACTAATAAGTGAGTGCACGGGCTGCCTTTACTGGGAAAGGCAACGTTGGCAATGGCGAAATATGAAAGCGGAGTCTGTGTCGCTTTGCTGTTTCTGCAACTTAGTATTCTCTTTTGGCTGGGTGCATCCAGAAACTGCATTAAGGTGATAAAGGCAACCTGGCAATTATTTTAAATATATATATATATATATATATATATATATATATATATATGTATATATATATATATATTGGTTTTATTATATTTAGTTACGTTGACGGTCGCGATTTACCGCGGTGTGTTTTATTTCACTTGCAACTGTTAAATAAAACGTGTTACTGGTGAGATTTATTTTAATTATATTTTCGAATTATTGTCATTTATTATTTTGAATAATCACTTATTTTTTTCTTTTCTTTTTATATAATGTATTTATATAACGTGTTAAATAAAATGTGTTTAGGGTGCTTTTCAACACGGCTACGAAGAAAAAACTAAGAAAAACAACAGATGAACATCGTGACTTTAAAACTGAATGGACTGAATCTTTCGCATTTATCTCGAACTCAGATGGCCTTCCAACCTGTCTTATTTGCCAAGAAAAGCTGGTGCACAACAAAAAGTCAAATTTGGAAAGACACTTCAAGACAAAACATTTTTTGTCTTGAAGTGGATATTTTGTCAGAAAATATCCTGTTGGTGACACGAGAAAGAGAGCAGAAGTTCTGTATTTAATTATTGGAAAGAGTCTGCCAATGATGTTAACATTGCAAGCTTCGTAGTGAGTCTGGAGATCGCTAAGAGAGGAAAACCATTCGCAGATGGTGAATACATAAAATGTTTTATTAATGCATCTGAAGAACTTTTTCGGGATTTCAAAAACAGCAGAGATTTAAAATAAAATTAAAAACATACCGTTATCTGCCAAAACAGTAGCAGATAGGACAGTTACAATGTCCTCAAATGTGACCAACAAGTTGAAGACGTTAAATTGGCTTCAGCTTTATCAATTGAGGTAGATGAGTCTTGCGACATCAAGGACACAGCCCAAGTATCCCTTTTTGTGCGGTATATATCATCTGTGAGTCCGAGAGAAGAACTTCTGGGATTATTGCCACTCAAGGGCCAAACGCGTGGAGAGGACAGAAAATGCCATCCTTGATTGCATGGAAAAAAAAATCATATCCCACTCAATAAAATTGTCAATTGCAACGATGGTGCAAAAAATTATGACGGGAGAGAAAAAGGGTTTTGTTTCAATTTCAAAAGGAGAAATTAATCATGAAGTGATTACTTTCCATTGTATACACCACCAGGAAGAACTTTGTGCACAAACATTTACAGAAGAAATTGGTAAAATTAGGGAATTGATAATTAAGATTACCAACACCATTATAGCAAAGGTACTTAACCATCGACAATTTAAAGAGTTGCTAAGTGAAACAGAGAGTGAGTATGCAGATCACCAGTACAACAGGCTTCAATGGCTTTCCGGAGCCGACATGTTAAAGCGTTTTGCATCTTGCATAAATGAAATCGAATTATTCCTCGGCAACAGTGATGTTCAATATCCAGAATTAACAGATCAGTGGTTGCAAAAATTGTACTTTATGGTGGACGTTACATCACAACTGAATCATCTCAGTTGTAAGTTACAAGGCAATACTGCTTTTTCAATGCTAGAGGAAGTTATTTCATTTGAAAAGAAATTGATTCTGTTCGCTGAAGAATTAGAGAGGGGAACTTTAGTTCATTTCCCAAACTTCTCTCAATATCGCCGAGAAAACAATGCGCTCATTAACAAAGAGTATTCAAGACAGTAGTTTTAAACGTGAGAGAATCTTTTCTTCAAAGGTTTCAGGAATTCTGAGATAAAGCGACTCTAGCTTTTACAAATCCTCTTAATGACTACATCTGGACTAGTGTGCGTCGATTTCGTCTCCTGGGTTCCAAAGGGATTATGAAGCTATGGATATGGTGAAAAGATGATTATTGGAAGACAGAAAAAAGAGGAGTGATGTATTAGAGATCAATAACCTTCAGAGAGGGCGTTATAGGATGTCGGATGATAAATTTTTCATTATAAGAAATGGGAGAGTACAAGGGGAATTCCGTGGAAGTTAAGTAAGAGGAAACATTCAGGGATGACCCTATTGTTCTGGTCCCTCTTGTCAAATGCTGAAACATTTCCCCTGCATCTATCCCATAAAACCCTTTAAGATAAGATATGATAGAAACTTAAATGTTGCTATCATATCCCTCTTTTCCTCCTATTAATAAAAATTTTCTCCTAAAATTTGAAAGGCATTGCTAGTTCCCCTTGCACATTCTTGCAAAAACCCTAGCTAATATCCTGTCAATTTTGATTTGAGATTATGCAATATCCTAAGAACCTCCAATTCATCCACCTCTGTTCCCCACATTGGTGCTGTTACATAGGCTGAAGCAGTAACCTCACTAGGAAGATATATGCTTGCAAAGTGGTCACTCAGTAACTCAATTATTTTATATGCTTCTGTCTCCTCATGACCACCATCACTCATCTTCCATAGTCATTCTTCCTCTTCCTTGCTACATAACGTAAGAACTCTTTGGGATTTCTTTTGGCCTGCTCAGGTTTATGCCAGCAAAGGTTGGTCGATTGGTAGAGCCTCTGCAGAGGTAGGCAAATCTGGGGAATAGGGTTGATGTTCCAACAATTCATAGTGCAGATTCGTTAATTTTCCCATTGTGAAAACACTTTTGTGGGAAGTTGCATTGTCCTGATGAAAGATGATTTCTTGATTCTGCAAACCGGATCTTTTCTCACAAATTTTTCTCCACAAATAATATTCCACAGTTACTGTTTTACCCTTTTCAAGATGATTAGTAAACAAAATGCCTTTAGCATCCCAAAACACTGATGCTGTGACCTTTCCTGCTGATGGAACCGACTTTTTCTTTCGCGCTGAACAACTGGCTTCTTTTCACTGTTTTGACTGTTGTTTGAATTGTGTGTCATGGTGAATCCAAGTCTCATCCATAGTAATAAATCGACGCAGAAAATCAGTTTTATTCTTGTTAAAATCCTCCATGCACTGTTCAGATATTTTCATGCGAAGGCGGTTTTGATCTGTTGTGAGCAAGCGCAGCACCCATCTTGCGCAACGCTTCATTTGCGCAAGATGCATTGCAAAATTTTATTTGCAATTCTTCATGCAAAATATATCCTACATGTACTTTTGAAATGCCTATAGTCTCATCAATTTCACGCACTTTGACTCGCCGGACATCCAATACCATACCATGCACTTGATTAATGATTCCTGGTGGTGTTACACTTTTTGGACGTGTTTCACGTGGATCATCTTCACGGCTGGTACGGCCACGTTTATACTTGGAAGCCCATTTCTTAATTGTCGAAAATAAAGGAGGTGTGCCCATAAAAGTTTCTGTACTTCGAAGGAATTTCTTTTCGCGTTAAACCTTCTTTTACAAAGAATTTTATCCATTTCAAGGGATTCAGACAACACTTTTGCCTCAGACAGCTGCATAAAACAAACTACTTGATAGAATGACTTGCAATTTCACATGGATGCTTATGACAGATGTACCGAAGTGTTGCCATGTATAGTCGAGGCCGAGAACGTTTCAGACCACCCTCGTACAAACTGGCAAAGCACAAAGCCCACTCTCAATCCAACCTCAAATCTACTCTTCTGATATTCCCTTTCAGCCGACCATAGTGGGCATTGCCCACAAAGCATTCCTGGTGAGATTTTTACAGGATAGTTCACCATTACTTTCCCCAATCCCCCAATTTTTTCCAGGTTCAGAACAGGCATATGGCTGTGATGTATTCATGACTGTAATCCATGTGTGTGTGGTGGGGGGAGAATCATCGACATAGCCAAAGCAGTACAAGGAGCACACGGAAACATCTAAGACTCCTCAAAGGACAAGACGACAACAACAACAATCCATGTGTGTTCACGGGGGCCAGTTTTCCTGTTCTGGGGGACGAAAAACCCCTATATCTCCGTATGAGACCGGCTAACTCACCTTTAGTCGAAAGAGACCAGATAAATGTTCCTCATGTCACGGACGGGAATCGAACCCAGGTTCTCTCTCCGATCTACACCAACTTTATAACTTCAATTTTAATTCCATACACTTTTATTCTTTGATACAAATACCAATGGCAGCGTATTTTTCTTTTTTTTAAGAATTCAAAGTTGCCAAGAAATATGTTGATAATTCCCTTTCTTCTTATTGTTCATGACATTTATCTATTCTTGGTTTTGCAATCTGTCATATGTTGGATTTAATGAGATAACACATCATGTGTGGTTCGATAGGTAAGGTTAACAGTAATTTTAACTAATAGTTTAATTTCTGTTAAAAATAGAAAACGGGCTTTATTTTAAAATGATCCACAATATTGACGTTATCTTTAAGGCCGCAAATATTAATCAACTGCATAAAAATAAATCTCTTATGTCTTTATATCCCCCCCCCAAGGAATAGTGAGCTCTGTCTATCAGTAATAACAGCAAGCAGGTCTCCAACTTTATCATTACTGATGTTCCCAATTCTAACTATTACTATTACACTGAACGGCTTCTAAGTACAAAATTTCTTAAATGCATGTTAATTACAGTTCAGAAAAATTGTAATACTTTCACCCACCTATACCAAAGATCAAATAACTCGGAACTCTTCTATAAAAAGTATAGGCACGAAAACGTTCATCGTGTTAGTGACTAAAATTAAGCCTATTAACAATAACATAGATCCATAAACTTTATCGATCTGTGTTATTTTTTTAATTTGTTCTGCAGGATTTGAGGAGGTGAAAATTATTTTATTTAGTTTCATTTGTTTGATACGTGTTATTTGTCATACTACAATGTTGTAATCATGGTGATGGTAATTGTAATGATGGCTTTGGTGTTAGGTGTCTTGAGAGAGCTTTGTTCACCGAGCATGCTGACTTGCAAATTCAGAGAAACGTAAGCAATTAGGGTGGAAGCAAGTGAGTGTGAGTATGACCAAGTGAGCAATCTAGACTCTTAAGCAAAAATATTGAATACGGTAGTCAATCCATAAAACAAAGGTAGGTGGGGGAATAAAGGGATGATGCCGTTTTTATATACTAATGTGAGAAGGATCAGG
The DNA here is from genome assembly GCF_054136105.1 of Typopeltis vanoorti. Classification (NCBI taxonomy): domain Eukaryota; kingdom Metazoa; phylum Arthropoda; class Arachnida; order Uropygi; family Thelyphonidae; genus Typopeltis; species Typopeltis vanoorti. The sequence continues at coordinate 38,366,034 of NC_143571.1, forward strand.
AACAAGAGGGAGGAATTTTTGGCATTGATTACTGCAACCTTGCCAAAATCTATACGCATTAGTGAAACTTGGCTAACAACAGATGATGAAGTTACAGGGACCGAAGGTGAAGAGTTTAGCATTTTCAGGGAAGATAGGATGAGGAGGAGTACTGCTGATGATAGCAGATGAATTGCAATCGAAAAGAACAGGAGACATGTGGGAGAATGGCTGTTTATTTGAAGCAATCTGGTGTGAGATGAAGACCAGTAAGACGAAATATGCAGTTGGTTGTTGCTATAGGCCAGGGAGATTTACAGATGATCTGGAAGACATGCATCTCCAAATTAGTACAGTGAGTACAGGTCGAGTGATTACTATGGGGGACTTCAACTATGGAGATATACACTGGAAGGAAGAAAGATCACATGGCAGAAAGGAAATAGAATTTATACACCAGCTGACAGAAGGTAGCATGTGATTGAGAGGACTAGAGGAGGGAATGTATTGGACCTGCTCATAGGATCAAAAGAGTTATCCATAACCAAAGTGACACCATTGACTTCAATTGGTGAAAGTATTCATTTGGTCTTGACTTCGGAAAGTGTAAAGCATGAGGAATGTTCTATTAAGAAGGGATATTTGAGAATTTCAAGGCAGGTGATTATGACATGCTTAAGAAGTTTATATCTGTACTATGGCATAAAACACTGCAGGGTAAGGATGTTAGTAGTGCATGGGATATAGTTAAGGATCATCTAGAGGAAGCAATATTAAATTGTATACCTTGTAAGGAGGATTAATTGGATAGGAGTTAGATGGATGAGTAATATCATTAAGCACAAGCTGCAGAAGAAAATGCTGTGGAAGGTATATATACTAGGGATGTTCAATAAGTAATAAGACTAATTTTACTGTCGCGAAACCACTCATCACAATATTAATTTCTGTGGAATAAAGAAATGTTGCTGTCTGTATTAACAAAAGAGGTTGATAGATGGCGTATACAGGCTGATGTGCCAGAGTGTCACGTGACTAAACGCAAGGTTGTTTCGGCGCGCCTACGAACCGCGACCAGTCATCGAAATGGAAGCGTCTTTGTAACAGCGTTATGCGATTAAATTTTGTGCGCGTTTGCAAAAATCGGCATCGGACACTTTTAATATGATACGCGAAGCTTTCCACGATGAAGCAATGTCGAGGGCTAGTGTTTTTCGCTGGCATAAAACTTTTAAGGAAGGCAAAATGTGGAAGATCTTGAACGTGAGGAAAGACCTTCAACGTCCATCACAGAGACAATGATCAACACAGCAGCGATTATCATCAAGGAGGATCGCAGAATTACAGTACGCCAGCTGCATGTTGACCTGAATATTTCTGTGGGAAGTGTTCACTCAATCATGGCTGAACATTTGGGACTGAAACGTGTTTGCGCCCAATGGATTCCCAAACTCTTGACACCGGAGTAAATACAGCATCGAGTGGATGTGTGCACAGAATGGGAAGAAAGACTGGAACAAGAAGGCGACAACTTCTTAAAACGCATCATTGCAGCAGATGAAGCTTGGTTGTATCGCTATGACCCTACAATGAAACAACAAAGCAGTGAATGGAAGCATCCGTCTTCGCCTACCCCCAAGAAAGCAAAAACTGTAAAATCGGCTGGTAAAGTTATGACCATAATGTTTTTTGACTACGAAGGCATTGTTTACCAACACGCTGTAGAACCCGGGAATACTGTAAACGGCTCATACAATGCGGATGTTTTACGAACAATGGGACAGCACGTCAAAAGGAAGCGTCCATTGCTGAAGAATGTCTTCTTCTTTCACCACGATAATGCAAGGCCACATATTGCTGGTTGTGTAGTAGTGGACGTTTTGCAGAAGAACAACATAGATATCATACCACACTCTCCGTACAGTCCTGATCTCGCACCGTGCGATTTCTGGCTGTTTCCTCAGCTCAAGAAACCACTAAGAGGCCGCCATTTCGAAAGCAACAAAGCATGTGTAAAAGCTGCGGAGGCGGTTTTGAAAGAACTCTCAAAAAACGGACTTTCACATGTGTTTAAGAAGTGGACGCAACGTTGGGACAAATGCATCGCGTCTCACGGTAGTTACTTCAAAAAAGAACATGTAAAGATGACGATTAAAGCTAATCTGTTTTCTGTTTAAATATATTCATAACTCATTCAACAGCCTCCGTATAAAGAGGAAGGTTACCAGCATGGCAAGGAAGGCAAAATCAGATTATGAGAAGAATTTATTATTGTGACCTCCAGTTAGTCCAAAGACTCATCGAGGGAGAGTGTGCCAACAGCATCGAACGATTGATCCCTTTCCAACTACTTACCGCGCTCAAACTTGCTTAACATTTTGCTGAGCCATTAGTAGCAGAGCTCTACTACCAATCGACCAATAAATTCGTTTTTTCGTTGTTAAGCCGAAAACGCTTTAGACCACCCTCATATTTGCATGAATTGTGTAAACACAAGGATATGTTATGAGGAAAATATAGAAGTTGATGCAGTTCACTTCATACTTCAGTTCTGTGAAAAACACCTGAGAGAATGCAGATTTTTTAAAAAAGAGAGGGGAAAACCAACATCTGTGAGATTTTGCCTGAAGTTAATATGTGAAAAAAAAGAGTGGTTATCTTTTAAATGAAATATCCTTTCTTGTACAGCATCGAGAAATTTTAGTGCAGAAAATTTCTACGTGACTATTCTAATGTAAGAACAGTGGGTGGACTTTGCATTGGCATAGGATTAGCAACTGTGATATATAATTGTCGAATTTGAAGTCGTCATTGAAAAGACTAGACGCGTATGTTCTCTAAAAAAGAGAAACCCCATTGTATCTGGGGTTCTCCATTATTAAAAGATACTGGAAGAGACTCAAATTGCTGCTTCTTTCTTGCAAGAATTATACGGGGACTATCTACTTCTTCCAAGAAAGAGAAACCGTTTACTTCGTTTTGTTTTTCAATTTGCTTTGGAAGAGCAAGTAATGAGTTGTTTTTCAATATTTTCGATCACATCTCCATTTACTTGATGGAAAATATTTTTTCTGTGAAGAATGCAAGAGGCAAGTGTAGATCACTCATTGGACGTAGCGTTTGCTTCATCAACGCTAGATTACTGCCTGTGGATTTGAATTGTGCCCACTAAATATCTAAAAGTATATCTCCATATAAAAGAATAAAAGGCGTGAGATCTTTGGAATCAGACAATCAAAGAGACGAAGAAGAACACTTACTCATTTAATATTTAAATATAAACAGAATTTTCACCTAATTCTTACATATTACCTTAAATCTTAAATTGCAATGAGAATACATTTCAAATTCCACTGACTTTATCTTAATAGGAAAATTTTATTTAAAAAAAAGTCAGCTGATGCCTTTTATTTCCTTATAGCCTTATATTTTAGCCATATCTATATTCATGGCTTTTTTTTAGCCAGAACGGTCCAGAAAAGTTTACCAGAATGCGTTCCGGACAGTTCTTCCAGCTGAATAAAAGCCTTGTCTATATCTATCTTTTGGACACTAATTGGAGAAGCTCAATCTTGAAAGGTAGCCAATCAGAGATAGCTGGCCCAACACTGATTATTAAAAAAATCAGCTAATGCATTTTATCCCTAATAGGGAGTAGGCGAGACCTTTATACTCTATCTAGCTTTTGGAGACTGAGTGGGTAGTTCAATCTCCACCGGTAGCCAATCAGATATAGATAGTCCATGTCTATCACTAGTTATAGGCAGGCAAACAAGTGCTGCCATCTCTTGGCGCCTAACCCTAACAGGATATGTTACTGTCTGAAATAATGAGTTTACGCGACTAAAAACCCGAGTGTCCGGGAGGAAAAACCCGCTTGCCCATGCCAGAGATCGACCAACTCGGGAATCAGTCGAAGATAGGCTTAGATAAAGTTCTTCCAGTCGGCGACTAGACTTGAACCTAGGTCTAACATCGACCAGCCAAGCACAGAGGATTCAAGCGCCACTTCCACTGAGCTACACACTAATTATAATCTCTTACTAATTATAAGCAGCATCCGACATAGAGACAACTAACCCTAACAAAATATGTTATTGTGTGAAATAGTATGGATTCTGCCGTCGATTTTCATGAGTGTACAGGATGAAAAACCTAAGTTTCCAAAAGAAAACCCACTTTTCCGTGTCAGAGTTCGACTAAATAGGGAATTATTCGAATGAAGGCTTAGAAAGCTTAGCTCCTCTAGTTGGTGACTAGAATCGAACCTAGGTCGTTCTTCGAGCCGCTTAGTTCAGGTGATTCACATGACACTTCCACTAAGCTTCCTAGATAAATAAACTCTTTGATTTTCCTTTTTCTTTTGCGATGATTTTAAACATTAACTTATTTGATATACCTTGATTTAAAATACAAGGTGACCATAAAATAACTTTCCCTCTTTGGAGACATCTGTAGCTGAAACCAATAAATGGAATGAGATCAAATTTTATATTGAGACTTTTGAAGGCATGCAGAGATGATTTCCGCGAAAAAAAGATGTAGTACCAAAAGTCGCCGATAGGGGAAATTTTGGCGCTGGGGGAGCCGAAAACAAGCAGATAATTACATTAAAGGCAGAAAAAATGGAATAATAACATTTCGATGGTGTAAGCGACAGCCACTTTACTCATTCCTGCTGGTTATGTGGCACGTTACAATGATGATAATAATAATTAAACTAAAACAACAACTTGCGAGAGACACAGAAATTAATGTAGCGACTTAACTCACAGGAAATAATGTTTTATTCATCAGAATCACGGGTCCCCTGGACCACATACACGATTTTGAATGTGCTGACCTATCTTGCACTGCTTTCCGTCCTCTGCCAGGTCAACTCTTAGTGATCCAGTTTCTTCAAACTTCTTAATCATAGCTCTCAGTGCTACAGCTGAAACAGGATTTGTACGCAGGTTATGAAGCCTTCTAAATTCCCGAAGGGCCGCTACGGCATTGCACTGTTTAAGGTAAAGCAACTTAACAAGTAAAGCACACTGAGGCAAGGTAGGACGCATATTGACCACAATTCGTCAGTCATTTGGATAACTGCCTAAATGTTCCCAATCCCTTTTTAAGTGGAACTGGTGGCGCTGCTATCACGTACGCACAGTAAAATTTGCATAATCCTTTTTACCTGCGTTTACTGTAAATATTTGACTACTTTCGGCTCTGCCAGCGCCAAAATTTACCTTATCGGCGACTTTTGATACTAAATCTTTTTTTCACTGAAATCATCTCCCCATGCCTTCAAAATTCTCAATATAAAGTTTGGTCTCATTCCTTTTATTGGTTTTAGCTAAAGATGCCAACAAAGAGGGAAAGTTATTTTATGGCCACCCTGTATAATTATTTTTATCATGCCTTCAAAAAATCCTTCCTATATAATGCTCATAGTGTGCTCAAATGTATATTGATAATAAAATATACACGGAAACAATTAGCTAATCAATGCGTATTATAGTTTAGAATATTGTGAAAAACTTAGGAGTTTTTAGTAAAAAGTTAAAGATCTAATGTGTAAAATAATGTAAAAGAATTAATGTAATGAGAAGACAGACAATAAAAAGATGGGGATTATTGCAAGTGATTACAGATTCATTACAGCCAGTTGGAGTAGAAAATGGGATTAAGAGTGATAGTGGCTCTAGTCCTACTGTAGGCCTTGAGGCTTTGTGTGCAAAAAGAAAATTATAAATAAATAAATAAATAGATTTAGCTTTTTTGTTTGTGAGACAAAATACTCAATCGGAAGTTGCTGCAGAGAAGTGTCAACTGTAGAGAACTCAAAACTGCACAGATGAATTAACCTTGTCAATACAGGAAGGGCTATGGGGATAGAGAAAGGAAGGATCAGAAACCGTACTTCAGAAGGAAAGAAATTGATGAAATTACTGAGGCAGAACATCCTTATATAGCATGTTAGGAAAGGGTCTTTTGTGGTGCATAAATATTACATTAGAGTATTTTGCCTCTAACTGGCACAGGAAAGTGATAACTCAGTTCTGCATTGGGAAGTGACTGCTTTCACTAAGAAGAGACATATGTATCCAGAACTATATCACAGCTGTTTATGATAAACTGCTAAGGCAATTTGCAGTTGTGCCATAGTATGAGAAACTAGATGGTAGATAAATGAGTAGTGCGTGAATGTGGGCCAGGAGGTGTTTGAAGGAAATTATAACTGTCTGCATTCCTTGAGAAAAAAAAGAAATCCATGGTAAAGAAAAATGAAATGTTATATCGCATGAAAGTTGATGCAAAATCACATAAACAGTACGGACACTAAAGGGAAGTGAAAAATGGTGTGGAAGGGACATTATACTGCAAAATGAGACGAGTTGAAATGGTTAAATTAAATCTGAGAGAATTCCTTTGCTATGTGGCAAGTAAAAAGAAAAACGATCGCGGTAGATAGCATTGGAATAATGTCGAATGCAAGGTTGCCACAGCAAAGTTAATAATTTATAGCTTTTATTAACGTATACAGTTCCATTAAACTCGTTAGGTTTCTGAGCTAGATTTACATGATAAGATAGGGTTGAAAAAAGGTAGAGGTTATCCATTTGTTTTGGATGAGATATCAGTACACGTATTATAAGAAACATTTCAGATAGCAAATTCCAGCAGACTGATTGAACAGGATGATTCTATGATGAAATATTAATGAGTGTTAGTTTAATGTTGCTAAATGCAGGATTATCAATTTTGGGTTGAAGCTAAAGGCCTGTTTATCATTGTGGAAATAACACTTGCATCCACAGCCCTAGAAAGCTTGTAGAAAGACGATCTGAGACGTTCGATTTTAGTCGAAAGACTAAAACCGAATGTCTCAGAACGTCAACGACTGAAATCGAAAACATAGTCAACGACGAAAATCGAAAGACGTTCGATTTTAGTCACTGACTATGTTGTCTGAACAAAACTATTCCCGATTTAGCAAATGTCTGGCACACGCAAGCGGATTTTTCATTCATCCCGAAAACTTAAGAAAATGGACCGAAGCACTCGCATTATTTCATGCGAGTACTTTCACGTTGCATTAAGACCGCGAGAAGGTGACATTTATTTGTCTCTCTTCAGCAGGTGCAGTTTAAAAATTAGGGAGAGTCTTCAGCCAGCTATTTCTAATTGGCTACAGTGGAGAATTATTATTTTTCAAGATACTGCAGACTGAGTGTTATAGTAATGGAAATTTGATCAAGTAGTTTATAAAACCAAAGACCTAGGGAAATAGTGGACGCAGTTGCCAGTGTATTTTCTTCAAATAACAACAAGAAAAACACTTAAATGTGCATAATTTCCTCTCTATCACATAAAGGAACCCTTATTATCCTCTATGAACAAAACGTCTTGAATCTTGGAACCGCCTACAGAATTTTTATTCTTTCTTGACTTTACACAGAAGAAAAACTACTACAAACACTGCTCTTTATATGACAGAAACATAAGATAACTCTTTTTGCATCTTAAAATCACATAACACTGAAGAAAATATATCATAGCTTCACCCAATGCACTCCAGTACCTTCACTTTCTATATGAAATCAACAGCAAACTCCATTGAATAAACTACCAAAAATTCATCACTTTAGAATGACTTAACTTTCCATGTGAAAGTTAAGTCATTCTAAAAAAGTCAACATTCTTCTCGAGATCATATTAACAGTTTAACACTTCAGAACAATCTTTGCTTTCTATATGAAAGCGTCTGCAGAAATAACTAGAACATGGCAACAGTTAGAAATTACATATCAGCAGGGCCGTACTTAGACACAGGCGGACGAATCTTTAGCTGGAGGCCCCAAAAATTAGAGCCAATTTAAGAGCCCAAACAAGGAGGGAGGGGTGTCCGGAGCACTCTAGCGCCTCAGGAATAGTCGAAGTACGGTCCTGCATATCAGACTGAGAATTCTAAATAAACTTAACCGGGCCCATTCTATACGAACTGGATAAAGTTCCTTTCAGCGTCAACTGAAATATATATATCCTATACGGATTAATCACTACTAAAACTTCATACTTATCTCTTTATACGCACTCAAACTTGCTCATATAAGGATATCCTCTCTCTTAGTCTTCTATTTTTAACGTTTCTTCTAATATCTGCCCAGTCTTCATATACTGAAGACACAGAAACTTTTCGGCTTTCTTCTGCTGTGTTCCTTTTATATTCCCTGGATAGATGAACACCTGGAAACGTTCGATTACGTTCCTTTCGCTACCACTCATGCTCGGATAAGCAAGTAAGTAAATTCTGCTCATGTTCACCATTGTGTAATGCAATTACTACTTTCCAGCGTTGGGTTTGAAACAAATTCTTTCTTCACAGTGCAGAAACGTTTTTTTAATTATAATTTCATTATGAAACAGCCAGAAATTAGAATATAATTTGTTCACACTGAGGTAATCTCATTTAATAATTAAGGCAACGTGAATTAAACCGGAACATTCACTAATTATTAACATTTCGTAATCAATGTTTGTCAACATACAACACCTTACAACATTTTGCTGCACTCATACAAAATTATAACTAACTCTAATATCAAATTTTAATGCATTTATTTTACAAGAAAAGATTTAGTAGCTAAAATAAGAATAATATCGCAAAATATCTTGCTCGTGACAAACAAATTGAAAGATACGTTTAACTAATAACTTTACAAACACCGTATTTTAACTTCTTCACTCTTATGGAAGTTTTTTCACATGACTATGCTACTAATTATACATTGGGTTTTATCCTTTATCCAAGTGTTAGCAAACAAAGTTTGCACCTGAAGTATAGCTATGGGAAAAAACTTCCATAAATTTATTTCTAATCCAGAGAATTTTAATAATAGGGTGTGACACCCTTTATCAATTCGGATAAGTAAATATGACTTCTCCATTACTTCCACCTTACTACCACCACCACATCTGGGTCTAGCTTCTAATGATGATACCTAAATAAAGGCCGAAACCGGTCTGGGTAGTGGTCCTTCCCTTAATGCATAGCATTGTACATGTCTGCAAGGAGATGTGCTTTGCAATATGGGAGATACTAAGCAAGTGATGAGAATTATACCACCTTTACCAAGAGTTGACTCACTCTTGAAAGTACTTCAGGCGCAAACTTTGTTTGCTAACACTTGGATAAAGGATAAAACCCAATATATAATAAGTTCTTAACTCTTAATTAAATGCTTTATTTTTTAATTTTTGGGATGTCTGAATTTTAATACAGACTCCTACACTTCACTGATAGTGGGCCAAAACTATCAATAAATCAAAGTTTTTCAGAAGTGAGTGTATGGCATACAAATTGAAAACATACGTGTAACTTCAGAGTTTCTAAAGTTACATTTCGAAACACCTTATTATTAAGTTTTTAACTCTAAATTATTTACTTTATTTTTTAACTTGTCGGATATCTGAATTTTAATACAGTATCCTCACTTCACTGATAGCGGGCCAAAACTATCAATAAATAAGTTATTCAGGAGTCCGAGTATGGCATACAAATTTACAGAACCAAATTTTAAACTTCCCTTTGAAACCACTATACTTTTAAATAAACACAGGTGCTGGACTGTCGTGAAATACCTCCTTGTGGTTATTAATTTATTTATCGTCTGGCATATACACATGGTTATATGCCATACGATAGGGAATAACATGAAATACATATGAATATGGATAAGATACAAATATATAAAATTATAAATATAAAGTAAAACATAGACAAGCAGATAAAATACAGGCATTAAATATATGACAAGCACCAAACAATAATTTAATCATATTTTTACATTTAGATTTTTAATCCAATTGATCGCCTCTGGGGATAGGTCAAAAATATCTGTTAGTTCACCTGGATATGCCATTAACTCACATTCCTGAACTAAATAATTGGTGGTTTGTCTCGACTCCACAAGAGCAGTGGGGATTCGATATCTTTCCCTACTTTGACACTAAGTCTCCACATACACCGTGACCTGTATAGATCATATTAGCAGTTTTCCATATATTCCTGGGCATGTCAAATCCAGATGGTTTTTGAAGAATCTTTATAGCTACGGACTTCAGGTGATACTGCTTGAGTCCACAGTGTGTCCCAGTTATTCATCTAGCTGACATTCTGACTGAAAAGATAACAGGCGATCCTCATGGCAGGTCTTCTGGATTTTAATTTATCAGATAAAGCATCTGGAATAAACTCATGTATTGGGAGGTTTTTGTTATTTAAGATTATTTTTATATTCACGAAGCAAAGCTTCCTGTCGTCGTAATTCTGGAAGAGAAATATGGCTCAGAATGGGGAACCATTGGAAGGGTGTGCTTCTGATACAACCCGTTATTAAAAACGCATAGTAAAATTAAGTTTAACATCTAATTTGTTGATATGGTAACTATTAGGCAAAACAGGGGCACCATGCTGAACTCTGCTTACTCTGCTGAACTGTAAACCAGTCCCAAAACGGTGCACCGTACAGTTGTGGCGCTTGAGCCCCATGTAGTACCGCAGAGCTTCTGGACTATATTATTTCTAGTACGTACAAATCAGCGATAATAATCATATGTTGTTTATATAACAGAGCTCTATTCAAAGTTATCCCCAATTATTTAGGTGTCGGATTAAACGAGATTAATATCCCATCAACATATATCTGTGGTTTTTTATTTGCAAGTCTATTATTAAGGCGAAAACAAGAACATTCAGTTTTACCAGATTTGGTGTTAATCTCAATTTTTTATAGAACTGCTATAAGGCCGACATTTCAATCATCAATATTTCTTCAGTTCTTTCTATGGATTTGTTATTGATCACCAAAGCTAAATCATCTGCATGAGCAAAGTATCTGCTAACTATTTCAAGGATGTCTGCCATGTAAAGGCTAAAAAGCAGTGGTGCTAGCACCGAGCCCTGTGGTAGCCCATTTTTAAGCACTCTCTATTTACTGATACTGACCCCATTTACTATCTTGAAATATCCATCACATAATACAGTAATTTGTTTACGAGGTGGCTCAGTGTTTTACATGGGATGACCTTAAGGAATTTATATACGAGTCCCTCCCTCCAGACAGTATCTTAGGCTGCTGTCAAGTCAACAAAGACTGCAGTAGGCTTCAGACACATTTGAAACTCTGTTTCAATGTAAGTTGTTAAGCTAAGGACCTGATATGTGCAGCTATGATCTCTTTTGAACCCCGCTTGTTTTATTGGAATGCATTCCAAAATTTTCCCACTGATCCTATTCAAAATCAGTCTCTCCAGAACATTGCAGGTTGCACTTGAAAGGGCTATGGGGCGATAGCTTTCACTTCTGTCTGCTGGCTTACCAAGTTTTAACATAGCAATGATTTTTGTCCTTTTAAATTTCCTATGGACATAACCACTTTTAAATATGTCGCTAAAGAATTTGGCTAACCACAATCCAGCATAAGGTACACAATGTTTCAGGAATCCATTATGTATATTATCGAATCCAGAAGCCTTCCCTCATGATGTTTTAAAGCTCCAAGGATATTTTCTCAGAAGAAAAAGGCAAGGAGAATTGTAGGTTCTTTTGAGTTCCAGTTACCTCTCTAGTATGTTCTTTATCTATAGGGGTTCTAGAAAGCAAAACAATAAAAGCAGCTATCTGATTTGGGTCAACAGATCAAGATTTCTTTAGTACAAAGGAGCTTGGTTTTCTGCTAGAGTGTTTAAAGTCCATGTTCTCAGTTAAATGCATCCAATTTTCCCTACGAGCAGCACTGAGGCTATGAAGCAGTTCTCCTATCTCAGGAGCCGTACTCTCAAGGAATTCCTGATACAGGGATTCGCTTTCGTTAGTCCATCCAGGCACATATTCTTTTCGGTATCCTCGAGGAATGTATCTTTTTACTACTGCTATGACTACTCCAGTGAGCCGTATATATTTTTTGTGGGTTGGGGGAATTCTTATTAGACGTGTATCAAGGTCCGAAGTAAAATTTTTCCAGTCAGCTTTTTGAAAATTCCATCTTGGTCTAGGAAATGATGTTATCACTGGAATTTGGGTGCTTAATTCCGTTAAGATCGACGGTGTTGACTATTTGGAAAAACATCAAGAATACGTTTGGAGACCTATAAAAGTTGATTTTCACTATCAGTGGAGACAAATGTCAAATCAGGGTTATATTACTTATTCCAGACTCTTAATCTAAAGGTGCCTTTTTCCTTGGTATCAAAAACCAAGTGGAGACGATGTAGGTCCGCCCATTCCGTTAATGTTTCCCCATTTTGATCATTCCAGTTATATTTCCAAAAAGTATGGTGACTATTGACGTCTCCAGAGTACACCATTGGATGGGGATATGTATGTAAGACATCATTTGGCCAAGTGGTTGCAGATGGTTTATACACATTCACAATCGTAATGTCCTCTTCTAACAGCGATATTATGGATTTCGTCATCAATAGAAGAGGTCATCAGCACAGCATTCTCAATATAATTTCGGACATATGTTATGTCCGTAGCAATAACTATAAGTTATTCCAAGAATATCGTAACCAGTGATTGTTGCTCTAAATTTAGCTGGGTCTTCAGATTCGATATGTGATTCTTGAATAAGTAGATCGATGTTTTCGCCACGTAGGCGTCTAGAAAGACACTGACACTTTGTTGCGCTAATACCCTCAATATTTAACTGTCCGATACAGATACTATGTCCGATGTTCCTTGTCTTCTGGTTCTGGGAAGAACCATTGTGATGGTTTTGAATATCCACGTGTAAGTATGGTCAGGAGATTGTACGATTGCACAATGGTCTAGCCACCAGTTGCTCTAGCTCTTTAGCATGACTCAGTGTACACCATAAGGAGGCGAGATAGAATTGCACTCAAGGAGGTCGTCCAGGTGCACCACAAGGAGGTGCACATGGACAACGTCTTTGGCGGCTAAACTTTCACGACTATTGAGAGCCTATCCTGTCATTTTTTTGACCTTCCGACTAACATGTGCAAATTAAAAGGAACCCTAACAGGAAAAAACGAAGCAGACCTTTTTCGAGAAGGTTTCAAAACTGACCAAAAAAAAAGGGAAACTGAATTAACTACAATTACTGCAATTAATATAGACGGTGGCTCCTGAGCCAAAAGTGAACTACTTGGGAAAATCTGCAACACAAATAAAATTGAGGTAATCTCTGTCCAGGAACTATATATCAGCAAAGAAGATGAGATTACTACAAACGTTAATATCACTGGCTACAGGTCACTAGGCTACATCCTATCACCAATATATGGTTCTGCTATATACATGAGAGAGAACATGGAAAACTGCAAAATACTATCGTTTTCTAATCATAATAACATCGATATCATCACGGCAAAGGCAGCTGGCACAACCATAGTGTCAGTTTACAAACCATCAGAACAAACTTGGTCTATCCCAGCTCTTCCTGCTCACCAACATCCAGAAATCTGCATAGAATATTTTAATAGTTAACATTACTCCTGGGGCTATTCTATAAATGATATCAACGGTACTAGACTGATGAAATTGGCTGAAAGTCTTGGGCTATCCTGGTTTTTGATGCAAAAGACTCTGGAACTTTTAAATCAGGTAGATGGAAGATTGACTCAACCCCTGAACTCTACTTTGTCACTTGTAACACCTAGGAAAATCCTTTACCCACTGATAGGAAAGTACTTGAAAACTTTCCATGATTTCAACATCGACCTCTTATAGTCACTATAGGAATACAAATCCCGATTATACAATCTGTGGAAAGACCAAGATGGAATTTTCGCAAAGCTAACTGGAAACAGTTCTCTAAACAAATTGAATCTAACATCCGTTGGGTCCAACTTCAGGTTGGACCCAACGGATGTTATAAAATTACAAACGTTTTGTAGGAGTACTGATAGGTGCTGTAAATCGATGTATACCAAGAGGTTTCCGAAAACAATAAACCCCATGCTGAGCTCCTGAAACTGAGGAGCTATTAAAAAAATAAAAAAGATCCAAATCCTGGAATTGGAAAAAAGAATTTTAGAAATGCTTCATGAACAACGACGCCAACGTTGGTAAACCACAACTGTAAATTTAGACCTCATCTACTCTAGCCGCAAGGCTTAGGCCTTACTTCGAAAACTCGGAGCTGCATCAGTTTCTAAGCAGAAAGTAGTCACGGAGATTACTCCTAAAGATATAGTAACTAGAATCCAGCAAACATCTAACAACGTAAAGATTAATGCATCATATTCCTAAGAAATTAGGACTAAATATATCCATTTTTATATAGAAGTGCCAAACAAAGACGTGCGAAACCACGTCGCAATGCCATTCACCGAAAACGAACTGATTCAGTTAATTAAATCACTGAAAAATAACAAATCAGCAGACAAAGCTGCTGAGTTTTTTAAACATCTTGGAAGTAACGCTCAGAAATGGCTTTTGCAGTTTTTCTGTAATATTCCACAAAGCAGAACATCCCAAAGGAATTCCTGAAGATACCTGGAAAAGGGCCCATTGATGCAGCAAATTAACGACCAATATCTTTACTAAGCATTCCCCTATAAGCTTTTTGAACAAAGATTAATCTATAATCGAATTTACCCATTGATTAATGCTATAGTACCACATGAACAAGCCGGATTCAGAGACTTTCGCAGCTGATGCGATCACGTACTTACTCTTACTACACATATAGAAGCTGGTTTTCAAAAAGGCCTTAAGACCTCAGTAGCATTCATAGATTTGACTGCTGTATACGAGACAGTTTGGGTGAATGGATTCATACTGAAATTTACAAATTACAAGACCCAAAGATGATTAACATCCAAAAGTGCATAACATCAAAGCGGAAATTCAAGGTACAAATGAATGGTAAAATAGTCCCTTTAAAGTACTAAAAAAATGGACTATCACAGGGCACTCTGCTAGCTCCACTTCTCTTTAATTTATGTATTAGTTACATGCCATAAACCTTATCCGAAAGTTCACATACGCAGACGATCTGGCGATGGCGACTCAGACTAAACAACATCTGTAGGAGGTGTTGTTTAGTCTGAGTCTGTTGTTTAGTCAGAACTGAGCTTAGTGTGTTTGCTCAGTTCTGACCATGAAGTGATGTACAACTATTACACCAAATGGCGTCTCTGCCCGATCCCACTAAAACTGACGTTTTCACATTTCGCTTGAACAGTCATCAAGCTGATAAACGGCTGAAGGTCTCATTCAAAGGATAAACTTTGAAGCACAACCCCAACCCAAAATATCTCGGAGTCACGTTAGATCGCTGTTTAACCTTTAGGAAACACCTGAAGAATGTCTCTGAAATGCTAAAAACTAGGAATAATATCATCAGTAAGTTGCGTGTTCGGGCTGGGGAGGGGGGGGGGCGCAGGAGCCAACACTTTAAAATCTGCTGCCCATGCCGTAGTGTACTCTTGTGCAGAATATTTTGCTCCAGTGTGGTATTCGAGTCACCATCTCAGCAATGTCGATGTGCAACTTAACGATACCATGAGAATTATTACGGTTGCATAAAGTATACACCTGTTGAATGGCTATCAACACTCTCTAACATCATACCACCAGACATAAGAAGGAAAGCTTCCGCTAACAGAGAGCAGATAAAATGTATGGGATATAGCAACTTACCCATCCACGAAGACCTCCAAAATCTACCACCTATTTGCTTAAAGTCCCGCAACCCGATCTGGTAAGCTTAGCAACCAGGTACATATCGCTGGCTTACTTCAACAATAAAATGTGGACACCTCATTACATACTCCTGGGCAGGGCAAAGCTCCTGCCCAGACGGCAATGGAGCGCACTCAACCGCCTGAGGACAGGCCATGTCAGATGTGCTACCATGATGTACAATTGGGGTTTGCATCAATCCCCAACATAGGACAATCAACAGACCGTCAATCATATTATCCAACACTGCACACTTGGGTGTTTTAAGGGCACATTGACGGACCTGTTCCAGACTTCCCCTGACGCAGTCCAATGGATTAGAGACAATCTGAACTTAAATTTGTGATTTTTAGTATCTAGGTTTAGTATATATATTTATATATATATATATTTTGTTTTTATCTTTCTATTTGTACAAATTGAACCCATACGAAATGTATGTACCTCCTCACAATATTATTCCTATGACAGACATACCCCAGCAGTTCATTAAACATATTAAGAAGTTCCATCTTTCTCCTTAAGCACTTGCTCCTCATGAACCATGGAGCATTGAACGCCATGCAGATGCATGCACTTGTGTTGTATGATTTGTATTATTTTGAATTCGAGTCCTCCGTGTCTCCCGAGTTTGGTGATTTGTACGTCAGTATAGGTGAGTCACCGTTTTGTAATGGAACAGCTGTTGTTTCGTACCTATTCGACTGTATGGGTTCAGTAACGGGTGAAGTTGTCCTCTGGCTTGTTTACTTTTGAGCAGGAATAATCTACTTGGGATGCAAAACAGAGTCTTTTGTTTAGCTGTATACAGTACAGGTCCTAAATATTTGGGGACTGACTGCCAAGGGATATCAAGCATGATGACCTGGTCTTCGTGGTGTGCCCCATTTCCTCGTAAACAGGACAGTAACACTACTGTCTCCATTGACGTCGACCCGTGATCTCCTAAACCACAGTTCTAATTCTGCGATAACAGCCTGGAGCTTTTGAGTTTCCAATATTGGCCTCAGGGATCAGGCAATTATTGTAGTGTCGTCAGCGTACAGAGCCACTATTGTGGAGGCTGTGAGGGGAGATGTCAGCCAATAGATGAAGAGCAATGGTGATAGTATGGTAACTCCTGCCGTAATTCTGCATTTGGATGATCTGATTCCTTGCAGTTTCATACGAAGCTTCTGATCCTCAAGACAGGAACCGATGAGGCTAGTCAGGTCTGATGGGAGTTTGACAGCGATTAGTTTAAATGGTGGCCCTTCTAGGCCAGAATTCGCCAAAAGCTTTTGCAATGAGAAGAAAGGCAGCACCAGTGTGCTTTCTCTAATTGTATCCCACATTGACGTCTTCCAGTACCTGACGATTTGTTGTACAGTGGAGTGTTTCTCACAGAAGCCAAATTGTTCATGAGTATCAGATATTTTCTCTCGTAAGTACTGCAATCTTGTCAGCATCACCCGTTACGCAATCGTTCCTAGGCAGGAGATCAGGTTAATAGGGCGGTAGGTCTAAGGGAACTACGTTCCTTTCTCTGGTTTGGGGATTAATATTATATCAGCGTCTTTCAGGCTTGGGGAAAGTAGTGAAATCTTAGCATTTCATTAATCACGCTATAAAGTGCATAAAGAGTTTACGGGTTAGGTAGTAATTTAATGATCTTGCTGGAAATCCTGTCTACGCTCTGTGCTTCCCTGTTGTTCAGTTTCTTGAAACATTTCAGTTCGTTACATTAGATGGTTTTCATTCGGATTATTTGCGCGACTTAGCGTGTGGCGTACGCTGGGGTGAACTTTTCTCACGAAATCTAAATATACATACTGGTAGTTTGAGCTGCACTGTTTTTATAAGCTGTTGGTGAAAGCTCTGCTTTCTCGGCATCATGATAGAACAAACTTGTTTCACCATGGATTAGTGGGAGGGATTTGTAATCCCTTCTGGGAGCTTTTGTCATCTTCCATAGTGAGTGATCAACGGTATTTATGGACACCAGTTTCTTTTCCCCTGTTGGCGCCGATGGTCTTTCAGTGATTGCCGAACTAAATAGGTGGCTCTGGTGAGGGCGTGTCAGTCTGCAGGGGCCAGCGTCCTCTGATAGCAGTGTTGGCTCTTTTCTTCTCGCAGATAAGCTTCTTGATTGTCAGGCGGTTGGTGTTTGAGTGTGTCATGGCGGAGGTATCAGTTTCGAGGGCTGTTCTTATCAGTTTTCCAGTAGCATTCTCCATTTGATTACTGATGGATGAGCAGGTATATTTTTCTGTTTTAAGCCTAAATGAGATAGTACTCAAGTGTGGGCGGAACCGAAGTCATTCACTGAATTCGCCTTGTATTGTGAGCGATGTTTCGGAATATGGCTATGTCTAAAGCATCGGAACGTCCTATTGTGCTACAGTGTGTGTGTGTGTGGGGGGGATCTAGAGTTCCCACAGTCCCGATATTCCTTGTGGTGGCGAAAGCGTTGAGGATTTTACCATTTCGATTAGTGGTCTTGCGAATCCATGCTAGGTGCTGCTGCTAGGTGCAACTCGTGCACACAGTAGATTTACAGACTGTTTGCACTGGCTACCTGGATTTTTCCACTCCCATGATCTCAACGTTAGCAGTTGAGGATTTTTCGATTTCGCTGTGGTCAATGCTCTGTTTGATAAAGATATCCATCCCACATCTCCTATTCCTCACGAGACATAACGTAATTCCCATGTTTGGGATTGACGGCTGGGCTGAGATGCATGTCGTTTACTAGGATTAGTCGGTTTTATGGCGCGTTGTAAATTCTTGAGGCTCATGCATTTGTTTCCTAGGCGGTTGATATTCCAGAAAATGATCTGAATGGAATAAGGATTCTACATTCCATAACCATCATTGTTTAGTATGAGAATTGCATTTGTCTCACGAAGATATTTCTGGCATCTTGACTAAGGTTGGGAGTATTATGTCTGGCAGAATAGTTGCAAACATGACACTTTTATCGAATCCTGTGGGTTCCGGTTTTTGCTGAGGTGCAGATTTTGTTCCTTTTTTTACACGCCACTACTTCCTTGTATGAGGCGTGTGCTTGTATAGATTTTCGTACGTCTTCGGATTTTTTCTGATTGGATGTTGAATGCTTATTCTCTATCTTGTTGTCAGGCAATCCCTGGTTTGGCTTATCAATTTCTTGGAGACCAGCTATTCTATTCACACTTTGTAGATCGCAGGGTGTGATCCAACGCAGTTGATGTATTTTGCAGGTCCTGTGCTCGGTTCCTTCGATGTAATATTTGCGTGATTTTCACCGTACGTGATACAACGAAACTGAGCCTTACATAAACGTGTTGAATCACAGAAGAACGTACAAGAAGTAGGAGAATCTATAAAGTCAACAATGGGATGAAGAAGAATGTCGGCACCTTTTTCAAATGTAGGGCCCAAATCTTTTCCCGATGCGTCCACCACCAGGCCAACAAAAGAAAGATTACACCCTACGTTTGCTAATCGTTGCGGCAGTTGATGCCATTGTTGACAACACATATTCTCCTACTTATCACATTGCCATATTAGCACGTTGGTTACGCCCACTCTTTCATAAAAAAATTCAGTCAATTTTCTAGATAAAGTGAAAAATCTTCCCTCTGATTTAATTGTGAGCTTCGATATAGAATCGCTCTTTATCAACTTATCTCTAGAAGGTGCACAGTACATCTGCTTTCACAAGCCTTTCCGCAAGCTATAGTGAAACTAGTCGATTTTTTTATGCACTCGAAATATTTTCTATGTCAAAACAAGTTTTGTAGTCAAGTTGAAGGAATTGCCATGGGAAGTCCACTGTGTCCTGCCCTGCTCTTTTCAAGATATATTTGGAATATTTAGACTACATTATTTTCTGATCCATTCACCCACAACCTTCAGTTTGCAGTCGCTATACACACTACGTTTTTGCGATTTGGTCCAATAATGGAAAAAAAAAACAAAAAAAAACATTATCTACTTTTTAATCAAAGATAAAGAAATCTATATCCGAGAATTAATTTTTTCCATGGAAACAGAAAAAGACATCATCCTTCTTAGCAATCATCAAGTGAAGAAATTACTTCCGTTTGTCGAAAGCCTACTCTCACTGGACTTTACATGCAACAGTAATCTGCTCACCATCTCTCACAGAAGATGGCAATATCAAAACTTTATTACGAGGTGCTCACATTATATGTTCTATGCCGCATCAACTACAGCAAACACTTTTTAACATCAAAACGATATATGAAACTGTATAGTTTCCCAGAGTGGTCCACCTCCCGACGATTTCGTGTCTTAAAATCGTGGGAGTGCTGCAACTTCGAAATATACATACACACTGTAAGTACAGTGTGTATGTATATTTATAATAAACAATACGTGTTTGGATAAAATATCAAAATTATGGTAAAAAATTAAAAAAAAATTAAACATGAAAAAATATTGTTTATTATCGATAAAATTACACAGTTTGGTATAATTCAAAATTCTTAAAAATAAAATATATTATTCTTGTTTTGTTTCATGAAAAAATATTGTTTATCATCGATAAAATTATGCAGTTTAGTATACTTCAAAATTACTTAAAAATAAAATCCATTCCATTGTTTTGTTTCATGAAAATATATTGTTTATGATCGATAAAAGTATACAGTTTGGTATAATTCAAAATTCTTAAAAATAAAATATATTCTTCTTGTTTTGTTTCATGAAAAATATTGCGTATTATCGATAAAATTATACAGTTTAGTATAATTCAAAATTACTTAAAAATAAAATCCATTCCTTTAATTGTAATCAGGGACATCTCGTGCATAGGCACTACGGAATTGCAGCACCCACTCCCAATTTTTGTCGATATATAAATATATTTATTAATATATTTATATTTGCTTGTAATATTTAATTTTATCATTAACAATCCTATACAATTCTCTTATTTTGTATAAAAAATAATAAAAAGCCATCTTGTAGCAGTTCGGAGGGCGAAGGACGCTAGCAGCTCTGTGTTTACCACAATGTCATATTGCTACGCGCGCAAGCATATGCACGTCATAGGGAGATACGAACTATTAGCGTAATGCGGCACTGTCCGTCGCGCAGTTCAACTGTTGTTTATATGCAGTTTGCGCCAGTAGTAAATGCCAGTAGTAGAGAGTTTCATCAGATAATGCCTTATGTTGAAGTGATTTACAATCAAATGCAATATCGTGAAATTGATGTATTGAAAGTACATGAATATATATAGCAAATTTTATAACTGCTATTTTGACAATAAGAAATTCAAAGTACTGTGAGAATCCTTCAAAGACACTCAATGCTGAATCAAAGGAAGTATGTGACTGCATATGTTTTGATATGGAGGAAAGGTATTATTCTTTCACTAAACATTTAGTAACTGCTAAATTATTTAACAAGGATAAATTAGCTAATTTTGAATAAATTGCCTACAGAAGAAATAAAATTGACCACTGAAGCATATCCCATGATCAACAAAGAAAAAACTTGAAACTTCGAGTATTCTACAGTACACCCGACATGCATGATTATTGTAAATTAATAGACTTGTTAAAATTTATAACAGAAAATAATTTAGATTGTATTCTTAGTGAAATTACTGTATTGATAAAAATTCTCTTGACAATTACTATGACTACATCAGAGCCTGAACGCTGTTTTTCAACATTAAAGAGAATAAAAACATTTCTGAGGAGCACTGTGAATCAGGATAGGTTAAATGCATTTGCGATGATTTCAACGGAGAAAAAAAATTCTTCAACAGTCACACAAACATCAAGGAAAAAGTTATTGACCTTTTCGCTCGAAACAAAACAAGAAGAATGGATTTTATTTTTAAGTAATTTTGAATTATACCAAACTGCATAATTTTATCGATAATAACTTGATAATAAACAATATTTTTTCATGTTTAATTTTCTTTTTTTTTAATTTTTGCCATAATTTTGATATTTCATCCAAATACGTATACACTGTACAGTGTGTATATATATTTCTAATGTTGCGGCACTCCCACGACTTCAAGCCACCATCCGCCACTGATTGTAAATAAAGGAATAGATTTACAATTTTTGGACTTGACAATTAAATCCTTTAATTGTAATGTCCAAATATTTATAGAGACGGAGTAAACACGATAAGCACTACGAACATTCTACCACTGGCGCAAACTGCATGTAGACAACAGTGGAACTGCGCGAGGGACAGTGCCGCATTACGCTAATAGTTCGCATCTCACTATGACGTGCATATGCTTGCGCGCGTAGCAATATGACACTGTGGTAAACACAGTGCTGCTAGCATCCTTCACCCTCCTAAGTGCTACAAGATAATTTTTTTTATTTTTTATACAAAATAAGAGAATTGTATAGGATTGCTGATGATAAAATTAAATATTACAAGCAAATATAAATAAATTAATAAATATAAAGACCCTATGTAGCTCAGTGGATGTGGCGTTTGCCATCCACAGCGCTTGGCCGCACGAAGAAAGACTTGGTTTCGAGTCTAGTCGGCGACTAGAGGAAATTTTTCTAAGCCTTTTTTCGACCGGTTCCCGAGTTAGTCGATCTCTGGCACGGGCAAGCAGGTTTTTCCTCCCGGAAACTCGGGTTTTTCGTCCTGTAAACTCAAGAAAATCGACCGTAGAACCCACTTTTTTTCAGACATTAAATATATTGTTTGGGTTAGGGACCACGAGATGGCGGCACATTTGAGCCGTCTCTCTTCACTGAGTACCGCTTAATTAGTGATAGCCTTGGGCCATCTATCTCTGATTGGTACCATTGGAGATTGAACTGCCCACTCAGTCTCCAAAAGTTAGATAGGGCTAAATGGCCTCGCCTACTCCCCGTATACGGGAATAAAAAGGCGTTAGCTGATTTTTTTTTATATCGAGAAAAATTGGGGGTGCTGCAGTTCAGCAATGCCTATGCACGAGAAACCCCTGGTAGGAAGTCTTATTTCCAGCATACTTAAGAAATATTATGCTGTGGCTACATTTATATCTATAAACAACTATTACAGTGGTTTCTATCTTCAAAAGATAAACGTTCTTCTCTTGCGTTTATCAAGTTCCTTGTGATTTTTCCCTTTCTTACTTCGGATAAACTGACCGTTCGTTAAAAAAGAGAAAACACAAACACCAATTTTACATCATCAAAAGGAAATCTGAAAATGTGAGAATTGCACGCTAAAATATCATTTAGTCTGAAAAGCGCTTACTCATTGGCAGCTGGTAAGAATTTGTAGTGGTGGAACTGTAGCAATAAAAGCAACATAAAAATATCATTCATAAAATTAAAATATAACAGAATTTAACAATATTTAAGAGAATTCTTCTCTTCGTTCATTTCTACAAAGATATAAATTACTTGCTAGAATTAAATAGAAAAAAGAAAAACCGCATAATATTTACTTACAATAACGACAACGACGATAATTTGTGTTGTTTGTGCTCGTGTAGTAGCAACTTATCTTGGGCTGCAATTCTACCAGCGCCCAAACTGCAGGTAAATCACGCGTTACCCCCGCTAGGTAGCGGTTTGGTGCGATCTACATTGAATGCAGCTCCAGCGTTGAGTGTACTAGTCAGTACTGATACTCGCCCTGTCCCGCACAGCACACTGATTATTGCAAAATACAACTAATGCTAAAAAATGAATTATATAAAATACTATCTAACGATACTGTATTACAAACAAGAAAGTAACGGTTTTTGGATAAATATATAAAAATTTAAGATCGTTGATAATAAAACAGGAACTCTCATTTTATACTGGAGGGGCAGCAGCCCTGTAGCTCTCATAGACGAGCCGCCACTGCACTTACTCCACCTCTTTCGCTATAAATTGAAATGTTTATTTAAAGAAAGCACGGAAGCCTTCCTTCACCGTCGGAATTTGAATCAAAATAACTGCCTTTCACTATCCGAGATATCTGAGTCTCATTGAATTCCCATGTCCATAATTTTTTTTAATTAATACTATATTTAATTAATAAATAATAATGCAGTTACACTTTTATTTTGTTTTATGAATAACATCACATAACTCTCACTTTTCCAAATGAATTCATTGTTATCATTCTACTTTGTAATTAACTAACGTTGCCACTGAAGTTTACCTCTAATTTTCAAGCTGAAATATATGGCTTCTGAACAAACATTTTACACTTCATTCCTTGTGTTATCGTCTGTCTGATAAAAAATTATGTTACACCAGCTTGGTTGGCCGAGTGGTTAGCGTATCCACTCTCCAGTCAAAAGGCTGAGGGTTCGAATCCCGACGTGGGCATGGATGATCGTGATTGTCTGTAAAAATACTAGTAGTGGTGGTGGTTGACGGTAAATGGCGTTGGTGTACATGTGAAAGTAGTAGCGGAGACGGGGAGTTGTGGAATAGGTCCCCTCCTTCGATGCGTCTTTGGACTCCATGGAGGTGTCATCTAATAATAATAAAAATATTTCTTAAAGGACAATTAAAATTTTATCCGATTAGAAAATCTCAGTTTTATTTAAATTGTTATACCATCACATTTTCTTAATGTTTTCATCTCAATGATTTGTTTAATTTTTCTCATTTTTATAGCTGATGAATATATTATTTCTGGTCAGACAACTTGAAATTTTTTTTCATTGCCTGTTTTCTTATTCATCCAAATGAGACTTTTGAGGCACTTCGTTATTCTTCTAGATTTTATTAAACTTATTCACCATTTTGTATGATGCCATAATTATTTACTCTATTCCTAAAAATATTATTCAAATAACGTGCCCTATTATATTACCTTTGATTTCTAATATCACACCCCTGTTACGCTCTCTATCTCTATGGGTTCTAAGTCACGAGAAACCATAGTTTTCGTGGCAGAGAAACTGTCTTGAGAACTAGTGTTTCATTTTTGTTTAAAAGGTAGTGAGTTAGGCTTTTATTTTATACACAAAAACTGGCACATATATTTTTGACCAGATTTATTATTCTGGAGGAATAATCTGAAAATGAAACATCCGAAATCTATATTAGTGTTAGGGTAAATAGTCTTAGCCATATCTAACTTTTGTAGATTGAGTGGACAGTTCAATCTCCAATGATAGCTTCATATAGCTTCTCGAAAATCCGGAGTTTCTGAACGCAAAAAGTCCACTTACCCGTAATTTAGAGCAAGAGCGCTCGAGGAATGTTAGAAAAAAGTTCCCCTAGTCGGCAACTAGATTATCACTAAAGTCTTTCTTCGGGTTCACTAGCACATAGGATAGAAACGTTCTTCCACTAAGCTACACAGGCTTTTACTATTACTACTATTACTACTACTACTACTAATATAATAATTATAATCAGTTTCCTGATATGTACCTTAAATGGGTGTTCAGGTTATTAAGACAGCATTACGTGATAAGTTGACATTATTATTAATCTCCTATTAACAATTTTCTTTCAACTCAATGCATTTCTTGTGAGCACTCCAGTATTGTCATATCTAATATTTCGTACTTCTAAGACACTTCTGACCGAATCTATCTACATAGACCTTGGTCTTCCTCTGTATCTGTTTCCTGCCATCTTGGCATCAAATACTTGCTTTGCTAATTTTTCTTTATGCATTCTATTTAAGTGACCATACCGCCTTAGATTAGCTCTGCTGACATAGTCTTGAATGCTAATAATATCAAGTTCCTTTCTAATATCTTCATTTTAATTATGACTCTGCTATTGATGACATCGATTCATTCTAATTATTTTCAGAGCCCTCATATATGTGGTCTCTAGTATTTGACCAATTGCTTTATTTTTAACCCATCTCTCAGATAAATAACTTACACTGTCTTCTATAATGCTAGTTTGATGTTTCGGCTAATTTCTTTCTTATTCTATATAAACTTATTCAGTTGGTTACTCACCATACCAGCTTTTCTTATTCTGTTTTCTATTTCCAAATTTAACTTGTCATCTTCACTAAAAACTGTGCCTAAATAGCTGAAATATTTTTCTTGTTATATAGGATCTCCATTCAGAATTGAGCTGAAATTTTCTATGTTCCAGCCTATATTATAGTTTTGGTCTTTTGCTGATTTTCATGCCAAATTTGTTTCAGCTGTAACTCAATTTAGTTAGTAAATCCTGGATACTTGCAAGAGATGTGTTTAGTAGTAAAACATCATCTGCATAAAGTAAGGAACTAATTGACATCTCCAATTCTTTATATGAGGTTGAATCAAATTTCTTTCATATCGTGATCCATATAGATGATAAATAAGAGTAGAGATAAGGTGCATGCTTGTATTACTCCTGATTTACATCAAACAATCTTCCTATATTTCCTTCAAATCTAATTCCTGACTGACAAACTAAAATATAGACTATGAATTGCTCTATATGATGATCCTTAGCATATTCCCACGATTTCTCAACTTTGTGTTAAAGTCATAATTTGATCTCGACAATCTTTGTTTGTATGAACCCAGCTTGTTCTTCTCCAGGTTTCTCTTGCACAATTTTTTCAATCTCTTTTCAAGTATGCTTTCATAAATCTTTCCTGAAACACTTAGCAGCAAAATTCCTCTGTAATTCATACATGCAGTTTTATCCATTTTTTTATTACAATGGTACTATGAGAGCTCTACTCCAATCATTGGGAATTAATCCATCTGAGCAGGCCATCTGAATTATGCAGCATAGCTACTGCAAACGTTCATACTTCCATACTTAAGCATTTCTGATCGAATTTCATCTACACCAGCTGCCTATCCAATACCTCCTATTGATATGTCACAAAATTAAATAATTGTAACTGATATTAATACTTTTCACGGTAAAATCAGCCGTATATATCGCAAATATTATTGACTATGATGTAATATATATACTATTGGAATAATAAAATTGTCTTGGGAATGTAGCATTTGCATCCTCTGTGCTATGCCAAGGAAATTGACTTAAATTTCAGTCTAATTGCCAATTACAGGAACTTTTCGACAGACACCTCAAGATTCATTGTGTCATATAACGAGTCAAGTATTTGTTTCAGGTATAAATTGGAGGAATATGATACTCTCAACTCAGGACAACTGTGTCTAGGTGAATTTGCTGTGAGAAGGGAACTGACAGAATTGGAAAGAAGTGTAAGTGTTGTGATAGGATACCATGTTGCAGGCCTATCTGTTTGGAAAATTGTTGAAAAATTGGGTCATCCCAGATTAATATCATAATCATATTATTATTATTATTATTACCACGGGCTACTCCAGGAGTCCTTAGACTCATCGAGGGAGGCCCTAAACATCATGTTCACACAGCTGTTCAACATTCTCACAGTATCTATCATACCTTGCCTTGAACTCGCTCACTGTCATAGCACCCACAACAGACTCTGGCAGCTTATTCCACTCATTTAAAACTCTAAAAGTAAAGAACCCAGCTCTAACACCCCTGCTAACCACGCTCTTGCCCAGCTTCCATGGGTGTCCCCTAGTTCTCCCACCACCAGTCCTGATTTCAAAAATATCATCTGAATTAATCCTATAGAATCCTTTTAGCAATTTGAATGTCTCA
This sequence comes from Typopeltis vanoorti, assembly GCF_054136105.1. NCBI lineage: Eukaryota > Metazoa > Arthropoda > Arachnida > Uropygi > Thelyphonidae > Typopeltis > Typopeltis vanoorti. Next base: position 38,393,262 of record NC_143571.1, read on the forward strand.
ATCATATCTCCCCTTTTTCGCCTATCAACCAGTTTCTGCAACCCACAAATCTTCAACCTGTTCTCATATGGTGCATTCCATAGACCTGCTATCATCTTAGTCACTCGCCTCTGGATCCTCTCAACCTCCTCCCCATCAAGAAGGAACCGAGGTGACCAAATCTGGGCACAGTAGTCGAGATGAGGTCTTATCAGGGCTCGGTACAGAGGTACAATAACTTGTTTTTCTCTGCTCGTCAAGGTATTTTTCAACAACCAAGTGAGTTGATGAGCTGATTTAGCTACTTTCGCAATGTGCCCCCTAAACTTCATCTCCCTATCCACCAACACTCCCAAGTCCCTGGCCTCATCAATCTCTTGGAGTACAGTTCCACCAATGTGGTATACTGCTGCTAATCTTTTCACTCCGAAATGCATAACCTTACATTTTGTCACATTAAATTGACATCCATTCTCCTTAGTCCAGAACTCCAATCTATCTAAGTCATCTTGCAAGACTTTGACATCTTCTGCATTCACTATCGCCCTACCCAACTTTGCATCATCAGCGAACAAATGAACTGTCCCACTTAGACCATTCCCTATATCGTTAATGAACAGATTAAACAGCAGTGGTCCAAGAACAGAACCCTGTGGCACACCACTAGTCACAGGCCGTTTTTTGGACTCTACTCCTGAATAAACTACTCTTTGATATCTCTCCATCAACCACCCAGCTATCCATCTCACCAACCCTATATCCATTCCCATATGTTGTAGTTTACGGATTAGAATTCCATGTGGTATCCTGTCAAACGCCTTTGCCAGGTCCAGCAGTATCACTGTAAACCCATTTCCCTTATCCAGTTCAGCCGTCACCCTGTTATAAAACTTGAGCAAGTTACTGAGGCATGATCTACCCTTCACAAAGCCATGCTGTCCTCTGTACAGTATCTCATTTTCATCAATCCATTCCTGTATTTTTCCCTTGACTACTTTCTCCAACACCTTGACAATGACTCCTGATATGCTGATCGGTCGGTAATTTGCAACCATAGTCTTGGATCCTCCTTTATGCAGTGGAACTATTTTCCCCTCTTTCCACGCCTTCGGGACTAAGCCAGACCTGAGACTCAGATTAAACAACATGGTCAAGGGCACTGATAATTCATTAGCCGCTTAATGCAAGACCCGTGCCGGTATACCATCCAATCCCACAGATGTATTCACATTAAGGTTCTGTAATAGACTATTCACCTCCACTTCATTCATCACAATTCCCATATAAACTAATGGTTCCTTCATTTTTTCAACGTCACCACCTGGATGATATACTTTTGCAAAGTGCGCGCTCAGTAACTCCACTATATCGACTGGTTCAGTGAACTCTTTACCATCGTCATTCCTTAAAATCATTTTGCCATGTACGGTTTTTCTCTTGCTTGCAGCATATTGAAAGAACTGTTTGGGATTCTCTTTTGCTTGCATAGCTAGTTTTCTTTCATAATCGGCTTTTGCTGTTTTTACCACACTCGTTACCCTTCTAGCCTGTACTTTATACCGTTCGTGTGCCTGCAGGTCACCCCTTTCTTTAAATTCCCTCCATAGTTGTTTCTTTTTTTGCAGCTCAAGCTTAATGGTGTTATTCATCCATTTAACCCCTCCTTGTTTCACTATTCGGACCTTAGGTATACAATCAGCCATAACCTCTTGTAAATGCTCTTTGATCACTTTCCATGCTCTATCGACGTCCAGCCCTTGCAGTTGTACATGCCATGGCACTGATCCAAGCAATCTCCTAAGCTTGTCATATTTGCCAGCACGGTAATTCCACATATGCCCTGTCTTAATCACAAATTTCACACCTTTAGCCACCTCCCAGGTCAAGACCTTATGATCACTCTCACCAATAGGTGGCAACATGGTCATATTCATTACAGTCAAATTCTCGGATACTATTACCAGGTCAAGCACTCTCACACCCCTAGTATTTTCAATTACATGCTGTTTCAGATAGTTATCCCTTAATAACTGAATAAAATCCATTTCCTTCCTCACATGTGTCCTCTCCTCCTTCCAATCAATGTTACCATAGTTGAAATCCCCCATAATAATTACCCTCCTTCCACTCATTTCATCAATTTGTTTATGCATACCATCTCCACCATCTATTCCATCACCTGGTCTATAGCAGCACCCAACTGTATATTTTATTCTGCCAGTATCATTCTCACACCAAATAGCCTCAAATGAGCTCCTTTCACTATCCTGCAATACTTCAATTCTCCTTGGCTGCAGTTCATCAGCTATCATCAATAACACCCCTCCCCCAATTTTATTCTCTCTGTCCCTCCTAAACATACTATAACCTACACATTCTATCCCACTAACTATATCATCTTCCGTCAGCCATGTTTCACTAATGCCAATAACCTGTGGCCAGGAAGAGCCAATCAAGGCCAAAAATTCTTCCTTCTTGTTCCTAATACTCCTGGCATTAGTATACATGAATTGCAGTGTTCCCTTTGTCCCACCCCTATCTTGATGCGTTATTCTAAATATCCCATTCCCATTTTTTGTCCTTATTGCTGGCTCAGGTACATTATATACATTTTTACACTCAACTGTCTCACTGATGTCTGGATATCCACTTCCCCCCCTCCTTGGTAGTTCTAGTTTCCCTGGTTCTGCACATCCATTTTCACTTCATTCAGCAACACTTTTTCCAGTCTCCGCACACCAAGTCCATTCAAATGCAGTCCATCCATCTTGTATAAGTCCTTTCGCCCATCAAACTCATTCCACACGTCCACAAATTCCACACCACACCGTCCGCATAACCTGCGCATAATATCATTTGCGATTATGGCCCTCCTTCTAAACTCCTCTCTGTCATACCGCGGTAACAGACTCACCATTCTAACTCTGTCACTCTTTGCTTTCGCTACCTTTAACAATACTTTCAAGTCCTCTCTCATAAAAAATTTATCACCTTTCAATTCATTCGTACCAGCCACAATTGTTATTTCTTTCACCCTCTGCTTTTGCACTCTAATGCTCTCACTTACATCCTTAAATTTCGCACCCGGCAAGTACGATTTAGTTACACTCCCATCTATTACTCCTCTTAATAACGGGTCACCATACAATACTCTCTCCTTCATTTCGGAAACTCGCCCACGCTGTTTATAGAAGCGCAGGGAGTCAAAAAAATTAACGAAACAATTTAACATGATTAAGTGCTTTCTAAAACTTCACCGTCAACAACAAGATACATTTGAAACAGACCACCGTCTCAATTTGGAAAGATTAAAGAACAGAATCGCTTTTATTCCTTTATAGAGAATAGTTTAGGCCTTTTAACCCATGGAAAACAAAATAACAGAAAATAAAATAAAATAAAATGAATAAAAATTCTGTAATTCCTTTTATTCCCTAATAGTGAATAGGCAAGGCAGATTTAGCCCTATCTCACTTTTAAAGACAGATGAAACATCAATTACTACTATTAGCCAGAGATAGCTGGCCCAAGACTATCACTAATTAAAAATGCCACTGGGTGACGAGAATACGTCAGATAAGTGTTGCCATCTCTTGGTCCCTGTTCCTCATGCAAAACATTATTGTCCGAAATAGTGTGGGTTCTACTGTAGACTTTTTGAGTCTATGAGACGAAAAATCCAAAGTTCAGGAAGAAAAAGTCTAAAAGATTAGAAAGGAAAAAATATTGTTTACTATTGAATTACAATATAAGTTTCTATCGTTTATTAAAACACAACGTACCTTGCACATGAATATGAACAAGAAAGTTCAAGCTTTTGAAACACTTGATAACACAGGACTTTCCTGAATGTTTTTGTAATGCATTAAACCTTAATTTTTCACACTGCTACTCCAATTAAGTGCATAATTATTAAAGTAAAATGATTAATGAATATAATTATATTTCTAACAATATTACAATAAATGTGCTGTAATGCATTTTACACTCATTATAGACCACACCATAATGTATTGCGCACTGTTTGATACCGCCATATTCAAGGTATTGCTGAAATTCTTTTTTTCCTTTATTTGGAAAGAAAGTTAGTCCTGCTAGTCGTAACTTTTTGTAATATGCACCGCTCTTTATTGCTTTAGTAAAAACTGTCTGTGCATCCCTATCAAAGTGACGATTGCACCTATAGTTCTAGGCCGCCTAAAGAAAGACCATCAAACGGTTCTATTGCAGCCAACGATCAGAGGGATTTTTTCCTAAGTTTTTTTCGGCCAGCTGCGTGTTAGTCGATCTCCGGAATGTTCAAGTAGGATTTTCCTCCAGGAAACTGGTGTTTTTATTAGCGCGCATTAAAAAAAATAAACCGTAGGGCCTATTACAGATAATATTTCGAGTGTTTTGAGTATAGGGCCACGCGATATCGCCATGTGTTTGCCGTACTATCTTTCCCGAAATCCTGAAAAGCCGTGATTCACTATATCTTGGATTCTATGTTTTAAAAGAAGGTTTTTTTGAAAATGGAGAATAGCCATCCTTTAAAAAAATTAAAAAAAAGTCAGCTAGTGCTAATGGAGCTTCGCCTACTTCGTTTTGATAATAATAGACATTGGTTTATTTATTTATTTGTTATTTGTCATTTTTACTTGTATTGTCATTTGAGCTTATGTATGAATAGTTATAAAACCTTAAAGATAAAAAAAATCAGCTAACTCTTTTTGATTCCCGTATAGAGAGTAGCCGAGGTCGTTTTACCACTATCTAACTTTTGAAGAATGAGTGGACAGTTCAGGTCTTCACTGGTAGCCAATCAGAGATTGCTGGCCTAAGGCTCTCATTAATTTAAGCAGCCTACTGTGAAGAGATGGCTCAACAAGTGCCGCCAACTCGTGGTCCCTGACGGAAACATAATATTTTTAATATCTGGAATAGTGTGGGTTCTACCGTCAATATTCTTGAGTTTATGGGAAGAAAAACCGGAATTTCCGGGAGAAAATACCCGCTTGCCCGTGCCAGAGATTGACTCATTCGGGAACCGGTCGTTAGGGTAGGTCTTCTGGTCGTCGACTAGACTTGAGCCTATCTTCGGGCGGTTTAGCGTTGAGGAGTGGAAACACCACTATTTCCACTGAGCTACACTGGCTCTTTAAGATAAAATAAGTTTTTTTTTTCTTTTTATAGAGTAATATATCTGAAGTGGGATAAAGATCTTGATAAAGGAAAGCATAAATTGCCTGAACTTTTCTTATTTATTATTAATACATAATGGTTACAACATTTAGTCTAGTTTATTTCTCTTTATTATTCCCTCAGTTCCTCTTAATTTTCTTTGAAAACATTAAAAACACACTTTTCATCCGTGTCCTTGTCGTCGTCCAGTAGCATCCTCTAAAAGAAGGTTGCAGCAGATGAGCAGCTTTTCTGCATTTCTCTCGGTCTGTTGCCTCCGTCATTCTTAAACCAGTCCATTCCACGATGTCATTAAACCACTCTTTGGTTGACCTTCCACGTCTTCTCTTCCCTTCAACTTTTCCTTATAATATAGTTCTTATCAGATGTCCTGAGGAACCTCTCAGAAGATGTCCAGCAAATCTGGTCTTTTTTTTTTTTGCATAATGTTTTTAAGCAGTATTCTTTCCATCCCAACCCTTCTTAAAACTTCTTCATTTGATATTCTCTCTGTATAGCTAATCTTTTCCATCCTTCTACAACACCACATTTCCAATGCATCAATTCTTTCTATGTTCACTATTTCTGAGTGTCCATGACTCACTTCCATTATTTGCAAAACTCCAAATTGTTGCTTTAACTATTCCAATTCTCACATCTATTTTAATATTCTTATTTACTAAAATTCTCTTCATTTCCATAAATGCCGATTTAGCTTTATCTATTCTATTTCTAATGCCGAACTCTAAAGTTCCTTTCTGTGAGATCCAACTACCTAAATATTGAAAATTTTCCACTTCTAAAATATTTCCTCATATGATCTTTGCATTATCTCCTATTTTTCTGCCCATTATCATTATCTTGGTCTTGTTTGTGTTAATCCTTAGTCCATGTGTTAGTCCGTACTCTTCACAGAAATTTTCAATTCTTTGAACAATTTGTTGTAATCCATTTTAGCTTTCTGCCATCACCACATCATACCTTAAATTATTGACGATTCTTCCATTCATTTTTATTCCTTCTTCTACATCTTCAAGTGCCTCTCTAAGCATCTGTTCACTATAAAGTTAAAATAATAATGGTGATAACTTACATCCTTGTCTAACTCCTCTCTCCACTGGTTCTCCTGTTTCCTCTCCATTTACACATACTGATGCTGTTTGTGTCTAATATATTCTCTTTAAGATTTCCAAATCATACGAGTCAGTACCAATATTTTCTAGAATATCAAAAAGCCTTTTATGTTTCACTATATCCAATGCCTTTTCAAAATCTAGAAACCCCCAAAACACCTTTCCACCATGGTTTATTGTTTTCTCCGCAATAATTCTTAAACAAGTTGTAGCCTTTCTAGTTCCTCTGTTGTTTCGGAAACCAAACTGTACTTCATTAATTTCTTTTTATATTTTATTCTCAGTGGGAGCAATATTTGTGGCAGAATTTTTGAAGTGTGAATTATGACTTATCATTCTAAAATTATTATAATCTAAAACTCCCATCTTTTTTTGGAATGGGAATAAAAATTGATCTTCTAAACTGCTGTGGTAATTCCCGTTTCTCCTAAATTCCGTTAATAATTTGCCATAATCCTTCCATACCTTTTTCACCTATATTTCTCATAAGTTCTATCTGTATGCCATCTATTCCGAGGGATTTTCCTTTCTCATCTTTTGAATTGCTAGATTCAATTCCTCCCTCATGATGTATAAACTCTGCCCACTCTACTCTTTCGTTTGACTTTCTCCTCCTTCTCTGTCTTCATACAATTTAACTACATGTTCCTCTCATCTCTGTAATATCTTCTTTTTTTCTATCAAAATTCACTTCTTTCATTCTTGACTACTCCAATCTATTTTATCTTTCTCCTTCCTGTCATCATATTAATGTTCTTATAAACACCTTTTATGTCATATCTTTCTGCCTTTACTGTTGTGTTTTATTAATTTCATCTAACCACTCTTCCTTTTCCCGTCTTCCCTTTCCCGTGTAACTCCCTATTCAAGTCTTTATACTGCTTATTTTCCTCATCTGTTTTCTAACTAACTACCTTTCTTCTTTTTGTTATTTTTCTCAAAATACTTCCCGTTATCCATGGATTTTTCTTTTCTCTCTTTCCTCCTCTTTTTTTTAACTAAATGTAATTCTATAGCAGTAATTATGCTTTCCTTCAGAATCTTCCATTTTTCACTTACATTATCACATACTTATATATTTCTCTCCTTCATTTCTTCCTCTACTTTCTTTGTGAATTTATTCGCGGTATTAGATATTTTCAGCTGCTCTATATTCTATATAAGGATTAAACCAAGTATACAATTTCTTGCTATCTGTAATTTATAGTATAACTTAGCGGAAAAACTTCCAACAAATCTCATCTTTAAAGTTGAATAGTTAATATTAATTATTTGCCAGGTTGGTTCAATAACGGGATCGGAGTTATCATTAAGTGGAAATTTCCGTGTAGAACTAACTAAAAGCTTACTAGTGTAACGAATTCCATTCTAGCTCCTGCTCTCTCTTCTGTTTATTAATTACTTGATCAAGTTTAGAGTCCTGAATTTCAATAGGAACCTCATAGCTCCTGCTCTCTCTTCTGTTTATTAATTACTTGATCAAGTTAAGAGTCCTGAATTTCAATAGGAACCTTATTACGCCTTGAGCAGTAATAAGCATTACCTTATATTTTGTGATATTTGTTAGCTGTGCTTCTACTGTTACTATAGGGGCAAGAAATTCTCATTTAAAACTATTTGTAAGTCTTGCATGAATCGATTTAAACTTTAGTTACTATGTAGATAAGTAGAACTAGTTCTTTGTTTTGAATCATTAACTCCCAAAATCTAGCTATTATCTATGTGTGTTCTCACTAATTTTTATCGCTCTTTCAACTGAGTTTGATAGGGCTCTATTTCTACTCGCATTTCTCCAATTGCTTATTTTTTGCCTCTTGTAATAGAGGCAGAAACCTCTCCACTGAAATACAATTTATTATTTTGGACGGTTGAAATGGTATGTAGTACCAGCATCTTTTTTTTTTTTTTAATAGTTACACGTGACATACTAATACTGTATCGTTTTACTTTTCAAAATTTCCTTCCTGCAATGGATGCATACTAGTACCTACTGTTTTACAAAACAAGCTCTCATTCTCTTTTATAAAATAAATCCCACTCTTCCATCAGTTTTATGCCATATTTTAAAGTGAATGTTTTCTAGTCTTAGAATTGATTGCTGCAGCCCTTATTTGAACAGAATATTGAATAGTTTGATATGCAAGCCATGCTCTCTACTTTGTTTGCTCTACTGTGATCTTTAAAGGCCACCTATTAGTGGAGAATTAAAACTTCAACTTCTTATCCATCTATCATTTGGTTACTACATAGAAGATAACTTTAAAGGTATGGTCATATAGAATGAGCAGTATTGACGTAAGTATCAAAATGGCAGACCGGCGTGCCGAACTTGAGCGAAAACGACAGAAACTTGCGATGATAAGGGAAGAAAAAGAACGAAAACGCAGAGAAAAAGAAGCAAGAGAGGTTTGTCATGTTATAACCTTAAATGAGTGTTACTGTTACATTTATTTGCATTTAACTATGTTACAAAATAGAAGCACAATTCCGGTTCATTTGAATTAATCATTTGTAAACATTGTGCTTTTCATTATTATTTTTTGCCATTTCTTAGACAAGTGTATATGAATTATAATTTACTGTGTTCGTACAAGCACTCGACAAAATTTCGTTTTGAAATAAAGTTTTCATGTATTAGTGCCCATCCATCAAGTACATCAGTTTATCTATTGCTTATATTGCCTATTTTAGAGTTATTTCAAATGAACATCATTGGCGTGTTTCTTCCAGAATTGGCTAATCCAGTATGCTGACTTCCATTCCTTTACAGTCGGTGGGCACACTTGGTGACAATTTATTTTCTATGAGGACCAGTTTGGTTTTGTAAAGGATCTTTCTTTAGCAGTTTGTTTACAGTTTATGATAAGGTGAAAAAGTTCTTGGAGAAGGGAGATTCATCTGCAGTGATATTGTTGGCATTCATGAACACTTTTGATAGATTGCCACATTATCTAGTAAAAGAGGCAAACCAGCCAGAGAACACATACAGTTAATTGACTTAGTATTGCTCGCAGCCTAAGTTTGGTCCTTATTATAACTAAACCAAATCAGATTGGCACATGTCAATTGGTGTACAGAATGAGGGAGATGAGGGTATTATTATTCTTATTCGTGACACCTCCAAGGACTCCGAAGTCTCATCACGGGAGGACGCCTACATACAACACTCCATCTCCACTACTACAACGAATCTCTACTACCAATTACCTACATCAACTCCATCCACTGCTCACAACTACCACTTCCACAGCTACTATTTTTTGCCTGTAAATTGCGTTTGTTCTGAAGGGCTGATTTGTCTGTGTGTGGGATGAAAAACCCGAGTTTCCAGGAGAAAAAACCCTGCTACCTCCATATGAGATTGGCTAACTCATCTTTGTTTGAAAAAGTCCATATAAAGATTCCTCCCGTCATGACGAGAATCAAACTTAGGCCTTTTCTAATCGAAGGCTCAACATACTGTCGTTCTTCCAATTGGGCTACGGAGGTGATGAATTGAAGATTGGATATCTGAAAGATACCAGTAAGTTGTATGTGGGAGGAGCTGGGAAATTAATTGCATGTATTAGGAATGTGATTTTGGTAATGATATTTCATGTGGTTTGAGGGTGATATTCAGTTGTTTATTTATAAGAGTTAGGAAATGGTGATGTGAGAGTTTTTGCAGTGGTGTGTCTCTTCATTAGGATTTGACTGGAGGGATGGACAGATAATGGAAGTATCAGTGTATCACAACTAAATATAAGGTTTTGAAATTTAGGAACCACGGATGGGAGGCTGTGCACTTCAACACATCCATTCCTTAGGATCGATAAAGTCCCCCTGATTAGGAATCATGACCAATTAATTCAGCTGACACATCACTCCTCTGTTGCATCTCTCTAAGAACAAGTATTTGTGCCTTCAGGTCTTTGTGTTTATGGACTTGTTTGTCTGTTCTGAGGGACAAAAAAAAAAAAAAAAAAAGAATTTCCAAGAGAAAACCCCCCCTCTACTTCTGTGTGAAATTGGCTAACTTACTATTTGATTGAAAAGACTTGATAAAGGTTCCTTACATCATAGATCAGATTCACACCCATGTCTTTCTAACCAAAGGATTTATCTATACCAACTGAGCTGTGGAAGCTCCTCACAGGACATTATATTTTCATTTTTCATCCTTATTTTAGCCAAGCATAAACAAGTTGAAGCCTTAATAATGTCAAAGCTGTTTTTATATAGAGAACATTTGATTATGGTGAAATGTGCATAATGCTTAGCATACTCCTTTCTCAGGGTATAATGCCATAGTGAGAGTTGCCACTGTGACTGTTTTGATTTTTTTATTACATTAAAAAAATAGTATAAAGGGGTCTCAAAACGTGCAAGTGATCTAAAACAGATCACTCTAAAACTGGATCATTCCTGGATATTCAGCTTTGGTTTTGCTGGACAGCCCTATGTCAAACCTTAGATCTGCTCAATGGCAGTCAAAAACTCATCATTGTACCAAATCTTGGTTCTAACTACCAGTGGCCAGCAGGAACATATTCTGTTAAGAGTAACTGCCATTGGAATAATCTCTAATGAAGTTCTAATCAGTGAGCGCTACACCTGTGGAGATATACTAAGAGCTCACTGGAAGAAGTCATATTTCCATATTATTACAGTATTATGGATTAGAGATAATTGCATCAGGTTTTTTTTTCCTGGGAAGAAAATTGTGTTATACTTGGCAAGAAATTTTGCACCCTTATTTTTAACCAAGCACAAGCAAACAAAAATTTCCATGTAAAATATTTTCACTGTAACCAGAATGTTGCCTCGTTAATTCATTCTTTTGGCACATTCGATATAAGACATGGTGCATTGGAAAATTAACCTCATTACAACCTTATTTCTCAAAATTCTGAAAACTGCTATATTCATCAGTCAAGGCATTAAGGGCACTTGCTCAGTACCGTCGACAGGGTGTAGCATAGAGGCAGCCTGCCTCACGGCGTAGCTTAATAAGGGTGCTCATTCAGCCATATTGCGGTAGGTTACACTAACAATTCCTGTTAGTGTAGCAAGCGTGGAAAGAAGTTTTTCCAAACTTAAGCTGACTAAAAATTATTTGCGAACAGCAGTGACCCAAGGAAGATTGGTAGGTCAATTAACTATATCATGAGAGGCAGATGTAGCTTATAATTTAAATTTAGAAGAGCTTATAAACACTTTTATTGTGCGATATCCTTGTAGAGCAAACATTTGATTAATATTATTTTATAATTGTTTTGCATTAATTTTTCTCTTGTAATAAAACCAAATGGCAATTGGAGATTTTCTTATATTTTTGTCTTATAATCCATCAGGGGAGATATTTAACTGTTTGCCTCAGGGCACAATCTGATCTGTTGATGGCCCTGCACTTGCTTATTCCTTCATATCCTAATTTTGCTCATAAGTTTTGTCAGCTCATAAAAATACCAACTACATTGCTACCACTGCTAGTCTTACAGGTTGGGCATGGTTTATAAGAGCTTGTACAGTTTAACCATTATTATTCTTTCCACCTGCTTAAACATTAACTATATAAATAGTATGATTAATAGACCATAGTTTCACACAAAATAATTCAGTGGGGGACATAAAAATGCAAAGCAAAAAAAATGAAGAAATGCTTTGAGTAAGTGACTAGTGAGTTGTAGATATGGTTTCATCAGATGTTTGCATGGTGTTTTTATGACAGTGAAATAGTATCGTGTATGACTTATAAGAAAATAATATGCAGAATTAAGATTTTCACTTATAAACATGATGAAACACTTGCTAACTTGGACTTAAACAAGGAAGGTTAGTTAAGTGCAGAGCATGAATGTATCTGTTCTCTGAATTGAACTGTACCATAGTCACCCACTTTTAGTCAGTGAACATTGGGAATAATGGAAAAATGAATGTTCCTTCAGTGCTGAGCAGCTGACTTTGCTCTGTACGTATCTTATTAATCTTTCCTTCACTGATTTTAAACACTAGGGCTGATATATTATTATAATACATGTATCTCCATGGAGCAGAAGACTCATTTTCACCTGACAGCAGGCAAACTGGCCATTAGACATACACAGTTAACATAATACATTGGCCTCATAGCCCGAGTTGCTTTGGCCATAAATCTGAATAAACGAAACCAAATCGGAAGATTTATCGTGGGAAATCTATTCATCATCATCATCATCATCATGCATATTAAGGAATTATGCCCAGTGTGACCTGTTCTAGCCTCGGAAGTCATCGTTGAATTTTTTAAGAGGACGTCCTGGTTTTCTTTTTCCTAATGGTTTGTATTTTAAAGCTTGTTTTGGTAATCTTTCTATTTTCATTCTTTGAACATGTTCCATCCATTTATGTTTATATTTTTTAATTTTGTCTATTACTGATTCTTGGTTTCATTCTTTCATAATTTCTTCGTTTCTTTTGTGATCAAATAGCGTATACTTTGCAGTTTTTCTCATAAACTTCATTTCTGCTGTTATTAATCTTTGTCCTTTTGTTTTATTGTCCAGATTTCACTTCCATACAATAAGACTGGTAGGGCTAATGTATTGTATACTTTTAGTCTGGTTTGTTTTTGAACTAGGTTTGGTTTAAATATATAGTTAATTACACCTGTTATTTTTAAATATTTTGCAATTTTTACATTTATATGTTTTTCATTTTCATATGTGATCATACATCCTAGGTAGCTAAATGAATTCACCTGTTCTAAGATCTTATTATCGATTACTATCTTAGTTCTTGCTGGATCTTGTCCTTTAAAGGCCATTGATTTTGATTTTTCTGATGATATTATCATTCCCTAATCTTTGGCTATCTCATTTAAATTTAAAATAGCTTTCTGTAAGTTATCGTCAGAATTTGTAATTATTATTTGGTCATCATCAAAAAGGAGAGTGTTTAATTTCACAGTAGGAGAAAGTTTAATACCTTGATGGAAATTTTTATTTCATTTTATTATTATTTCATTTAGGTAAATATTAAAAAGAGTTGCTGAGAGGGGACATCCCTGTCTGACCCTTTGGTTTATCTCTCTCGTATATGATAGCTCATGATTTAATCTTATTTGTGTTTGATTATTTTCATATATACTTATGATAGCTTTTAGGATATTATTTGGTATTTGTCTTTCATTTAATATGTTAAATAAAATGCTTCTTTTAACTTTGTCAAATGCTTTTTCAAAGTCAATAAATGCAATATGTGTTTCTAAATTGTATTCTCTTCTTTTCTCCATTATTAATTTTAGGCAAAAGGCTGGATCTATACATGATCATCCTTTTCTAAACCCATTCTGTACTTCTAAAATAAAGTTTTCGGAATATTTCATTAGTTTACTATTTAAAATTCTGCTATATATTTTGTAACAGGAATTTAGTATGCTTATACCTCTATAGTTTTTAGGGTCATCTGTATTATCTTTTTTAAAGATAGCAATCACAATTGCTTTTTTCCATTCTATTGCTGTTACCAGTTGTATAAATTCTATTTAAAAATGATGAACTGCAACCAAGGAGAATAGAAGTTGTATCGCAGGATAGTGAAAAGAGCTCATTTGAGGCTATTTGGTATGAGATTGAGACTAACGGAACAAAATGTACAGTTTGGTCTGCTATAGACCAGATGATGGAATAGATGGAGATAGTATGCATAGGCAAATTAATGAAATGAGTGGAAGAAGAGTAATTATTATCGGGAATTTCAACTATAGTAACATAGATTTGAAGGAGGCGAGGACACGTGAAGAAGGAACTGGATTTTATTCAGTTACTAAGGGATAACTATCTGAGACAGCAATGGAAAACACTAGGGGTTCGAGAGTGCTTGATCTAGTAATAGCATTTAAGAATTTGACTGTAATGAATATGACCATGTTGCCATCTATTGGTGAGAGTGATCAATAGGGTCTTGACCTGGGAGGTGGCTAAATGTGTGAAATTTTCAATTAAGACAAGGTACATGTGGAATTACCGTGCTGGCAAGTATGACAAGCTTAGGAGATTGCTTGGTTCAGTGCTTTAGCATATAAAACTGCAAGAGCTGGATGTTGATAGGGCATGGGAAGTGGTCAAGGAGCATTTGCAGGAGGTTATGGCTGACTGTATACTTAGAGTGAAGAGTAAATCAAGTAGGGGTTAAATGGATGAATAACACCATTAAACTTGTGTTGCAAAAAAAGAAACAACTGTGGAAGGAATTTAAGGAGAAAGGTGACCTGCAGGTACATGAATGGTATAAAGCGCAGGCCAGAAGAGTAACGAGTGTGGTGAGAAAAGCAAAAACGGATTATGAAAGGAAATTAGCCATGCAAGCTAAAGAGAATCCCAAACAGTTCTTTCAATATACTGCTAGTAAAAGAAAAACTGTACATGGCAGAATGATTTTAAGGAACTGCAATGGTAGGGAGGTCACTGAATCAGTCGATATAGTGGAATTACTACATGAGCACTTTGCAAGAGTATATCATCCAGGTGGTGACGTTGAAGGAACCATTAGTTTATATGGGAATTGTGGTGAATGAAGTGGAGGAGAATAGTCTATTACAGAACCTTAATGTGAATACATCTGTGGGATTGGATGGTATATCAGCAAGGGTTTTATGTGAAGCGGCTAAAGAATTGTCAGTGCCCTTGACCTTATTGTTTAATCTGAGTCTCGGGTCTGGTTTAGTCCCTAAGGGGTGGAAAGAGGGGAAAATCGTTCCACTGCATAAAGGAGGATCCAAGACTACTGTTGCAAATTACCAACCAATCAGCATATCAGGAGTCGTTGTCAAGGTCGTGGTGAAAGTAGTCGAGGGAAAAATACAGGAATGGATTGATGAAAATGAGATACTGTATGGGGGACAGCATGGTTTTGTGAAGGGTAGATCATGCCTCAGTAACTAGGTCAGGTTTTATAACACATTGATGACTGAACTGGATAAGGGTAATTGGTTTACAGTGATACTGCTGGACCTGACTAAGGCCTTTGACAGGATACCACATGGAAGTCTAATCCGTAAACTGCAACATATGGGAATGGATATAGGGTTGGTGAGATAGATAGGAGGGTGGTTGATGGAGAGATACCAGAGAGTAGTTTACTCAAAAGTGGAGTTCAAAAGACGGCCTCTGACTAGTGGTGTGCTGCAGGGTTCTGTACTTGGACCACTGCTGTTTAATTTGTTCATTAACGATATATTGAAGGATCTGAGAGGAACGGTTCATTTGTTCGCTGATGATGCTAAGTTGGGTAGGGCAATAGTGAATGCAGAAGATGTCAAAATTTTGCAGGATGATTTGGATAGATTGGAGGTCTGGGCTAAGGAGAATGGATGTCAATTTATTGTGGCAAAATGTAAGGTTATGCATTTTGGGGTGAAAAAATTAGCAGCAGTATACCATATTGGTGGAACTGTACTCCAGGAGATTGATGAAGCCACGGACTTGGGAGTGTTGGTGGATAGGGAGTTGAAGTTTAGGGGACACATCACAAAAGTGGCTAAATCAGCTCATCAAATCACTTGGATGCTGAAGAATACTTTGACCAGCAGAGATAAGCAAGTTATTATTCCTCTATATCGAGCCTTGATAAGACCCCATCTTGATTACTGTGCTCAGATCTGGCCACCTAGGTTTCTTCTTGATGGGGAGGAGGTGGAGAGGATTCAGAGACGACTGACCAAGATGATAGCAGGTCTATGGAACGAACCTTATGAAAACGGGTTGAAGATTTGTGGGTTGCAGAAATTGGTTGATAGGTGGAAAAGGGGAGATATGATTGAAACATTCAAATTGCTGAAGGGTTTCTATAGGATTAATTCAGAGGATATTTTTGAGAACAGGACTGGTGGTGGGAGGACTAAGTGACATCCATGGAAGCTGGGCAAGAGTGTGGTTAGTAAGGGTGTTAGAGCTGGGTTTTTTACTTTTAGAGTTGTGAATGAGTGAAGTAAGCTGCCAGAGTCCGTTGTGGGTGCTATGACAGTGAATGAGTTCAAGTCAAAGTATGATAGATACTGTGTGAATGTCGAATATTTGTGATGGACATGATGTTTAGGGCCTCCTTGTTGTCGCCCGTATAATAATAAATAATAGAAGTCTTTCTTTGAATCTTGTTCTTGCATATTTATACAGTTCTGAACCTAGCTTATCTTCTCCAGGTGATTTGCCGTTTCTTGTTTATTTCAGGCTGATTTCTAATTCTTCTTTAGTTATTTCCTTTTCATTTTCATTAAGTGTTTGCCAGTTGTCTTTTTTAAAATATTTATCTGTTCACAATTCTGTGTAGAAATTCTTCTAATTTCAATTCATTGTTTAATTTTGTTTTCTTTAGTATCTGCATTTAGGTGTTTCAAAATCTTATATACATTGGGTCTTATTTTATATAAATCATGTTCTAAATTAGAAATGAATTTGTTCCATGATTCTCTGTCTTTTCTGACTTCTCTTTTAGCTATGGCTCTTATTATTTTATCTTCTATTTCATCTTCTAATCTTTTATTGCTTAACGATTTATGATAGGCTTCTTTTTTCATTTTGATTATTTCTTTGGTTGTATCATCCCATATCTTGAGTTTTTTCCTTTTATTGAATTTTTTGGTCTTTCCTAAGCTTTCATTTGCTGCTGCATTTAGTATCGTTTTTATATTAAGCCATTCTATTTCTTCACATTGTTTTATTTTATCTAGATATTAGTTAATTCTTTGTTCATATAGCCATTAAATATTTGTGTCATTTAATAGTCTAGTTTTATAAACAAATGTTTTAAAATTTTTTTTCTGTTTTTATTTGTAGCCATTTAGGTGGTAATCTTAATTTTATTTTAACAAGGAAGTGGTCACTGCTTATTTCATATCCTCTGTGAAATCTAATATCTAACGAAAACTTTGTCTTTTCATTTAAGATAAAATAATCTAATATTGATTTCCCATCCTCTTGCTGCCCAAGTATATTTATGTACCAGTATGTCTTTATGTTTATGGAAAGAATTCATTATTTTTAGGTTATTATAAATTACAAAGTCAATAAATTTTTTACCATTCCTCTTTAGAGTATGTTCTCCATATGTTCCTATATTATTATTAATTTTCGTGTTTCCAATTCTTGCACTTAAGTCTCCTGCTAAAATTACATAATCATTTTTATTTATTTTATATATATTTTGTAGCCGATTATAAAATTCAATATTATCCTGTTCTCTTCCTTTTTCTGGGGCATATAAACTAATTATTGTTAAATGATCTCATTCTATTTTTATTCTAGCTTCTATTATTCTTTCATTCCATAATTTATAATGTTTTAACTGTTTTGAAAGGGAGTTATAATCCAAATCATGACTCCTGCTTGTTCTCTTTGGTCTCTGTCAACTCCACTGTATATCACATTAAAATGTTTGGTTTTCATGGTTCCTTTTAATTTCTTTTTTGTTTCAGTGATTACTGCAATTTTAAAATTTCTTTCATTTAATATTTGGTCTAACTCTATTTCTTTATATGCTATTCCTCTTACATTCCAGTTTGCTATATGTATTATATTTTGCTGTTTCCATTTTCATTTTACCTTTTCCATTCCAGGGTCATTTTCCATAGATTCATTCCGATTACTTTTTTCTGTCAGCTTAAGAGTAGAATTATGTTCTCCATGTCAGATGACTAGCCTGACGATAGAATAGTTCAGTGGTAGGGCTGCTACCTTAAGGAGGCTTCTGAACTAGCCTTCTTCCAAATTTAAACCCATAGGAGGAATAGGGTATATTGAAGGGGAAAGAGTAGATTATAGGAGAATAGAGTAGAATTATAGTAAAGGTTTATAGAGAGGACATAGTTGTAAGGCCAGAAATGCCAAGACCCCATGGCCCTCGAGTATTCTAATAGCATAAGGATCATAAAATAAGAAGAGTTGGCTGATTAGGCCTTATAGGAAAGATTAAATTGAGTGGATCTTCCTCAGAGGATAGATCCAGCTAGGGGTCGATGGGAGTGCCACTTCCCTTATAATTAAGATGATTTCCCCCTGTTAGTCCACGAGTCCTTATTCAGTATATTCAGACCATCCCACTATATATACATACACACCTACATGGTGGGCTCCCCTATCTGGTGGCAGATAGGGGAGCCCACCATGTAGGTGTGTAATATATACACGCTCTCTATTTATTCACATAATACTTATCATACTTCTCCTTAAACTCTGATGAAGCACCAACAACCACCTCTGGTAACCCATTCCACCCATACACAACCCTCCAAGCAAAAAACCCATTCCTAACACCTTTGCTAACCACACTATCATACAGCCTCCATTGGTGACCCCTTGTTATCTCCCTTGTTGCCATGCACTGAAAAAAGCCTTCAGTGTCAGTCCTATAAATTTCCTTTGATAACTTAAATGCTTCTGTCATATCACCTCTTTTTCGTCTATCAACTAATTTTTGAAGCCTAGACTCTCAATGTGCTCTCATAGGAAGCATTCCACAGACCTGCCACTATCTTTGTCACTCACCTCTAGATCCTCTACAACTTCACCATAAAATCCAGATCTCTGCATAGTAGTCCAGATGTTGCCTTATATAGGGGAATAATAATCTCTCTATTCCTGCTTGTGTGTTCTTCAGCAGCCACATAATCTGATGTGCGGTTAAATTCACAATATGACCTCTAAACCTTCAACTCCTGGCCCACCATCACACCTAACTCCCTGCCCTCATCAGTTTCCTGCAGTTCAGTTCCATCGACATACACTGAGTTAGTTTTGCATGAGGAACATCCACCTAATAATGCATTGATCCACTTCTCTATGCAGTCATGGCTCTTTAGACGTGGGTCGAATTATCTCCATGCATAATTCGATCCATGTCCACAGCAGCAACTCTGTCAGTTCATGCTCATTCCGTGGAGGAGGATCAGCAGTTCTTGCACCCCGATATGTTATCATCCTACACATGTTCAATTGGGTTACAGTCAGGGGAGTTTGAGTACCACCAGCCAAGGCAATGTGTCAAATTCATTATTGTGTTCTTCCAACCACTCAAAAGTTGCATGAGCCTGATTGACAAGGTGCTTTGCTCGTTGAAAAATGGCACTGTGGTTGGGGTAGACCTCCTACAGATATGGATGGAAATGGTCGTCTAATAGGTCCCTATAGTGTTCACCATTCAGTGTTTGTGGGATGATAACCAACGGAGTTAGGGTATGCTGGGAAAAAGCTGCCCAGACCATCCACCTCCACTGTCCTGTTGAACCCAACTAGGGATATTGATTCATGCTGTTTACACCAAATGTGAACCCGACCATCAGCATGTTGCAGCAGGAAACAGCACTCGTCATTCCAGCAGACAACCTTCTTCCATCTGTTGAGGGTCCATTGCCACCATTCCTTGGCCCATGTGAATTGTTGTTTGCTCTGCCTGGCCATTGTCTTGGATACTCTTGTTGGTCTCTGGAACCCACAGGTGAAGCAAGGTATGCCACATGGTTCATGTCGAAAGGAGTCGAACTGCCCCACTGTTGTACT
Source organism: Typopeltis vanoorti (assembly GCF_054136105.1). Lineage (NCBI taxonomy): Eukaryota > Metazoa > Arthropoda > Arachnida > Uropygi > Thelyphonidae > Typopeltis > Typopeltis vanoorti. The sequence goes on from NC_143571.1 coordinate 38,413,048, forward strand.
GGCAGGTGAGCTGTGTGACTGTTGCATGTCATTGCTGAGATACCAGTCATGACACCTGATGCTCACCTGTAGGATCAAGCCTTTCTGCTGGATGTCTGTTCATGGTTAATCCAATCTTGGTACACCCTTGATACAGTAGTATGAGAGCAACCAACAAGTGTGGCTGTTTCCAAAATACTGGCACTTGCCCTCTGGGCCCCAACTATATGCCCTTGGTCAAATCGGCTTACATTGTCACGTTTCCCCATTACTCGCAAAAGTTTACTTATTACCTACAGAGGTACTTTGTTATCTTGCCAAATATGTAAATTGTAGGGGGGGGTTCCTAAGGCAAAGCTAAGTATAGTAGCTCAGTGTAGTACATAGCTTTAATCTCTTCCCAAAGTACATCACCTTACACTTTGCTACATTAAATTGACAGCCATTTACCTTTTCTCATACTGTTAGTCTATTTAAGTCTTCCTGCAGGATCTCTGCACGACTTTTATTTCCATTGCTCTTCCCAGTTCAGCATCATCATCAAACAACTGAATATTTCTTGTCAAATCATTTAGAATATCATTGATATACAAATTAAACAACAGAAGACCAAGTACTGAGCCCTGTGGTACACCACTGGCCATTTGCCTTCTCCTGGACTGAATTCCTCCATAAACCACCCTTTGATATCTGTCCGTCAGCCACCCTTTAATCCAAATCACCATATTAATATCCATCCTCCATTTGCTCAAATTTATGCAATAGATTCCTAAATGAAATCTTGTCAAATGCTTCTGCAAAGTCTAGCAATATCACTGAGTAGCCATTTCCCTTATCCAACTCCATTGTTACTTAATTATAAAAAGTATGCAAATTACTAAGGCAAGACCTACCCTTCATAAAAGCATATTGCCCTTTATAGAGTATCATCATGTTGGAGGCTTAATCATGTTCCTATCAGTGGCAGCTGGTGAAAATTTTAAGTGGGGAGTGCTGCATATACAAAATAAGAAAAATAATTTATTTTTTCCTAATCAGTAACCAATTTATTAACAAGTAAATTTACATATAAAAAATTTGCTTTACTAAAAATATTATTTGAAAATAAAACCCATTCTTCTATTTTTGACTTGACAAAATTTTTCAATAACGCTCGCAAGCATACCATTCATCTGTAGCGACTTCTCAATGATCAGTGTCGGGTTCACAAATGAATATCAGTGAGTCTAGCTGCAAGTGACCGAACATGATAATTCTGACATTGCTTTAGATCGCAGTGCATTTGTTTCATGTAATGATACTTCAAAAAAGATAATTATTTTCATATTTTCGACAGTGACACTCGTCATAATTCAGCCTTGTATCTATAATAAATAAATAAATATGTTATTTTAGTAGAATAAAATAAGATTTATCAAAATTATTTTGCCCTCACCACGAATACACACCGATAATAAAAGTTTCGTATCTCACAGAAATAACGTGTGCAAACATACAATTTATCTGTAGTGACACTGCTCAACAAGCAGTGTTGGGTTCACTTGTTACATGCAATGACAAATGCAAACAAATATTGGCAAGTCTAGCTGCAGCTGACCTAACATGATAATTCCGACACTGCATTAGATTGCAGCAGTGCATTTCATAATCTAAAGCGTAAATCGAACAATTCCAGTTATTAACTATTCAATCAGTTAAGCAAGGGTGCTTAATGGTCAAAGCTGTATAACTAAGAGGAGATCTCCACATAGCCTTTAAGAGAACCGACCAGGGCTTCTGACCTAATGTCCAATACTCACCTTCTCGTGGTGCACCCTGTTGGGTATCTACCTGGATACTGAGCGAATGAGGATGGGCTGGCAATTTAGGATTAAGCCGACCAAATTGTATTCTTATTGGCTTAAACCAATATACAAAATGATGGTACAACATGACAAAATTTCATGCCGGCTGGGGTGTCGCCCAGTTAAACAAAGCCCCCGTTGTTTTCGCCAGGGAACCAGGGTGAGCAGTGAAAAGTCAGCTACTGGAACAAATCTGAAAGCACGCCCCAATTCAATATCATCAGAGTTAAAGATCAGTACCATCAACATAAGAAGCCTGAATGGCAAATAAATAGAGCTAGCTGAGGAATTAGATAAGTACCAGATCGACATAATAGGGGTGACTGAAAAAAAAAGACAAAAACTGGGGAGATCTTTCTGAGCAATAAATACAAAATTTTATATTCAGTCAATGACAATCAAGGAAAAGAAGGAGTAGCCATAGTATTCAACACTAAATACGAGGCTAATCTTCTTGAATGGCAGGCAGTCTCAAGTAGAGTGATGTGGGCAAATATCAGAATGGGGAATTGGACAATGAGACTTATTTGTGCCTATGGTCCCACAGAAGGTTCTACTGAGGTAGAAGTGGAAGAATTTTTTCATGCTTTAGAGAAAGCAACTGACACAATGAAAAATGAGAAGTTGGTCCTTGTTGGGGATCTAAATAGCAGAGTAGGAAATGATTGTCATACACACATAAATATTTTGGGAAAGTTTGGAGAAAAGAGCAAAGCTAATAATAATGGCAAATACCTGTTGGATTTCTGCTCAGGACATGGACTAGTTATTACTAACACCATGTTCCAACATAAAAATGTGCACAAATTCACATGGAGAGAACAGGCAAGGAATAAGAAAAAGTCTCATTGACTATGTTATTGTTGATAGTGATGGTTTCTCCCTGATTCAGGACACCAGAGTGTACAGAGGATTTGAAATTGGAAGTGATCACTATTTAGTCTTGAGTAGGATAAAATTGAATTTCATATTGAAAAGAATAATATATAAGAAAGTTTTAAAGCGAATAAAAGTTGAGCAGCTCTCAGATGTGAATTGTAGACTAAAATACACAAAGATTATTGAAGAAAAAAATGAAACAGTTTGAGAACAGGAATCAAACCTTGGAGATTCAGTGGCAAATTCTGAAGAAAACATTGATTGATTCAGCCAGAGAGGCATGTGGTGAGGTTGTCTGCAAGGATAGAAAAATCAGAACTCCATGGTGGACACAGGAGGCTAAAGAGGCAGTGAAGGAAAAGAAGAAACCATATCAAAAGTTCCTGGCAAATAAGTCAGCTTGTGCTCTTAGAGAATACAGAGACAAATGTAAGAAAGCTAAGCACTGTGTAAAACTAGCTAAACAAAAGTCATGGGAGGACTTTGGCAAGAATATAGAAAATAAATATCAAGAAGGTGGCAAAATATTCTGGAGGTTGTTGAAGAAGCTTAGAAATGGAGGAAAGAGTGCTGTAAAAGGAGTTAGAGATTATAAAGATGACATGGAAACCGGAGAAAAAGATATCCTTGAAGTATGGAGTAATTACTTCAAAAAATTGCTAAATGAAACAAGCAGTGATAGCACAGTAGTAAAAAACACTCGTCAGGCATACAGTCAGGAATATCCATAGTTGACATATCCATACTTGAAGTAGAAAAAGCCATCAAAGGCTTGAAATGTGGAAAGGCAGTAGGAGTAGATGATATTCGACCAGAAATGCTGAAGTATGGTGGTATAAAAGTCTTGCAGTTGCTGCACTGCATAGTTCAGAAGGCGTGGACAGAGGGACAAATTCCCGATGATTGGAGTAGAGCTCTCATGGTACCCATATATAAAAAGGGAAATAAAACTAAATGTGAGAATTACAGAGGTATTTCCCTACTGAGTGTTTCTGGCAAGATTTATGTCAGTATACTTAAGAAACAGTTGAGAAGAATTGTTGAAGAACAAGCTGGATTCAGGCCAAATAGAGGCTGTCAGGATCAGATCTTCACTTTACGACAAATAGTTGAGAAAGCATGGGAATATAACAAAGATCTGTATTTAAGTTTTGTCGATCGGGAAAAGGCATATGACAAGGTGCAAGAGAGAAGCTATTCAATACGCTACAGTTATATGATATCAATGGGGCATTATATCAAGCAATACTTAGTCTTTATTTGAGTTGATCAGCAGTTAGAATTGAAGGAAGTACAGGAAGATGGTACAATGTTAAATCTGGTGTGAGACAAGGATGTACATTATCCGCTCTCTTATTCATTATCTATATGGATCACATTATGAAGGAAAGTGTTATTAAACATGATATCAGAATTGGAGATGCTAATATATGCTCTTTGCTTTATGCGGACGATTCTAAATAAATCCACTACAAGTTTGCCAGATTCCCTGACTAAATTGAATAACTGTTGTAATAGATATGGTATGAAGGTCAGCAATAAAAAGACAAAGACAATGAAAATAGGCAGAATCATTGAAAATGTCAACTCTGTTGTGAATGGAGAACCTGTGGAACAAGTAAAAGATTTCAGCTATTTAGACACGATTTTTACTGAAGATGGTAAATTAAATATAGAAATAGACAACAGAATCAGCAAAGCTGGTATGGTGGGAAGTCAATTGAATAAATTCATATGGAATAAGAGAGAAATTAGTCAGAACACTAAATTAGCTGTATACAAGTCAGTGTTCAAACCAGTTTTAACTTATGGATCTGAAAGCTGGATCAGAAGTAAAACACTTTACCAAAGACTAGAGACCGCAGATATGAGAGTTCTGAGAAAGATTATAGGCATGAACAAATGGCATCAATAGCAATATCATATTAAAAACGAGGATATTAGGAAATAACTAGACATCGTCATCATTCAGGAATGTGTTAGCAGAGCTAATCTCAGGTGGTATGGTCACTTAAACAGAATGGGTGAGGAAAGATTAGCAAAGCAAGTGTTCTCTGCCAGGTTGGCAGGGAAACGACCCAGAGGAAGACAAAGATATAGGTGGAATGATACAGTACAAAGTGCCTTAGACGATAGAAATATAAGATCTGATAATGTTGGAGTCTTGACAAGTAACAGACTGATTTGGAGGAAAATTGTAGATAGGAAGTTAGTAATGATGTAAATTTTTCATGTAGTACTATCATATCCTGTACACCCCTTGAGGGTACATGTCAGGAATTTGATGATGAACTATTCAATCAATGTCGAAACATAAGCTGTAATTTTAACAATTTGTATTGTATTTATATAACGTTGTAATCAAACACAAAAAAAATTAATTTTTTTCGTTTTTTCCTTGCGGGTGCTGCAGTATCACAGTGCTTATGTACAAGCAGCCAGTGGTTCCTATCCACCTAGTCCCGAATTCTGCCTTTCACCAGTTACTCCAATACCTTAACTACTACTCCTGAGATGCTGATTGGCCTGTAATTTGCTAGTTCTCTCCTGGAGCCTCCTTTATTTAGTTGACTATTTTACCCTCTTTATACTCTATTGGTACTTCCTACTACTGAGTCTTAAATTGAACAGCTTAGTCAAAGGAGCTGACAATTTCCTTGCACATTCTCATAATACATGTACCGGTATGCCATCTAATCCCATGGCTGTGTTTGTCTTGAGATTCTGTAATATTTTTAGCACCTCCATTTCTTCAACCTCTATTCTCTTATCAGGCAATGTCACATCTGGCATTGCAACATCACTTAGATGGTACATCCCCAAAATACTCAGTAATCCAACTATTTGGTTTGGTTCTGTTACCTTTCCACCATCAGCACTCTTTAAAGTCATCCTTCAATAGTCATTCCTCCTTTTATTTGCCTCAGCAAAAGAACTTCTTATGGTTTCTTTTGGCCTCATCACTAGCTTTCTCTCATATGTCATTACCTTACCCTACTTGCCTATGCCTTATACTGCTTATGGACATACTGCTCACCTTTTTCTTTATTATCTCCCCCCCTCCCCCCACAACCTTTTCTTTGTGTGCAACTCCTGCTTAATGAAGCTTCTTCCATCTAACTCCTACCTGATCTGATTTTATCCTTCTGACTTTAGGCATGCATTCAGATACTGCTTTCTTCAAACACCCCTTGACCACCTCCTATGCACTAACAACATCCGTCTCTTCCAAATTCTTATGCCATTGCTCTGCTGAAAGCTGTCTCGTCAGCTGGTCTTAATCACCTGCTTTGTAATTCAACATATATTCCTTCTTAATAGAAAATTCTGCATGTCTGGCAATCTCCCAGGTCAAGACTACATTATCATTTTCTCCAAGCAAAGGCAGCATAGCTACATTGGTTAGTGTTAAGTTATCTAATGCAATGATCAGATCTAGCACTCTTGAACCTCATATCCCTTCCATTACATGTTGCTTCTGGTAATTATCTCTCAGCAGCTGTGTGAATTCCATTTCCTTCCTTACATGTGACCATTCCTCCTCCCAATTGTCCCCATAGTTGATATACCCCCATAATAATTACTCAACCTATACTACTCATCATACTAATTTGCGAGTGGAGTGCATGTCATCTACATTCTCCCATATACTTCCTAGATTACAGCAGCAGCCAGTTACATATTTAGTACTTGACCTCTATATCAAACAAATTGCCTCAAATGAACCATCCTCTGAATCTCTGTCTCTCCCCCCCACCTGATGTACTTCTACTCTTTTTGACTTTCATTCCTCTGCTATCATTAGCAACCTCCCCCCATTTTCTTCCTTCTGCCCTCTCCGAAGATGCTACATCCCTTGAATTCTATTCCTATGACCATATCATCCTCAGCCAGCCATATCTCACTAATGTCTATAACTTTTGCCCAAGTTGTGCTAACCAATGCCCCAAACTCCCCAACCTTATTTTGAATACTTCTGGCATCAGTGTACATAAACTGTAATACCCCCATCATCCTACAGTCTCCTTTGCAACTTGTATTACTTAGCCGACTAAAGTTAACCTGGGGTTTATTTTGCATCGTGTGATCACCCTCCCACTTGTCTGAGCCCACGTTCACCTGCATCTCTCCCTAAACGTTTTTGTTTTCTTTGACTTTGTACTTATGCTTTCTCACTGAGCAACACTTTCACAAGATTCCTGAGACCAAATTCATTTAGATGCAAGCCATCCACCTTATATAAATCCTTCCTTTCATCAAACTCACACCACGAATCCACAAACACCAAACCATTTCTCCTGCACAATCTGTGCACTGACTCATTTGTGGTCATAGCTCTCCATCTCATTTTGCCACTGTCATACCATGGCAACAGATTCACAACTTTTACTTTCTCATTCTTCTTTTTTCACATGTCCTAGAAAATCTTTCACGTCTTCTTGCATACCACACTTGTCACCCTAAATAAACTAAAAGATCTCTTTTACATTAATTCCACATTCTTACTGCATCACTAACATCCCATCCTTTATCTTATCTCTAGGAAAACATGATTTTGTAACCTTCCTTAAGGATTCCTTGTATTAATGAATCACCATGCAAAGTTTATTCTTATTTTCATGCTTTGCTCTTTCATGCTCTGCTTTCTCTCTCCTTCTTTCACTTCTGTCATGTCCTCCATGAGGTGGATGGCATGACAGAAGATGTTTCTCATAACTTAATCTCATGCTTTGTTCTTTGAAAAATTCCATGTAAATGCGTTATCTTTTCCATTACTATCTAGTCACTGGCTTCATTTCCCACTGTCATTCATGAGGTCACTCATACCGCTTGCAACACGAACTATGCTGATTCACATTATCATGCATTTTGTCTTTCAATTCACTGCTATCACTCTTCTTATTCTCTTCACACTTATAACATTTGCTCACAAAATACTTTTGACAAACATGTTCCCACTTTCATTCTCCTTTCAAAAATCTCTTTCAGCAAAGGCCATACTTTTTGACTATGCTGCAGCTTGTGCATCAGCACCATGATGCACAATACAGTGTACAATAAAACAAATATTAAACCTTTACAAATAAGAAAATTATGCACATTACCCTCACAAGTAATCACACAAACACTCCTAAATATAATGATGCAAAGGAAAACGACTTAATTGTTGCAAAAAAAACTTCCAAAAAAGAACTTGTCTTTTGACACTGATTCATCATTGATATCAACTAACAGGGTGCACCACATGAAGGTGAGGGATGAACATTAAGTCAAGAAATCTTATCAATTCTGTGAGTTATGTAGAGGTCACTTAAGGGTCAAAGTTACTAGAACCATTCTTTGGCATAAATAGTTTTCATTTTCCTATTAACTTGGCCTAAAGTTACAGTGAAAAAGGAGAAAAAATACAAATTATAAAAAAAAAAGAAAGGAATTAATATCTAAAATACGTGGGGAGGGGGGTCTCTTTTCAAGCAGTTTTGAGCCAAAGAGTAGTTTAACAATGAGAACTACCCATTTCTTTTCTACCACCACATTAACATTTAGATTAACATGTATTATAATTGTTTATAGATAATATGATATTATAGTGGTGATGGTTAAATTTTTTGTAAAAATGATGTTTGTGACAGAATAAACAGGATTTCTGGTAGAAAAATAAATAAAAATACAAAAAAAAAAAAATTAAAATAACAATAAGCTAATGCCTTTTATTTTCTTTAGGGAAAAAAAAATCCTTATACCCATAGTCTGAATGTACTATAGGTTCACAAATAAACCTTTCATGGATGGGAGTCACATCATCATTTTGATTTAGGTTTGGCTAATGTAAAAGGGGGTTGAAGCTTTCTTTGAAAAGGTATGCATATTTAAAACTGTTTCTATAGAGAAGACTAGCTTCACCCCACCAGATACTGTGTTTAGTGTCAGTGTTATGTTGTCACCTCTGTCATCATCAGCTGGTGTTTACCATACCTTGCAAATGTAATTTGACATACTTTGGGCAGACAGGCCGTTCTGTGGAAAAAAGAATTAATGAACATCAATATTATATTGAATACGTGAAACCTCAAAAGTCTGGTCTGGCACAACATAGTATTGATCCAATAAGATGAAGCTCATATTATCCATAAAAGCAGTTTTAAATACGAATGCCTTTTCAAAGAAAGTTGCCAAGCCCTTTTGCACTGGCCAAACCTGAATCAGAATGATTCTCTCTCTGTCTCCCAAAAGTTTGGGAATTCTCATTCTATGTAAACATCAGAAATAGTTAATATTATTTATTAATATTTTAATTTCTAGCATGCAGTAATTGTTTTCAATTGGTAAACCGATTGTTGTTGATTTGCTGTGTTCAGTACAAATATCTGTATTGTGAGAACTACCTCATAGTCATTAAAATTAATTACTGTGGTTATCGTGTACTTTGTTGTTTATATGAGAGTATACTCTATTTTTTTTTTTTTTTTTTTTGTTTGTTTATGTATGCCAGTCCAGTCAAAATTATATAATACTGTAATATTATTTATGTATATGTGTAATTTTCACTGTTAGAGAAAGTAACAGAATATAAATATGACAACCAGTAGAAACTTGTTTTATGTTCACTTATTTTAAAGGCAGAGGAAGCTTCAAATCGTGTTATTAAAGAAAAAAAGGATTTAAGAACAGAAGCAGAGGAAATTTTATCTTCATTGGGAATTGCTCCTCTGTGTGGTAAGTCATATGTTATCAATTTATGTATGTTCCTTTTTGATTTTAAATTAATGTCTTATTTTGTAAATGTTATTTTGCGTATGTTTGAGAATAACATGTTCTGTACTATTTCATACTGTGTGGTCTAGCTATACATTATCATGGCAGTTGACTACATTGCATTCCTCTCAGGTGCAATTTTCACCTGACGCCGTCATTTGCACCTCTGTATGAAACGGCATAGTCCTGTCTTACTTCCTTTTTGAATAGCTTTGAATACCTCATAAGAATAGTTAAATATCACTAGCATATTTCTTAAATTGATAAATGGTTTTTAAATATTGTCTTCTAAAATACAATGGAAACATAACATATCTAATTAAGATATACTAAAAAACTTAAAATTGTTTTTCTTTACTGAAAGAAAAATTTATTATAAAATATGAAGTGTTTTTACAGATTTTTTTTTTTTTTTAAATAAATCTTAAAATGACTTTTGATATTTTCTATTCCCTTTTGAGAAAAATACCTTAATCAGCAGTGAAATAATGTAAAAAGAGAAACATTTCTCCTCTTTTTCATGAATCACTTTTATGAATGGAAGGGAAAATATAGAATTATTCCTAAATAAAAGGCATTGTCATTTGCAGAAGTTGGCTCTCCCAAATTCTCAACTTCAGCTGTTACACCTGAGAAGCGTCATTCCCCAACACCTGAGCAAGGCTTACCTTCACAAGTTTCTCATTCGTTGCCACTTCCAAAGTAAGTAGTAAAAGCATTAATAATAATGTTTGATTTTAAATCAGAAAATAAAGGTCAGAGTTAGCAAATATGGTAGCATCTTCTGGTCAACCATAAGAATTGCATTGCCAAATATAATCAAAATGGAACCCCTATGGGGGGGGGACACTATCCTCAAGGGGAGTGGGGCCGCATCACTGTTGTATATTTGCGTGACACATCAAAAAGTTTTTTGTGCTGGTTTTAAAAAAAATGTTTTGTGCATGTGTTGCACCTATAGAAAGGCTGTTGTGTAACTGTCTGTCAAAGAGCAAATAATAACTTTATTATATTTATTACTTAATAAATTTTCTTTTCAGTGGTTTGATTACAGCAAAGTTCTTTTTAATATCAGTTCCACTCATGGAAGGTTGGAAACCTGTAGCACATTTTTGTGTTATGGGTGGGCTAAGGACTAAATTATCTGGGAACCTGCAGCAGAGACCAAAAAATGGAACTTCTCAAGCTTTTCCAGTTTTCTAGTAAGTGTATTGATCTCATCTAGATGATGAAAATCATCTACCACTGAAAGATGCTCACAAGCATCTATGCCTTGATATATGCAGGATGCTCATTTTGTTGATTGGAGCATATAAGCACTATCCACTTGGCCAGGTCTGTAAAGTACAAACAGCATTTATTGTCTTTTGTGTTTAGAGTTATTATGTATGGATACTAAATTTCTCTGTTTGTCTCCTGTAAGAACTGCACAAAAAAAGCATAGTGTTATTTAGCTTATACAGTAACTGAATTTAAGTACTGTTAATTTAATTTTTAATAAAAACTTTTGTGGTAGCCATAACTCTCTGAAAACTAAGGCAGGGGCTTCAGCAACTTCATTCAGCTATGTATAGTATTTTTTCCCCCCTTTTCTAAATGATTGGAAGAACCCTATGTATATTTAGGATGACACCAAATGTTTTAATAATACATGTGAAATTCGTATAAAAATGGTCCCAAAAAATTCAAACTGTAGAGTTTTTTTTTTTTTTCTTTTATAATAATGGTACGAAGGACATCCAGAAAGTAAGTTCCGTTTTTAAATATTTTCACTGCATCACTACGATCGCAATGGTTCACATGCATGGTGAGTTTGTTGATTCGTTAGCAAGGTGTGCCATTTTCAGACATTCTCGCAGTGCGTATGCTTCTTGGTGTGTGTTTATAATGTCTAAGAAAATTGAATTGCCCAATGCATGTGAAATTAGGTCAGTTATCCGTTTCTTGAATGCGAGGAACGTTAAAGCAGCTGAAATTCATCGGCAAATTATTGAGATTTATGGAGAACCTCATAAACACGCAATGAGTGATTCAATGGTACGAAGATGGGCAAGACTTTTTAATGAAGGAAGGACAGGTGTGCATGATGATGAACGGAGCGGGCGACCATCTTTAATGACTGACGATTTGGTACGTTCAGTTGAAGAGAAGATTCAACAGAATAGGGGATTCACTATGACGTCACTCTTGCTGCAATTTCCAGAAGTTTCACTTTCATGTCTTCATGAAATTGTGTCAGAGAAACTGAATTATCGGAACAATTCCATCATCCTCTATATAGTCCTGACCTCGCACCAAGCAACTTTCACCTGTTCAAACATCTGAAATCTTTCCTTGGTGGCCTGCGGTTTCAAAACGACGAGAAGGTCAAAGAAGCAGTCAATACGTGGTTTGCATCACAGACGGCAACCTTCTACGACGAAGGTATACAACTCTTGGTGCCCCGTTATGATAAGTGCCTGAATGGCGGAAATTATGTAGAAAAGTAGTGAAAGATGTCTACTTTAATTTCCAGTAAAGTTTTTTTTTTTGTAAGTATATTTTTGTTTCTCTGACAGCCCATTGGAACGTACTTTCTGGACGTCCCTTATATAACTGTTTTAATGAATTCAAGCATGATATCCTTTTGGCCTAAAAACACATGGAGAGGAAAATTTTTTGATTTATTGAGAGTTCTTAGTAGATCTTAATGTTTTGCTTGATTCATTGTAGTTAGTTTCTTAAATAAAATGCTATCTGATGAATGAATAGGAAGAAAAGAATGGATAGAAAGAAAAGATGAAATGATAGAGACCTTTAAGTTAGTTAAGGAATTCTATCAGATTAATACCGAGCGAATTATAAAAAAAGAGTGGATGTTAAGATGGGAAGAATGAGAAGCCATCTCCGGAAGTTGTATAAAGATGTGGTGAAGAGTAGATGGGAGAGTTATTAGTGAGTGGAGTGCATTGTGAATGCAAGTAGTGTAAAATAACTTCAAAGCTCATTGTGATAGATATGTTGCTGTTTGAGTGACACTCCCACTGTATATTAGAAATGTGATTTGCAAAAGAATAAAGTATCTGATAATAAGGATATGAGGCAGGATTGTCAAGATGTTGTGGAGAATGTACTAGAAGCAGTGAGTGATAGTACATAAAATATGAATGAGAGTTTGAAGAAAGTGGTTGAAAGTAATGTTGGATGATGAGATGCTAGTGCAGAAAGAAATTGCACACTTACGCATCCTTCTTCGCAGGACAAAACATGAGCTTGAGTGACTGAAGAAATGATTGCCATGTGATACGGAAGGGTGGTGCATGAAAGAAAGAGTGAATGGGAAAAGCATAAAAGTGTGAGAGACTAGGAGAAAAGAGATCGTATGTATGGGGATTCAATGATAAGAGGTGTACTTAATGAGGAAGTGACAGAAGCATGTTTTCCAGGTGGAAATATAAAGGATGTTAGTGATGCTGTATGTAGAAGAATGGAGCAAGCAAGTTGATTGAAATGATTTGAAATGTGAGAAATATACAATGAGAAAAGATATGAAAGAGTTGTTAGTGGAAGCGAAAATGAAGAACACGAAAGTAAAGATTGTGAGTCTTTTGCTTCGGTATGATAGGATAGAACTGAGAAGGGCCATGATTGCCAGTGAATTAATGAGAGGATTGTGCAAGAGGAATGGCGTTCAGTTTATTGAAGTATGGAGTAAATTTGATGGACTTGGAGGACTTATATATGCCTGATGGACTACGTTTAAATCGTTTTGGAGTTAGATGTTTGGAGAAAGTGTTGTTTAGTGAGAGTGTGGCAGTGCAAAACCAGGGAAATTAGGGTGAATGAAATCCAGCATATGTCTGGTCACCTCTGTGATAAATGAGCATGGGTACAATAATGATTATGCAATGCCAAATGTAATTTCACAGGTCTCCAATTTAAATGGGTTGGTAGTGACATTACACAAGATAGAAGGATGTTGAAAGTTTCTTTTTCACTTGGTTAGACTATAATTTAGTTTAATCCTTTGTCCAAGTGTGAGCAAACAAAGTTTGCGCCTGAAAATATCTTCAGGACTGGGGTCAGGTAGTACAACACCGGGCAACTTGTAGCAAAAGGTGGCCCAAGCTGACATCACTGCTATCTCAGTATCTCCCATAAAGCAAAACACATCTTCTTGTGGATATGTATAACGTTATGCATTAAGGGAAAGGGCACTACCCAGACTAGTTTCGACCTTTATTGAGGTCTCTTCAGTGGGAGCCAGGCCCAGATGTGGAGATACCAGGCAGAAGCAATAGCAAGGTCATCTCTACCTATAGGAGTTGCCAAATATACATATCCGTAAGGAGATGTGTTGCATTATGGGAGATACTGAGATAGGAGTGATGTAAGCTTGCTCCACCTTTGCAATGAGTTACCCGGTGTTGTACTACCTTACCCCAGTCCTGAAGATACTTTCAGGCGCAAACTTTGTTTGCTCACACTTGGATAAAGGATTAAACTAAATTTATTATAAGATAGAAGGTGGGGTATTGCTGATGATGGTTGTAGAATTACAACCAACAAAATTAGAAGTTAAAGAGAATATTAGGTCTGAGGGAGATAGTTCATTTGAAGCTGTCTAGTATGGACAAAATATGTTGTTGGGTGGTGTTATAGACCAGGGGGTCCACAGGAAAATAATGTAATGGCAAATCAGCACAATGAGTGCAGGCCGTACAATTATTATGGGAGACTTTTAACTATGAGAACATCGATTGGAGGGAAGAAAGGGCATGGCAAGATGGAATTGGAAATTATACAGTTTCTGAAGAATAATTACATGAAACAACATGTTATAGAGAGGACAACAGATTCGAGGGTGTTGGATCTGATAATAGCATCAGATGATGTATCAATAACCAAGGTAGACACTCTGCCTCCATTTGAAGAGAGTGACCATGTGGTCTTGTTCTGGGAAGTTGCAAAACACATAGTTTTCTGTTAAGAAGGAGTTTATGTTCAACTACAAGGAAAATATGTCAGTAGTGCATGGCAGTTGGTCAGTGATTGCTTGAGAGCTGCAGTATCAGACTGCATACCCCAGGTCAGGAGGATGAACTAAGTTGGAATTAAGTGGCTGAGAGGGATATAAAGCAAGAGCTGCAAAAAAAAGAAAACATTGTGGAGGAAATATAAAGAAAAAAGTGATCAGCATACTCATGAGCAATACATAGTGCAAGCAAGAAGGGTGACTAATATGGTAAGGAGGGCCAAATCAGACTACGAGAGAGAATTAGTCAAACAGGCCAAAGTAAACTCAAAAGAGTTTTTTCGTTATGTAGCAAGAGTAAAAATGACTATGTTAGAATGACTTTAAACAATGCTCATGGTATGAAGGTGACTGAACCAAAAGAAATAGTTGAATTGCTGAGTGATCATTATGCAAAGGTATATCATCCAGGTGGTGATTTTACAGTTGCTGATTCTACAGATGCATATCTACATTGAGGTAGATGAATAGGAGGTATTCAGCATATAAAAAATTATGAATGTGAACACAGCAATGGGACTGGATGGCTTATCAGACCATGCACTATGTGAATGTGCAAGAGAATTGGCATTACCTCTGAAGTTGTTCAATCTAAGTCTCAGCTCTGGCAGGGTTCCATGGGAGTGGAGAGAGGCAAAGATAGTTCCATTGCATTAAGGTGGCTCTAAGACAGTAAGTCTTAGAGCCACCTTATGCAATGGAACTATTGGTCTATAGCAAGCTATAGACCAATTAATATATCAGGAGTGGTTGTTCAAGTATTGGAAAAGTTGGTGAAAGGTAAAATACAACAGTGGGTGGAGAGGGATACGATACTCTGTAGTGGTCAGCATAGCTTTGTAAAGGGTTCTTAGTAACTTATTCACATTTTATAATAAAGTGACAGCAGAATTGGTAATGCTCGACTTTGCCAAGACATTTGACAGAATACCCCATGGAAAACTAATACAAAAACTGGAATGGATATGAGGCTAGTAGTATGGATAGGGGAAATTGGCTTATGGACAGACACCATAGAGCAGTATATGGTGGAGTGGGGTCTAAGAGAATGATGGTGACTAGTGAAGTATCTCAGGGTTTTGGTACTAGGGCTACTACTCTTTAATTTGTATATCAATGACATCATCATTAACAACCATGGGTCCAATGCCCGTAGGTTTCTGCTGCGATCTTGATATAATTGTGTTTTCATTGCATTCTGTTTTGTGCAAGATGACTCAATTTTATTATTATTATTATTATTATTCCGGGCAACTCCAAGGAGTCGACAGACTCATTGAGGGAGACCCTAACATCATGTCAAGAACAACTATTCGACATTCACACAGTATCTATCATACCTTGCCTTGAACTCATTCGCGGTCATAGCAACCACCACAGACTCTGGGAGCTTATTCCACTCATTCACCACTCTCCAAGTAAAAAACCTAGCTCTAACATCCTTGTTAACCACATTCTTGCCCAGCTTCCATGCATGGCCCCTAGTCCTCACACCACCAGTCCTATTTTCAAAAATATCTTCTGGATTAATCTTATAGTAACCCTTCAGTAATTTGAATGTCTCAATCATATCACCCTTTTTCCACCTATCGACCAATTTTTGCAACCCACAAATCCTCAACCTATTCTCATAAGGTTCATTCCACAGACCTGCTATCATCTTGATCACTTGTCTCTGGATCCTCTCCACTTCCTCCCCATCACAAAGAAACCCTGGCACCCATAACTGGGCACAGTAGTCCAGATGGGGTCTTATCAAGGCCCGATACAGAGGAACAATAACTTGTTTGTCTCTGCATGTTAAAGTATTTTTCAGAAGCCAAGTGATTTGATGAGCTGATTTAGCCACTTTTGCAATGTGCCCCCTAAACTTCAATTCCCTATCCACCAACACTCCCAAATCCCTTGCCTCATCAGTCTCCTGGAGTACGGTTCCACCAATGTGATATACTACTGCTATTCTTTTCACCCCAAAATGCATAACCTTACACTTTGCCACATTAAATTGACATCCATTTTTCCTAGCCCAGTCCTCCAAACTATCCAGATCATCCTGTAAAATTTTGACATCTTATGCACTCACAATTACTCTACCCAACTTTGCATCATCAGCAAACAAGTGAACACTTCCTCTCAGTTCCTTTCCTATATCATTGATGAACAAATTGAAAAGTAGTGGTCCTAGAACAGAACTCTGCAGCACACCACTAGTCACAAACCGTCTTTTGGACTCCACTCCTGAATAAACCACTCTCTGGTATCTCTCCCATCTACCACCGTCCTATCCATCTCACCAACCCTACCTCCTATCCATCCCCATCTGCTCCAGTTTACTGATTAGGGTTCCATGTGGTATCCTGTCAAAGCCCTTGGCAAGATGCAGTAGAATCACTGTAAACCCATTACCCTTATCCCATTCAGCCGTCACTGTGTTATAAAACATGAGCAAGTTACTGAGGCATGATCTGCCCTTCACAAAACCATGCTGTCCTCCATGCAGCATCCTATTTTCATCTATCCAATCCTGTATTTTCCTCTTGACTATTTTCTCCAAGACCTTGACAACGATTCCTGAAATGCTGATCAGTCGGTAATTTACAACAGCAATCTTGGAACCACCTTTATGCAGTGGAACTATTTTCCCTTCTTTCCACCCCCTCGGGACTAACCCAGACCCGAGACTCAAATTAAACAAAATGGTCAAGGGTACTGACACTTCTTTAGCCGCTTCTCGTACGACACAAGCTGGTTTACCATCCAATCCCACAGATGTATTGACATTGAGGTTCTGTAATAGACTACTCACCTCCACTTCATTCACCACAATTCCCCTATAATCTATTGCTCCATTCATTTCTGCAATGTCACCACCTGGATGATATATTCTTGCAAAGTGCTCGCTCAGTAATTCAACTATATTAACTGATTCGGTTACTTCCCTACCATCGGCATTCTTTAAAATCATTCTGCCATATACATTTTTCCTTTTACTTGCAACATATTGAAAAAACTGTTTAGGATTCTCTTTAGCCTGCATGGCCAATGTTCTTTCGTAATCCTTTTTTGCTTTTCTTACCACACTCATTACTCTTCTGGCCTGCGCTTTATATCGTTCATGTGCCTGCCAGTCATCTTTCTCCTTAAATTCCCTCCATAGTTGTTTCTTTTTTTGCAGCTCAAGCTTAATGGTGTTATTCATCCATTTAACCCCTACTTGATTTATTATTCGGACTCTAGGTATACAGTCAGCCATTGCTTCATGCAAACACTTCTTAACTGCCTCCCATGCACTATCAACTTCTAGTCCTTGCAGTTGTACATGCCATGGCACTGAACCAGTCAATCTCCTAAGCTTGTCATACTTTGCAGCCCGATAATTCCACATGTACCCTGTCTTAATTGTAAATTCCACACCTTTAGCCACCTCCCAAGTCAAGACCCTATGATCACTCTCACCAATTGGTGGCAATGTGGTTATATTTGTTACAGCCAAATTCTCAGATGTAATTACTAGGTCAAGCACTCTCTGACGCCTAGTATTTTCCATTACATGCTGTTGCAGATAGTTATCCCATAATAACTGCATAAAATCCAATTCCTTCCTCCCGTGTGTCCTCTCCTCACTCCAGTCAATACGACCATAGTTGAAATCTCCCATAATAATTATCCTCCTTCCACTCATTTCTTCTATTTGCATATGCATACTATCTCCACCATCTTTTCCATCACCTGGTCTATAGCAGCACCCAATTATATATTTTGTTCTGCTAGCCACAATCTCACACCAAATGGCCTCAAATGTGCTCTTTTCTCTATCCTGCAATTCAGCTTCTATTCTCTTTGGCTGCAGCTCATCAGCTATCATCAACAATACTCCTCCCCCCATTTTATTCTCCCTGTCATTCCTGAACACACTATACCCATCACATTCAATCCCACTAGCTATATCATCTACAGTTAGCCACGATTCACTAATGCCAATAACCTGTGGTCTGGAAGTGCCAACCATGGCCAAAAACTCTTCCTTCTTGTTCCTAATACTCCTAGCATTAGTATACATGAATTTAAGAACCCCCATTAGCCCCATCCCTACCTTGATGCCTTATATTAACTATCCAATTCTGATTTGTTGTCCTTATTCGCTCGGGCATATTATACTCATTCATACATTCAACTGCCTCCCTAAGTTCTGTATATCTCTTCCCCCCCCCTAATAAATCTAGTTTCCCTGATTTTGCACATCCACTACATTCAGCAACACTTTTTCAAGTCTCCTTACACCATATCCATTCAAATGCAAGCCATCCATCTTATATAGATCCTTTCGCCCATCGAACTCACTCCACATGTCCACAAATTCCACACCACTCGTCATACATAACCCACGCATAAAGTCATTTGCAATCATGGCCCCTCCTTTTAAACATTTCACTGTCATACCGCAGCAAAAGACTAATCATCCTAACTCTCTCACTCTTTTCTTTTGCTACCTCAAACAATTCATTCAGTTCCTCTATTATTTCCATTTTATTTCCTTTCAAATCATTCATACCTACCACAACAATCACTTCTTTCACCCTTTCCTTTTGCTCTCTAATAGACTCAGTTACATCCTTTATGGTCGTACCAGGTTGGTACGATTTTGTCAAATCCTCTACTAACACACATCTATCCTGCAAGATACTACTAACGTACTAACAAGTCTCCATACAGCACTCTCTCCTTCATTTTGTTTACGTTCACACTCATACGCTTATTTTTCCTGTCATACTTTTTATTATTGGCTGGTACACTCAGTCGACTTTTGTTCAGACGCTCTAGCTGCCGCTTTGCCCTTTGTATCGCTCCACTCAATAACGCGATCTCACTCATTGCATCTATCTCATCTTTTTTATTCTCTGTAAAACCATTAATTTGTTCCGAATTAATACCATCATTCACACTTTCTACATTCACGCCCTCACAGTTCTCTGGTACAACCTCGCCATTTCTTGTCATATCACTGTTTTCTTCATTCTGAAGTTTGACAAAAATATCACACTCTTTTCTCTATCACACAATTTGTGTATAGAGTTTCCACATCATTTGATGATGTCATCACCCCATTCTCCGTTTGGTCTTCCTCTTTTGTTCTTTCATTCAATCATTCCAAACAGCAATGTTTTTAATTTTCTCTCATTATTCATTCTACATATATGACCAAATAGACATAGTTTCCTTTTGATTATTTTCTGGATCAGGTTTTCTTTTGGTTGTATTCGTCTGTAGATTTCCTCATTATTCACTTTCTGTATCCAGCTTATTCTCAAGATCTTTCTATAGCACTTCCTCTCAAATGCCAATATCCTCCTTGCAGATTCTCTCAATGCCTGTATCTGCTGAAGATACAGGCATTCTATAATGCACAGTTTAGTTTGCAGCATTATAGCTCGGCTCTTCCATATTTTGTCCATGGCTTAAAATAGTTGTTGCTCTGGCTATTCTAATTTTTATCTCTTTTTCGGGGTCCAAGTCATGCGTCATGTGACATCCAAGATATGTGAAGTGTTCCACATTTTACAGTTGAAATCTATCGTAACTCTGTTCAGTAATTCCTGTTGTCCTAATATCATTGTTTTAGTTTTTTCAAAGTTGACATTTAGTATATATCTTTTTCCTTCTGTGTATAGTGTTTGCAATATCTGTTCCAGCCTTGCTGCGTCTTCTTCAATCACGACGATGTCATCTGCAAAGCAGAGGTAGTTTATTCTCATGCCATTTATTGAAATGACTCCACCTTCTTTAATCTTATCTAGTGTTCTTCCCAGATGTGTGATGAAGATGATTGGTGATATTGGGCCCCCTTGTTTTGTGCCTTGACTAGTGGCAAACCCATCTCCAGTCTCACCTGCTATTCTGATTTTTGCTTGTGCTTGGCTGTTTATTCTCATGCCATTTATTGAAATGACTCCACCTTCTTCTTTAATCTTATCTAGTGTTCTTCCCAGATGTGTGATGAAGATGATTGGTGATATTGGGCCCCCTTGTTTTGTGCCTTGACTAGTGGCAAACCCATCTCCAGTCTCACCTGCTATTCTGATTTTTGCTTATGCTTGGCTGTTTATATCTTTCAGTAGGCAGATCAATTTTTTGTCCACACCATAGGATTCCAAGACAGCCCATGTTATATTTTGGTCAATATTATCAAATGGTTTTTGGAAGTCCATGAAACAGCAATATATCTTTTTGTTCTTTCTTCGAGCTTTCTCTGCTATTAGTCTTAGTGCGAGTATTTGTTGCACTGTACTTCGATCTTGTTGAAATCAGGCTTGCTCATCCAGAAGATGTGCCTCCATATGCCACTTCAGGCGCTCTGTTAGTATTTTCATCAGCACTTTGCCAAGATGACTCATTGCTATTGATGACAGGAAAAGATTTAAGTTGGTTGCTGATGATGCAAAACTGTGATGTAGATATCGTGCAGGATGATTTAATTAAATTGGCATTGTGGGCACAGGATACTGATTGTCAATTTAATGTTGCAAAATGCAAGGTTATGCACTTTGAAAAGGTTTCATATGGTGTATCATATTGATGGTATTGGGTTGCAGGAAATTGATGAGTCTAGGGACTTGGGGATACTGGTGAACAAAGAGTGGAAGTTCAGAGGGTATATTGCAAAAGTTGGTAAAATAGCTCAACGAATTACTTGGATGTTGAAAAACATGCTAACAAGTAAATATAAGGAAGTTATTATCCCTCTTTATAAGGCTATGATTCAGCCACATCTTGACTACTGCACACAGATTTGGTCGCCTGGGTTTCTTGGGGGGAACAGGAGGTGGTTGAAAAGATTCAGAGACAAGTGACCAAGATGGTGACAGGTCTGTGGAATGCTCCCTACGAGGATAGGTTGAAGGTTTGTGGGTTACAAAGTT
Organism: Typopeltis vanoorti; assembly: GCF_054136105.1. Lineage (NCBI taxonomy): Eukaryota > Metazoa > Arthropoda > Arachnida > Uropygi > Thelyphonidae > Typopeltis > Typopeltis vanoorti. The sequence goes on from NC_143571.1 coordinate 38,434,437, forward strand.
TTGTCGATAGACAGAAAAGAGGGGATGTGATAGAAACTTAAGATATTAAAGGTGTTTTAGAAAATTGATGCAGGTGAAATTTTTCAATATATGACAAATAGAGAACTAGGGGCCATCCGTGGAAGTTGTGTAAGAGTGTGGTTAGTAGAGGTGTATGGACCAGATTTTTTGTATGGAGAGTGGTGAGTGAGTGGAATGGATTGTCAGAATTGGTTGTGAATTCCCTGATGGTGAATGGATTCAAGGAGAGGTATGATAGCATTTGTGTGTATGATGACTGATTTGGGTCTCCCATTCCAGACTCCATGGAGATGCCATAAATAATAATAATAATAATAATAATAGTCTGCTTAAGTTATAAAATGATTTATATTGATGATGGAATAAAGGAAGATATCCATGCTGATGATGCTAAATTGGAGTGAGTGATAAGAGACTCATATCATTACAAGGAAGGACATTGCAATGAACCTCTTACGATAAGTCTGCTGACTTGGAGAGTGCGATAATAATATGACACAAGTCCTTGCAGACTGACTTAAGATTTAAGTGTCAATTTTTTCTGAATGTAAGGTCATGCATTATGGATGAAGGATATTGCAAAGTATCATTCAAGGGAATTTGCTGCAAGTAGTCAACAAAACCAGATACTTAGGGATTATAAAATTGAGTTATAATCCCTAAGAAACTTAGAACCATGTTGCTGAGGTGATTGTCATTGCATTGACTAACAATCCCATTGAAGAGAACATTAATTTGTAAAAGATCTGTATTCATGTGTGCAATTCTATAGAGTTGATCATCATTTCCTTAGAATCCAGATGACCATATCTGTGCACAGTAGTCCAGATGTAGTCTTATCAGAAACCTTAAATGGGAGAATTTTTTCCTTATTCCTGCTGGTTAGTATTTTCTCTACTAGAGGTTTTATCCAATTTGACGATTTAATTCCCTTACCATCCTGGCTCCTAAACTTCGACTTAATGTTCATTATAACCTCTAAATCTCTAGCTTCACTGGCTATTGCAGCAATTTCTTTTTAACGTGATACACTGCTTGCAATGTTCTTCATCCATAATGCTTAAAAACACTAATAAACTGATACACATTAACATTTGCCCATAATTCTGTGGTTAAATGTTCTAATCTATTTGAATCATCCTGTAAGGACTTTGTCAGGTATGTCCCATATCACTCACCTAAACTTAGCACCATCAGCAGACGTATATCTTTCTTTAGTGTATCCCCAGTATCATTAATATATAAGTTAAATAGCAATGGCCTGAGTACAGAACCCTGTCATATACACCATTGGTCACCTTCATATTCTTAGACTCAGCAGTATATCACTTGCTGATTGCAGTGGTATGGTCACTTAAACAGAACAGAAGAGGAAAGATTAGCAAAGCAAGTATTTTCTGCTAGGTTGGCAGGAAAAAGACCCAGAGGAAGACCAAGATATAGGTGGATTGATACGGTAAAAAGAGTGCCTTATAAGATAGAAATATAAGTTCTGATAATGTTGGACACTTGACAGGTAACAGATTGATTTGGAAGAAAATTGTAGGTAGGAAGTTAGTAATGATGTAAATTTTTCATGTAGTACTATCATATCCTATACATCCCTTGAGGGTACATGTCAAGAATTTGATGATATCACTAGCCACTTTTCTATTAGTCTGAAGTTTATTTTACATACACATGCATTTAGCATTGTATAGCAACCTTGCAGTGAAATTTGTCAAATGTGCTTTAAGATCAAGAAGTACCATGGTATATCCATTTCTCTTATGTAACTGCTGTCACTGTATTATAGAATAGGAAATTGCTAAGGTGAGACCTACCTACTTTTAAGAAACTTATGCTTTTCTAATTATATGAAGAGCCAAAGGCTTCAATTCGGTGACATGAACTTATTTAATTTAAGGGATATTAGAAACTCAAAGAGTTTCATGCTGAATATAGAAACTATATAAAGTTTGGCGATTCCAAGCGTAAGCAAATACCTGGATAAGTGCAGCACCTGACCCATTTGGTAGTGCAAGCTGAGGCAACTCATAGTAAGGGTGGAGCAATCTCCGATCACTATTCTTGGTATTTACTGATAATGTGAACTTAGCTCCTAGGAGCTGTATTACTGTTCTACATTATGAGAGAAGGGCACTACCCAGACCGGTTTCAACCTTTGCTTACGCTTGGAATCGTCGAACTTTATATAGTTTCTATAATCAACATGAAACTCTTTGAGTTTCTTATTTGGCTAAGAAACAATATGGGATGTAATATCCCTTAACTTAAATAACTTATGCTTTTCTCTTTAAAGAAATTCAGTGGTGTCTACTTGCCTTTGGATGTGATTTCTAATCAGCCTCTCGAAATATAAGGATATCTGTAATAAAATTCAGACCCACAGATTTCATCATCATCATTTAAAATATATAAATGAATGAAAGTTAAGGATTGCTAAGGCAAGACCTATCCTTTAAAAAAAAAAAAAAAAAAAAAAACACCTATACTGTTCTTTTTGAAGGAACCCAGAGGTGTCTACTCACCTTTGGATGCGATTTCTAATCAGCATTTATCCTCTCCAAATGTAGGATATCTGTATTAAAATTCAAATATCCTACAGGTTTAAAATATACAAATGAGTGAAAGTTAAGAAGTTAATAATGAAGTATTATTTTATAAAGTAGTTAGTTAAACGTATATTTCAATTTGTATGCTGTGGACAAGAAGTTTTGCAATGTTATCCTTATCTTTGGCTACTAGTCTTGTTTGGTTATGAAATAAATGTATTTAGATTAAATACTGGAGGCAAATTTTAATTTTATTAGTTGTCAAAAGTTGTAAGGGTGGTGTTATTTATTTAAACATTGTTTACTACACCCTCTGTCCAAAAAGAAACCGACCTTTTAATAGAAAATAAAACACAGGCCAATAATAATTATTCAAATAATTTATTTCAATCAATACTCTTCCTCAGCTTCGATACAGCATTTGGCACGGTCAATTAATTCATTAAATGAGTTTTTTATATCGGTTTTTGGGATACTGTTGAGGGTCGTGGTTACTGCCGCTTCAATGTTTTCAATGGTGTCGTATCACTTTCCTATCATTGGAAAATGAAGTCGGGGGAAGAGAAAGAAGTCACAGGGTGCTAAATCAGGTGAATACGGCATGTGATCCAACACACAAACTTGGTTTTTACTCAAAAACTATCTCACGATGTTCGAACAATGAGATGCTGCATTATCGTGCAAAAGTGACCAGCTGCCTGCATCATGATATTCATGCTGTATGCGACGAATTCTCGCTATCAATTGCTTCAAAATTTTGAGATAAAACTCACCATTGACCGTTTGGCCAGGCGGAACGAATTCTTTGTGGATAATGCCCTTGGAATCGTAGAAACAACTCAGCATTCTTTTGACTTCTCCAAGCGACTTTTTTTTTTTTTTTTTTTCCCGGATGTCACTCTTCTGGTGGTCTCCACTCAGCACTCTGGCGCTTTGTTTCAGGCTCATACTCAAAAACACCATGTTTCGTCACCAGTAATGATCATTTCAAGGAAGTTTGAGTCCTTGCGAGTGGTTTTAATGAGGTCCTTGCAGTGTTCAATTCGATACATTTTTTGGTTGTCGGTGAACTTGTGGAGAACAAATCGCGAATTCAATTTACGAAGGCCCAAACTCTCGGTCAAAATGTTGTGCACAGTTGATTTTGGAATCCTCAATTCATCTTCAATCAATCTCACAGACGATTTCGGGTTTTCTTTTTAATGAAATCACGCACTTTTTGGATGTTAACTTCGCTCAGTCCAGTTTTTGTTCCGTTCCATCAAAGATCAGCTCCCTCCTCTCTCAGTGCCTGGAGTATATAGAGTACCTTGTTCCTGTAAACTGGCTTACTTCGGACAGACAGGCAGATCAGTAAATCCGATTAGAAGAACACATCTGCAATCATGATTATGGTCAATTTGGCCTTGCAGACGATGTTTTGGATACAACCCACAGGATCTCCTGGGGAAAACCACCATGCTCCACCATAGTAAATTCAAAAAAGAAAGTCTGTTTTTTGAATCTGCATCTGCACTCAAGAATCAACCTAATTTAAACAAATATGGTTGCATAAAACTTCCCAAAATTTGAGAAACATTAATTATCAGAGATCCCTCTTTACATCCTAGGCCACCTGCAAACGCCCATAGAGGGTACACCACCTAGATTAGGACTTTAGTTTCACTCACTGTTGTATTGTATTTGTGTGTGTGTGTTGTTACAAAAAGTTTTTTGTAATCCCTGAAGATATCTCTGTGACTGAGACGAACTATTGGAAGCATTAAAATTAATTTTAATCCTCTCTCAGTGCTGATATATTCCATTAAACCTCCAACATGAGATGAAGAACTTCATTGTTTCAAGCCCAGCACTGGAAAGCAGTAATGGCAGTGGACTTGAGTGAAGTTTCTTACTTGCATTTCCGAACATGCAAAAAGAGTGTTATGGAATATTTCTAAGCATTCAGCTTTTCGGGGGAGTAGGAAAGGGACATAGCAGGAGAAAGCTGTGGAGTTTCTCTGTCTTCAATATGTGAAGACTGAACAGAAATTAGAAGAAAAGTTAGAAATGGAAGACTGAGTTAGAATAGAAAGTTGAGGATATCCTTGTTATGAAGAGATAAGCGAAGTTTTTTAGTCTTTAATCCATATAGGATTTATTTCAGTTAAGCTGAAAAGGAACTTTACTGATTTTCCAGTTCAAATAGAATGAGGCCAGTAAAATTTGTTTTATTTAGGATTTCTAACAGTTGTGTTTAGTTATTTCTTCACAATCTTTCATATAGAAGGCAAGGTTGTTCTGCAGTGACAAAACTGTTGTAAGGTTTTAAGGAGACTGTTGAGACTTTCTTATAGAAAGTCAATTCATTCTAAAGTGATGCTGCAGTTTTTAGTAGTTTATTCAATGGAGCTTGAATAAACTAAAAATGGCTACTTTCATATAGAAATTAAAGTTATTGAAGTATCTTGGACGAAAATCAGATATGTTTTTTTCCAGTGTTCTGTGATTTAAGATGCAAGAAGAGTTTTAACTTATGTTACTGTCAAATAGAGAGCATTTTTATTTTGTGTTGGTCTTTCAACTCTGTGAACTTGAAGGAATTTAAGTTTCTGTAAAAGACTAAAGCTCCAGGAATTTTGTCCACGTAGGATAATAACTGATGGTTTATGTGTCGTGACGTTCTATTTTCATGTTGTGTTCTAATCTGCTTCAAGTCACTCTTATTAATAAAACAACTAATTGCAAATTGATCACCGATCCAAAAGTAGGGAAATTTATAATTATACTGCGCCACCCTATTTTTAGATTAGTCTATATAAAACAGTAGGATCAATTCTTAATTAAGTTAGCAGTCTTCTCATTTAGGCCGAATTATTTACTATTCTACTTTGGGACACATGCAAGATTCGAATTTTTTATGAACGGTGCAATGAAAGGGAATTCAGGCAAACACAATATTTAGATTAACAAAATAAAACATTTAATATATGATATATAACAAATACAAGAATTCTACTTTTAAATGGAACAATACAAATAACTTAATACATCTTGCTAAGTCACTCATTCCAATTCAATGTTCTAAACTTTAACATACAATTCACAGCTTCAAAATTACAAGCTTTCTTAACTCAAGTCAATAAAACAAAACTTCTCATTTGATCAGTCTGCACATATCTATCAGTTGTACTTAATGTTTAAATTCACAGCAGGCACTAATCAAGGTAGACAATATTCCAAGCAATCTTATTTCGGACCTTGAACTTCGAAGATACGTTATAGTTAATGTTAGAATAAACAAACATGTATGACTACTCTTACCAGATACAATCTTCAATACAATAATTTATTGTGAGCACACTTATGAATTAACTTATTTAAGCTAGCAGAACACATTAAATAAAATTCTCCAACGCTTTAACTGAACTACTGTTAATCGCGGTTCACTACTCTAAACAACAGCAATAAGGTACTGATATCTTTCCTTGTTTACTTTTCTCTAACTTGTTAAATTCATTATAATTCTTCTCAGGGCAACATAGAATTAAGACGTAATCCTAGACTAACTGGAACTAATCAGAATTTCCCATTGAATGTCCAGTTCTTTATTTATCCGATTACGACATCAATTTTCCTCTACAACAACAGCTGATTTCACTTGCAGCTGAGTATATGATTCACTACGTTTTTGCTCACTTCAAAACACTATTCTCATGAATTTCTGCCCTAAAGAATTTATAATTTTCTTTCACTTTTTTGCTTGTATCCTACCTTCCTTCAGGCTCCGCAAAACTCTCTCCTTTTTTCTAATTAAAAATCTTATTGCCTTTCTTTCTCCTTTTGGTTCCAAGGTCATGCACTCTTCGACTCGTGTTTGTTTATTTCATGCGTCTCCATGACAACCAATGAACGCAAACATTTCGCTAATGTAATACAACGCTCTACTACTACATAAGTGATTACATAACGTTAAATTTTTACAAATAAGAATAAACAGAATATTTGAGCTACTTAATCAGCTTTTTCATTACGTATACAATTATTTATAACAACACTTTTCGTTACTTTATATATATATTTTAGTTATCATAAATTTCTACACATATTATTATTTAATAAATTAATAGTAGGTTAAGTTTAGAATAAATATTTAAATAGCAATCCTTAATTAAGGAACAATAAATAATTTTTATACAAATCATGATTAATATATAATAAGCAATGTTAAATGGGAATGAAAAAAATAAATTACACAACATAGTTTCATTCACAATTTAACATAGGCTCACCCTTTCTTTGAAAAATTTTTGTTATAAGAAAAATTTTTCTTTTCACACTAGGCTCCTTCACGGAAGGACTGGATTACATATTTCCTTTCTGATTCTTCAAGTAGTACCTAGTTTGACTGAAACTTGGTTCCTTATTATGTTTAGTGCATTTATTCTCTTTCACATTCTCATTAAATCTCTTATTACTATCATTATCAATTTCTGCGTGTCTTCTATGTCTGTAGTATGGGATTTTCTCTTCTGAATTAAATTCACGTTTTCTATTACCAGAATTAAGTTTTAGCTGTTTCACAACTTGGTGATTTGTTCCATTATATAGATTGGTCATTTTACCAAAATTGACTTCAACTGTTATCTCACTATTAGTGGCAATTTCTGCTTTAGGCTTTGTCACTACTACTTGTTGTTCATCAGTGACAAGTGGTGTGTCAGACTGAATGTGCACATGAGAGTTATCATCACTATCTCTTTTAGATGATTGATTCACAGCCGACTTTTTTTTAGTAGATGGTCCTAATTCAAACGGCAATCTAAACTGTTTTGTTTGATACTTAGTCTTATCACAATCATGAATTTCATTTCTTCTGGTATATCTCCTCTTGTTCATCAGGGATATTTGCTTCTTAGAAAAGTCACAAGAAAATTGATATCTTGCTAAGAAGTTTGTTCCTAAGATAATGTGAGAACTTAGATTGGAAGTAGTGGGGACCACAAGTAAGTCTTGCCACACGTACAGTCCAAATTCTGGTAGGTATATCCTTGCTCGAAGTTTTTCATGTGCCACAGAGTTTGAGTCTGAGAGAGAAGTAATCCTTACAGGTTGTCTCAGCTTGGCAGTGCTCTTCCACAGTTTGTTCTTTAAGGTTAGGAAATAATCCATTCTGATTGTAGAGGCATTGCATCCTGTATCTAATAAGATGTCGCATTTAGAGCCCAGGATATCACCTCTAATTCTCATCATTCTTTCATTAGATGCTTGATATTTCTGAATTCTGTTATTTCTCCTGTGGGTCACATATCCAAATTTTGAGTTCCATCTGTTGTTATAGTAGTTTTCTTTGTTATGGAAACAGTTCCTAGCATAATGTCCAACTTTGTTGCAATTATAACATTTAACAGGATTTCTTTGTTTTATGTCTGTCTTGGATTGAGGAATAACAGACATTTGTTGTCTAACATCATCTAATCCTCGGATTACTTTATCTAGACTATTTAAAATAGGTTGACTTTGTTTTTCAACTTCATGTTTGATCATCTCATTAATTTTATTTGAAGTGGGGTTTTGAATTTCTTGAGATCTCAAGGTAATAGTCGACAATTGCTTTACAACTTCATCAAGACTATTTAATATTGGCTGATTCAATTTATTCACCTCCTGGTGAATTAAAGTTTTTACTTCTGTCATTAGTTTCTTGTCCAATTGCTCTTTACCTTCAGTTATGCAGTTTACACTACTTGAATTTTTTCCAATATTCTTTGTTTTTCCTTTTTCAACTTTACTTCTCTTTTCTATTTCTGATTGGTTGAAGGAACTATCAGTCTTATTCACAACATTTACAAGACTTACATTGGTTGAGGGATAAAGGTCTCCTAATATTTGTTCTCTTTCCTTGACAGTTTTGACACACTCTTCTAAGGTGGAAATTTTCTTCTTATAGGCTGTTTCTCGCAATTCTTGCCTAAGACCTTGCCTAAATTGTTGGAATACTGCCCAATCTAAGTGAGGTTTATCTTCACCAGTAACATTCAAACTGTTGGCCAATGTTAATAAACGATTGTGGAAATCAATAACAGTCTCCTTATCCTTTTGAATAATTTTCTGTAACTTCCATAAATTAGGACCTACACTTCTAAGTTTACAAAATTGGGACAATAAAGTTTCCTTAAATTTAGAATACTCAAAAGTTTCCCGAAGTATTGGAGAAGAATATAAAAATGTTTTTGCTTTATCTATTAATTTACTTCTAATCAAAACTAGTAATTGAAAATCAGTCCAACTAGCTATCTCTCTAAGTTTTTCAACATAGGTAAAGAAAAATAGTACATCATCTGATTCTTCACCTGAAAATTGGGGAAAAACTTGTTGCGGGTTTACCGTACGAAAGAATTCACTATCACTCATTTCAGAGCTTGATGTGACAGCCATAATGATTAATAAATTACTAACTCAATTAATACAATCTTTCTACTTTAAAATAAACTTTTATCTTTGCCTGACTCCAGATTATAACCAGTTCACTGTGATTTATTTATTTCACTTTCTAAAATTTCAGGGAGCATTTCTATGATTGTTATCACTAAAACTAAACTCAATTTCTTAATTTATAGTTGCTAAATTTAATTCCTATCGATTAAATCACATCCTGTCGACTGCGCCATTTGTCGTGACGTTCTATTTTCATGTTGTGTTCTAATCTGCCATCTTGTTTCAAGTCACTCTTATTAATAAAACAACTAATTGCAAATTGATCACCGATCCAAAAGTAGGGAAATTTATAATTATACTGCGCCACCCTATTTTTAGATTAGTCTATATAAAACAGTAGGATCAATTCTTAATTAAGTTAGCAGTCTTCTCATTTAGGCCGAATTATTTACTATTCTACTTGGGGCACCTGCAAGATTCGAATTTTTTATGAACGGTGCAATGAAAGGGAATTCAGGCAAACACAATATTTAGATTAACAAAATAAAACATTTAATATATGATATATAACAAATACAAGAATTCTACTTTTAAATGGAACAATACAAATAACTTAATACATCTTGCTAAGTCACTCATTCCAATTCAATGTTCTAAACTTTAACATACAATTCACAGCTTCAAAATTACAAGCTTTCTTAACTCAAGTCAATAAAACAAAACTTCTCATTTGATCAGTCTGCACATATCTATCAGTTGTACTTGATGTTTAAATTCACAGCAGGCACTAATCAAGGTAGACAATATTCCAAGCAATCTTATTTCGGACCTTGAACTTCGAAGATACGTTATAGTTAATGTTAGAATAAACAAACATGTATGACTACTCTTACCAGATACAATCTTCAATACATCAATTTATTGTGAGCACACTTATGAATTAACTTATTTAAGCTAGCGGAACACATTAAATAAAATTCTCCAACGCTTTAACTGAACTACTGTTAATCGCGGTTCACTACTCTAAACAACAGCAATAAGGTACTGATATCTTTCCTTGTTTACTTTTCTCTAACTGGTTAAATTCATTATAATTCTTCTCAGGGCAACATAGAATTAAGACGTAATCCTAGACTAACTGGAACTAATCAGAATTTCCCATTGAATGTCCAGTTCTTTATTTATCCAATTACGACATCAATTTTCCTCTACAACAACAGCTAATTTCACTTGCAGCTGAGTATGTGATTCACTACGTTTTTGCTCACTTCAAAACACTATTCTCATGAATTTCTGCCCTAAAGAATTTATAATTTTCTTTCACTTTTTTGCTTGTATCCTACCTTCCTTCAGGCTCCGCAAAACTCTCTCCTTTTTTCTAATTAAAATCTTATTGCCTTTCTTTCTCCTTTTGGTTCCAAGGTCACGCACTCTTCGACTCGTGCTTGTTTATTTCATGCGTCTCCATGACAACCAATGAACGCAAACATTTCGCTAATGTAATACAACGCTCTACTACTACATAAGTGATTACATAACGTTAAATTTTTACAAATAAGAATAAACAGAATATTTGAGCTACTTAATCAGCTTTTTCATTACGTATACAATTATAATAAATATATGATAATACAGTTATCATAAATTTCTACACATTATTATTTAATAAATTAATAGTAGGTTAAGTTTAGAATAAATATTTAAATAGCAATCCTTAATTAAGGAACAATAAATAATTTTTATACAAATCATGATTAATATATAATAAGCAATGTTAAATGTGAATGAAAAAAAATAAATTACACAACATAGTTTCATTCACAATTTAACATATGCAATTGAATGAAGACTGTGTAGCAAAAAAAGTGTTTTTCATGTTATTTGAAGTTGTAACTATTAAATTATTTAAGGAATTTACAACGTATACTGGAATATTAATTAAAAGAAACCTTAATAAATACTTCCTATATTTCGGCAATGTCACATTGCCATCTTCAATGGGAGCATACAACTATGACATGTGCATGCAGCTACAAAAAGAGCAAATGAGGCAGAAGAGAGAAACTACTGTTGTTCCTAGAGTCCTAATGGTGCCCCCTAGCAGGCTATATTGGGTTGTCTTGGATGTTGGGCTGATGTTCTTGTGATGCAAGCTTCCCAAATTTGGGGAAGTCTCATGCATCCAAATTTGTTGAGGTTTGGAAAGTTTTTTAGAGCTGAGGCTGATTCTATGAACAATCTTTCATATTTAAACTTGCTGTGGTGTATTAATGTGGCTTTCTTTCAACGTATTCTGTGGCAGGTATCTAGAGCATGGTCTGCAAGCCCAGAGTGGCTGTACTGATGAAACCGGATGTAGCCTTTATGTTCCGAAATCCCAACATTTGCTGTCCTGCCTGTTTGGCCAAAGTAGGACAGTTTACAGCTGCAAGGGACCTTGTATACCCCAGGTAGGTCTAAGGGAAGTGGTTGGTCTTTGGTGGAGCAGATAAGGGATGCTAATTTTTTATATGGTTTGTAACAAGAAGTTAGGTCATATTTTTTTAAAGATTTTGGTTATTTTTTCTGAGGTGCCCCGGATATAAGGAATGATGATAGATTTAGTGTAATCTTTGTTATGAGGGGGGGGGAGGGGTTGTGGTTATCTGGTTTTAATAATTTGGATTTTTTGGGGGGTTGTAGCCATTGGCTAAGAAAGTATTAAGGATATGATTTAGTTCAGTGGTTAGGGTATTGTCTTCGGAACAGATTAATTTTGCCCAGTTCTATAGTGTTTTTATAACCCCATATTGTTGTGGGGGGGGGATTGCAGATGAATACATCTGCCTATATGGGTGGGTTTTCTGTAAACAGAGAATACCAAGGATCCATCAGGCTGGTGAGTGATTAGAGTGTCTAGGAAAGAGACTGTTGTTTTCCTCATTTTCTAAGGTGAACTGGATTCTGGGGTGTTGGTTGTTTAAGTGTGTTAAGGAGTGGAGTCTCCATCTCTTAATGGATGTAATAAGTTATTAAGGTTATTTAAGAGGTTAAGTTACATATGAGATTTTCCTGGGATACAAACCTGTTTGCTTGCTAGATTTGGAGTTTAGTTTTGGTGTTTTCTTTTTATTTTGAATTTAAGAGTCTTAACCCACTTGGAGTGCGCAAGGGAGGGAAGTAAGTACAAATAAATAACCAGCAAACTCACGAACAGTACAAGGCTCAGGCCAGAGGTGACCAGCATGGCAAGGAAGGCAAAATCAGATTATGAGAAGAATCTAGCCAAGCACGCCTAAGGAAATCCCAAACAGTTCTTTCATTATGTGACAATTAAGAAAAAGAATGACTATGGAGACAGAATCGGATAAAATAGTCGAGTTACTGAGTGACCACTTTGCAAGTATATTATCCTAGTGAGGTTACTGCTTTAACCTATGTGACAGACACTAATGTGGGAACAGAGGTGGATGAATTGGAGGTTCTTAAGTTATTGCAGAATCTCAAATTAAATTAGATAGAATATCAGCTAGGGTTTTTGCAAGAATTTGCAAGGGAACTGGCGATGCCTTTGCCTAGGCTCCTTAATTTAAGTCTCAGCTCTGGTAGAGTTCCAAGGGAGTGGAAAGAGGGTAAAATAATTCCCTTGCATAAGGGACGTTCTAAGACTGCAGTAGCAAATTATAGACCAATCAGTATCTTAGGCATGGTGGTAAAAGTACTAGAAAAATTTGTCAAAAAGAGAATTCAAGAATGAGTAGATAGAAATATTATACTGTATGAGGGTCAAGTGGCTTTCTGAAGGGTCAGTCATGCCTTAGTAATTTACTAACTTTTTATAATAGAGTAACAGCTGAGTTGGATAAAGGAAATGGCTACACGATGATTTTACTGGATTTTGCAAAGGCATTCGACAGAGCATCATGCGGAACTCTGTTACACAAATTAGAACAAATTGGGATGGATATGACACTAGTTAAGTGGATAAGAGGATGGCTGCTGAACAGATATCAAAAAGTGGTATATATATGGAGGGGCAGAATCGAGGGAAAAAACAGGTGACTAGTGGTGTGCCACAAGGTTCAGTGCCTGGACCATTGGTGTTTAATTTGTATATAAATGATATAGGAAATAACCTGAAAGGAAATCTTCAGTTGTTTGTTGATGATGTGAAATTAGGTAGAGTAATAGTTAAACAAGACAATGTGGAGAGCTTGCAGGATGATTTAAATAGGCTGTCAGTATAGGCAGAAGATAATGGATGCCAGATTAATGTGGGGGAGAAAGTAAAGTTATGCATTTTGGGATAAATGGATTACAATCCGTGTATTGCATTGGCACTGTACTCCAAGAAATAGATGTAGCTAGATATTTAGGGGGGTAGAGGGAGACAGTTAAAGTTTATACTGGACATATTGCTAAGGTAGCTCATAAGATTACTTGGCTATTGAAGAACACATTAGCAAGCAAAGATAAGGAAATTGTTATTCCTCTTTATAAGATCTAGATACACCCACCCCTGGATTACTATGTTCAAGTCTATTCCTCTGGGTTTCTTGGGGATGAGGAAGTGTGGAGAGGATTCAGAGGCAAGTGACCAAGATGGTGAGTGGCCTGGCCTGCGAAATGTTCTATGAGGATAGATTGAGAGTGTGTGGATTGCAGAAGTTGGTTGATAGGAGAGAAAGAGTGCATATGATAGAAATATTTAAGTTGCTTAAAGGGTTTTATAGGATAGATGCAGGGGAAATATTTCAGCACTTGGCTAGAGGGACCAGAACAAGAGATCATCCCTTGTCGAATAAAGGTGTGCTTGTAGGGCTGTGAGGACTAGATTTTTTTGCTCGGAGAGTTGTGAATGAGTGGAATGGGTTGTCAGAGTCAGTTGTGAGTGCTTTGTTAATGTGTTCAAGGAGAGGTATGATAGATTGTCTGGATAGATTGGATCTCCTACAATGAGTCTTCAGACTCCATGGATGTGCTCTTATAATAATAATAACATACCCCCTCCCCTCACACACACATACAGTCTACTCACCTTTTGATGTGATTTCTAATGTCTCTCAAAAACCTTGACAACCACACTAATGATGCTGATTGATCTATCATTTGCTGTGGCAGCATTCCTAGCTCCTTCATTGTATAATACAAGTGTTAAATTGTGAATGAAGATGTTTTATAAATATAATACTTCATTCATATTTAACATAATCCTCCATGTCATAAGCAAGACTTGTAAATATTATTTGTTGTTAGTCTCTTGCTTATAATGTGTTATTCATATAATTGCCTTGAATTTTGTTTGTTATTATTTAATAACATAATCTTAAGATATGTAATAGTAATAAAAAGACTGTATAAAAATATCATTCTTTTAATTTACTTTATTCTGTAAAATTTATTATAAGAAACTGTGTGTATATAAATTTAAATGTACCTTATGTGAATTATATATATTTTTTGTTATTTCTGTAAGTAAAAGTAATTTTATGGAATTCTACTGATGGGATTTGATTGGCTAATAACGGAGAAACGGAGTTTATTTTTAGTTAGCTCGTGCGCAGAGCGTGAGCTACTGTGTATGATGAGAAAAGTCAGGATATAAGCTGAACTGGTTAGAACCGGATTTTGGCGGGAAAAAGAGAACGTAGTTGGTTGGAAAACAAAAGTAAGGAGAAGCTCTAGAGACAGCATAGAGATAGGTAGCGATTGGCTGAAGGGGAATTAATATATGCCGAAAATCGACTAGGAAAGGACAAGGAGTTAATAGGCATTTTGAATTACTTCTATGGGAGTTCTGATACTATGATAAATTTCAAATGATTAGAGGAAGAATAGTGCAGAACTGAAGTTGATACATAGAAGAAAATAAAGAATTAGTAGATAACTTAAACCAAGTGCATCAAGACTTGAGTATTTCTGTGTCTATAATTCAGTTATTATAGTGGAAGATTTCTTTGAATTGTTTTGCCATAAAGTAAAATTCAACAAGAATTTTAAATGTGCCTATGCGAATTCGATGTATAGAAGCTGTAACCCGGTAAGAATTGTCCTTTCTATAACCTGTGTGAAGCAATAACAGTTAACTCCGTCAGAAATATTTTCACCTTGGCTGTAGATTATATCATTTAATCATTGGATGTAAGATGTACTGAAGTACTTTCCCCTTGAAATGATAAGCGCTATGTTGTTCTATTAAGTCTTAACTGATTGAGAGAGAATATAGAAATACCTGTCATAAGATTAGCTATTATTACATTTGGAAAGTTAAACTTTTAAAGAACTATTTTCATTCTGATTGACTGAGCATAAAGAGCTGAAAAGTGAATGTTTGATAGTTAATGGATCATAATTATTCTGAATACTTTGAACTAAATTGATATATTTGTGATTTGATTCCTCTAATTGGATAGAGAGAAATATGTGAAAGAAATACTATTGTCTTAAGAATTAAGAAGTGCTTACTTTAGTCATACTCCTCAAACTTAATTGAGGAGTCACTATTAACTAAATGTGAAATTTTTATATTTTTTTAATTGGATAATCTTTTACAGATAATTATACTTGAATGTATATGATGTACTATTCCGCATTAAATGATTTCTTTTGTTGAATTAAACTTAGTTTAATTAAACTGATTTTCTTTCATTGCACCGCTCATAAAATTAATCGGACCTTTGCGGAAGCCTTAAATGCTATTAATAACCTTGACCTGAAGATAATGTGATAATATAAGTATAGTTGATGATTGATTCCTCTATATTATTTATACTGATCTGAATATAGGGTGGCGCAGTATAATATAAATTTCTTTATGTTCAGATGAGCATCAATCAACAACTAACTAAGAAAAACGAAATTTAAAGTGGTAAGGATAAGATTAACAAAAAAAAAAACGGAACAGTCAGTTAGGTGGGACGTTCCAACACAAGATATTAGAATTATCTTGTTCTCCTTCCACTTAGGAATTGCACTTGCATTGAGACCCAAATAGCATGTCAGGGACATTGCTAACTCTTTGTCCTACATTCCTTCAGCACCTGTTTCTTCCAGTCTGGATGTTGTATTTGAATCAAACTCTTGTTTGATTCAAATACAAATTGCTTTAATACAACAATTAAAACTGTTGTAGCTTTAAGGTCTGCCTACATTTTTTCATCCACTTTACTTTTGACATCCAGAGAGCTAATGGGTCTGCTCAGAATGCACACAAGTATACCTTAATGAAGTGAACACTTTACAACTCAGTTATATATAGTGAATCTGTCACTGTCTTACTATCTGTATTCACTAAGTGTATTTTATCATGATCTTTGTTCTTTATACTCTACATAGTAATAAATATCTCTTGAATTTCCTTTTGCCTGTTTGCTTGACTTCTTTTCATAATCCATTTTGGCCTTCATCAGTGCTGGTTCTCCTCACTACTCCTGAACTCTGTTATCACTCTTTTCATGATATTGGATTCACAATATTTTTTATTCAACTCTTAGGATGCAATAAGATGTTGCTTCTTTCAAACATCCTTTAACTAATTCCTAAACTGTTGATTCCTCTATAATGCATTTCCATGCTACAAGCAACCCTTCACACTGCCACCTGCTTTATACTTGCATGTGTCTCTTCTAAATCAGAAAGTGCATATGTGGAATTATAAGAATATTTTCTATCTTCATACCAAAATGTTTCCATAACTTTTATTTAATTACTTTTACATATAGTTTTCTTACCTTTTTCTCTCCTGGTGCCTGCTGACTTGCTAGGGACTTTTGATGTGTTTATTTAATTTTTAAGGCCTGCCTTTTTAACTTGTCTACCATTGAGTTTGAAGTTTTTTTTTCCTTGTTAACAACTTCACCAGTTGCCTTTTCTGACTGAATGTCAACATTTTCTTCAAATTTTGCCACAAGTCTCCAATGTTTGGTTCTTGTTTTCATACTCTTTCATTCTTTTTTCAGTAATATTTGTGTATTTGAATCTACATTTCATCTCTGAAAGCTGGTTGACTGATTCTTTTTAAAGTTTTCTTGCATATTTTTCTTTTCAATATGATTTTCATGTTTATCCTGTTCATAACTAAATGGTGATTCCTTTCTATTTCATATCCCTTGTATACTCTTGTATCCTGAATCAGCATGAAGAGATTGCTGTATATAACATAGTAATTTTTTTATCATTTCTTGTGTCTTCTCTCCAAGTGAATTTGTGCACATCTTTATGTTGGAATGGTGTTAGTAATGACTAGTCCATGTACTGAGCAGAAATCCAGGGTAACTTCTATTAGTTTGTCTTTTTTTCCCCAAATATTTTCAAAATATTCTGTATGTGTAGTATTCATGTCCTACTCTACTATTTATATCTCCAACTTAAGGACCAATTTTTTCTCTTTTTTGTCAGTTGCCTTCTCTAGTTACCTGAAAAATTCCTCCATTTTTTTTCTTAGGAGAACTTATGGGAATATAGACACAAATAAGTCTGTCCAATTCTCCATTTTGATTTTTGTCCAGATCAGTCTACTTGAAATTGCCTATTCCATTCAAGAAGATTATTCTTGTGTTATCATTTCCTGAATATAGCATGGTGTGTTTGTTATTTCAAAGAAACACATTTATAGTATTTGTCTCTGTAATAACAATTATGTTGATATTGTTACTATTTTATACAACACTTGGAGTCCAAAGTCTCAGAGGAAGGCCACTATACACACTTCATGAACTGCCATTAACTACATAACCATCATCCTCACAATGCCGTTTAACTGCCACTAATATTTTTGTTTAATTGCATGTGTTCTCTAGCTATTTTACCTGTATGTGGATGAAAAACCATTTTCCAGCAGAAAAACTCTATTATCATATATGTAATTGGCTAAATCACCTTTAATTGAAAAATTCCATATAATCATCATCATTATCATCAAATTCCTGCCATGTACCCTCAAGGGGTGTACAGGATATGATAGTACTACATGAAAAAAATTACATCATTATTAATTTCCTATCTACAATTTTCCTCCAAATCAGTCTGTTACTTGTCAAGACTCCAACATTATCAGATCTTATATTTCTATCATCTAAGGCACTTTGTACCGTATCAATCCACCTATTTCTTGGTCTTCCTCGGGGTCGTTTTGCTGCCAACCTGGCAGAGAACACTTGTTTTGCTAATCTTTCCTCGCCCTTTCTGTTTAAGTGACCATACCAACTGAGATTAGCTCTGCTAACGCATTCCTGGATGCTGACAATGTCAAGTTCTTTCCTAATATCCTCGTTTTTAATATGATATTGCCATTGATGCCATCTGTTCATGCCTATAATCTTTCTCAGGACTCTCATATCTGTGGTCTCTAGTCTTTGGTCAAGTGTTTTACTTCTGATCCTGCTCTCAGATCCATAAGTTAAAACTGGTTTGAACACTGTCTTGTATACAGCTAATTTAGTGTTCTGACTAATTTCTCTCTTATTCCATATGAATTTATTCAATTGACTTCCCACCATACCAGCTTTGCTGATTCTGTTGTCTATTTCTATATTTAATTTACCATCTTCAGTAAAAATCGTGTCTAAATAGCTGAAATGTTTTACTTGTTCCACAGGTTCTCCATTCACAACACAGTTGACATTTTCAATGATTCTGCCTATTTTCATTGTCTTTGTCTTTTTATTGCTGACCTTCATACCATATCTATTACAACAGCTATTCAATTTAGTCAGAGAATCTTGCAGACTTGTAGCGGATTTATTTAGAAGTATAACATCATCCGCATAAAGCAAAGAGCTGATATTAACATCTCCAATTTTGATATCATGTTTCATACCACTTTACTTCATAATGTGATCCATATAGATAACGAATAACAGAGGGGATAATGTACATCCTTGTCTCACACCAGATGTAACATTAAACCATCTTCCTGTACTTCCTTCAATTCTAACTGCTGACTTACAACTCAAATAAAGACTAAGTATTGCTTGATATGATGCCCCATTGACACCATATAACTGCAGTGTATTGAATAGCTTCTCTCTTGGCACCTTGTCATATGCCTTTTCCAAATCGACAAAACTTAAATACAGATCTTTGTTATATTCCCATGCTTTCTCGACTATTTGTCGTAAAGTGAAGATCTGATCCTGACAGCCTCTATTTGGCCTGCATCCAGCTTGTTCTTCAGCAACCTTTTTTTCCACTATTCTTCTCAACCATTTCTCAAGTATACTTGCATAGATCTTACCAGGAATACTCAGTAGGGAAATACCTCTGTAATTCTCACATTCAGTTTTATTTCCCTTTTTATATATGGGTACTATGAGCGCTCTACTCCAATCATCGGGAATTCGTCCCTCTGTCCAGGCTTTCTGAACTATGCAGTGCAGCCACTGTAAGACTCTTATACCATCATACTTCAGCATTTCTGGTCGAATATCATCTACTCCTGCTGCCTTTCCACATTTCAAGCCTTTGATGGCTTTTTCTACTTCAAGTATGGATATATATATATATTCCTGACTGCATGCCTGGTCAGTGTTTTTTACCACTGTGCTATCATCACTGCTTGTTTCATTTAGCAGTTTTTCAAAGTAATTACTCCATACTTCAAGGATATCTTTTTCTCCCGTTTGCATGTCATCTTTATCATCTCTAATTCCTTTTAGCACTCTTTCCTCCATTCCTAAGCTTCTTCAACAACCTCCAGAATATTTTGCCACCTTCTTGATATTTATTTTCTATATTCTTGCCAAAGTCCTCCCATGACTTTTGTTTAGCTAGTTTTACACAGTGTTTAGCATTCTTGCATTTGTCTCTATATTCTCTAAGAGCACTAGCTGACTTATTTGACAGGAACTTTTGATGCTTTCTTCTTTTCCTTCACTGCCTCTTTAACTTCCTGTGTCCACTAGGGAGTTCTGATTTTTTTATTCTTACAGACAACCTCACCACATGCCTCTCTGGCAGAATCAATCAATGTTTTCTTCAGAATTTGCCACTGAATCTCCAAGGTTTGATTCCTGTTCTCAAACTGTTTCATTTTTTCTTCAATAATCTTTGTGTATTTTAGTCTACAGTTCACATCTGAGAGCTTCTCAACTTTTATTTGCTTTAAAACTTTCTTACATGTTATTCTTTTCGATATGAAATTCAATTTTATCCTGCTCAAGACTAAATAGTGATCACTTCCAATTTCAAATCCTCTGTACACTCTGGTGTCCTGCATCAGGGAGAAAACATCACTCTCATCAATAACATAGTCAATGAGACTTTTCTTATTCCTTGCCTCTTCTCTCCATGTGAATTTGTGCACATTTTTATGTTGGAACATGGTGTTAGTAATAACCAGTCCATGTCCTGAGCAGAAATCCAACGGATATTTGCCATTATTATTAGCTTTGCTCTTTTCTCCAAATTTTCCCAAAATACTTTTGCATGTCTGACAATCATTTCCTACTCTGCTATTTAGATCCCCAACAAGGACCAACTTTTCATTTTTCATTGTGTCAGGTGCTTTTTCTAAAGCCTCAAAAAATTCCTCCACTTCTACCTTAGTAGAACCTTCTGTGGGACCATAAGCACAAATAAGTCTCATTGTCCAGTTCCCCATTCTCATATTTGCCCACCTTACTCTACTTGAGACTGACTGCCATTCAAGAAGATTAGCCTTGTATTTTGTGTTGAATACTATGGCTACTCCTTCTTTTGCTCGATTGTCATTGCCTGAATATAAAATTTTGTATTTATTGCTCAGAAAGATCTCACCAGTTTTTGTCTTTTTTGTTTCAGTCACCCCTATTATGTCGATCTGGTACTTATCTAATTCCTCAGCTAGCTCCATTTCTTTGCCATTCAGGCTTCTTACGTTGATAGTACCGATCTTTAACTCTGGTGATGTTGAGTTGGGGTTTGTTTTCAGATTTGTTTTTCCAGCCTGGTTGACCGAGTTGGTTAGTGTTGCCAGCCTTGTTGGCCGAGTGGTTAGCGTATCCGCTCTCCAGCCAAATGGCTGCGGGTTCGAATCCCGCCGTGGGCATGGATGTTTGTGATTGTCTGTGGAAATACTAGTGGTGGTGGTCATCGGTAGATGGTATTGGCGTAGTTAATGGATTGAGTGGTGGAGACAGAGTTGTACAGCAGGTGCCCTCCCTCGATGAGTCTTTGAACTCCCTGGAGGTGTCAAATAATAATAATAATAATAATAATATAAAGATTCTTCTAATTTTCAATTTGAAAAGCATGTCCCATTGTTCTTCCAGCTGTGTTATGGGATATGGTTCTTCCCTCATATTATTGTTTAGAGGAAGAAACTGATGTCAGGGACAATAATTTAATAACTTCATTTATTTATTAAATTATTAGACCAATATTTTACCTTTTTTCACTAAGATATCTTCATGGGCATAAAGATATGAACTGTTCACTTGCATACGGATATACTAGCTGGAAAGCAAATAGTCTAAAAATTGTGGGATTTTAACTGGTGCCCTCTGAGTTTGATAAGGGGAATCTTGCTCATTCAGTTGGTAGTCTGAAGATGTTAGTCTCCCATATTTGGTAAGTTGAAGAGCTGTATTTCTTTAGATTCAGAGTGTGTCGGAGAGTCATGGCATATTTGAAAAACAGCCCAGAATTGTACCTGCTTCTGTATAAAATTTTTTCCCCCTCATTGTATCTAGTGATCTGTCACTCATATGGTCTGCAGCTTTGGAATAGCTGTACTGTAGATAATGAAATGAACATATTATATATCGACCAAAATGTCATTTTGCAAGAGCCTAATACTGTAGACACCAGAATGTCAGATATATCATGGCTTTTAGTGGTGGGTTATCAAAAAGAGGCTGTAGTTTGAAACTGATCATAATACTGTTGTCTTCGAGGATTAAATTTGACAAGCAGTGGAAAGCAGTGTAACAAATAATGAGAGAAAGCTCTTAAGCTAAATATTTGGCCAGTTTGTGGGGGGGGGGGGAGGGTTAGTAATACTCTTGACTGTGGATCTCAGAAGTACTGTATTTTTTTTTCATTTTGCCATTCTATAAATCTGTAGTGCGGGAAGGCAAAGTTTAAGTTTTTTTAATGAGGTATATATGGCTCAAGTTTTCAAAATGTTGATTCTACTCTCTGAGTAGGTTTGACATTTCAATTATAATTCAGAGTAAGCAGGGATCACCATAGTGATATAGTTATCAGGTGTAGTGATAATCTATAATGCCAGGAACAAAAATATCATTATCACTATACCTGATAACTATATCACTATGGTGATCCCTGCTTACTCTGAATTATAATTGAAATGTCAAACCTACTCAGAGAGTAGACTCAACATTTTGAAAACTTGAGCCATATATACCACATTAAAAAAACTTAAACTTTGCCTTTCCCCACTAAAGATTTATAGAATGGCAAAATGAAAAAAAAAAATACAATACTTCTGAGATCCACAGTCAAGAGTATTACTAACCCTTTTATCAGATTTTTTTTATCAGGTACTGTCGGCAGTATGAGAAGAGATTAAGATTTCTCTTTTAGACATAATTTGTAGTTACAGTATGCCTACAAATTGTCTAAAAGTGAACAAGCCACAATTATGCAACTGCTCCTAAATTTTGGTGCCATTGCATAATTGTGGCTTAGAATATTGAGAGCATTTAGTTTCTTTCTTGAGTTGAACTGATGAAAAATTAATAACATTGTTTATTCTGTTGGAAACTGAGGCTTGTGTTTTTCTGGCCAGATTTTTAACGTTTAATATGATCTTAAATTGAAGAGACAGAAATGCTGAATGTCTGGAGTAATATATATATATATATATATATATATATATTTTTTTTTTTTTTTTTTTGTAGCTTCCATCCATGACAGGTTTTCCCTAAACCTATAGTACATTCATACTGTGGGTGGGCTAAGGAATTATTTATTTTTTTCTTAAATTAATTTTATATATGTTTTTGGTATTTTTAATTAATTTATTACATATTCTGGAACCCTTTTGCTTTAGAGACCAACACAGATCTTTTTCAGGTCTCCAATGAGCTGGGCAGTGGTCTTACACCAGGCGATGAAATTCATCTCATGTCTAAAGGCAATTGCAAACATCCATGCCTAAGGTGGGATTCAAACCCGTAGACCATAGGTTGAAAAGCAGGTATGCTAACCACTTGGCCAACCAAACTGGCATTACTTTCTAAGACTGTGAAGCAAAACAAGCAGTGACAGAACAGCCTTATAAGACTGAAATGTTAGATAGGACAATATAATATATTGGAGTGCTGACAAGTAATCATTTTAATCATCTAGTGCCATCATAATAGCCTACACACACACACACACACACACACACACACACACACACACACACACACACACACACACACACACACACACACACCTTGAGGGTATACATCAGGAAATTGGTGATATGATAGAGCTTCACTTTTTTTTAAATTCATTTTATTAGATTGAAATGTTGGAGATGTTAAGAAGAATCATCTAAAGTTCAATGTTCAATATACTGAACAGCTCTCATTCTGCAATGCTTGACTAGTACTGTTGACCAACATTGATTGTGTGACATCCATTTGGTCTCTTAATATAGCAAGCTAGTGTGACAGTAAATGCATAGCACAAGCTTTAGGTGACTTAAATTGGGATTTGATTTTAATGCATAATTCGTCAGTTGTAACAGATGTTTGAAGAGTGCCAGTCTAAGTAATTTAAGTTTATCTCTGCCTTTCCATATTATAAAACCACCGCATAAGATCAGTATCTTGTTAAGGATGCAGAAAACCTTTTATAAGGCTTTTCAACTATATGAGAGGTTGGCAGGGTTTTCTTTTATGAAAACTTATGTATTTCATACAGTAAAATAGGCAAACCAGCCAAAAGAACAGATGCTATTATCAGACAATACACTAGCCTCACAATCATAGTTGCTTCATCTGTAATCCTAAATGAGGTATTTACATAGGGCAGATGGAAGGAGGGTGTGTGCGAAGTGTGACCTGAATGAGTAATTGATGAATGCAAATATGAAATTGATGACAGAAAGTGTTAGTAGCGAAAATGTCGCCAGGAAAATGAGTGCACATTCGAAAGAGAGGCGAAAGAATGTTAAAAAATCAGTAAAAAAGAAAACAAGTGATTTAAAAGCCATAACGGATGTTAATAAGGGTGAGAGTGGCAGAAGGAAACGAAATTGAGAGAACGAATGAAACTGGAAATGGCATGATGCAGGAATCGAAAGTGGAAAAAATCGAAAGAATGAATGATAGCTAAAGTCGGATGCATGTTGGACCGAAAGTACGGAAGCACAGAAGGATGAATGAGAGTGAAAGAAGAGGGTGTCGAGAGTTAGAAAATTAGAAAGAATGAATGATAGAGAGAATGTGACGCGAGATTCGGAAGTTGAATTGGATTGGATGAGGAAAGAGATGAAATGGATGCGGAATGAAATTAAGAAAATTCGGATAAAAACTATTAAAACTAATCATGATGGCACGAATGATGAGCGAGTGGTGTTATATGGCAACTCCATTATTAAAGGTGTGCTGGATGATAGGATGCACAAGGTATGTTTTCCAGGTAGTAAAATGAGTAGAGTGATTAAGGCATTGGATATGAGGAGGAAGCAAGCAAAGGAGTTGATGGTTTTAATCAACACGAATGATTTGACAGAGGACAAAGAGCAAGTCAGAATAGATGTCAGGAGTCTGCTTAGAAGGATAAAAGAGAATAGTGTGATAGGAAGGGTAGTCAGCGTGTTGCCTAGGTATGAGCAGGGCTGGCCTTCTCTATAAAGGGGCCCGGGTGCAAGAAACCTTTTGGGGCCCTAAAATATTTTTCAAAGGTAAAAATTAAAGGATTCGAAATAAATATATTTACCTGCAAATGATTTTGGCACAGGAAAACAAAAAAAAACATATTCGAAATATAATATGTTTCCACAAATGTGTACTGACTGTGCCCACTCGATCGTGGGGCCTGGGTGCATTGCACCCCCGAGATGGCCCTGGGTATGACTGTGGTGAGATGAGGCAGAGAGCAAGGATTATGAATGATATGCTGGCTGAAATGTATGAGGATATAGAAGTACAGTTTGTTAATGTGTGGAATGAGTTTGAAGGAAGAAGTGAACTAGGGGAGCGATAGACTGCATTTGAGTGCTTATGGTGTGAGTCACTTGGAGAGACTGCTGCTGGAAGGGAGAGAAGTGAGTAGAGTGAGATCGAAGAGGTGGTTATGAATGAGGAAGTGAATGGTATGAGTATAGAAAATGAGAGAATCTGTGTGCAAGAGGAGCAGGGAAACGGGGAGGCTCATGGTGGACAGGGGTACACAGCGTGAGAAAGGTGGATGCTCTGAGAGAAGGTGAGAGCATGTGTAGACAGGAAAGAAATGGGATGACCTGGGATCAAGAGGAAACAGTTGGAATTGAAAAGGGTTTTAAAATGAATAAGCAGAAAGGGAAATGACCCCGATCGAGCATGGGGAGATCACATGGAGTGAGTGGTATGAGTGGAACTAGCTGTAGATCCAGAAATGAGCTGTTGTGTTTGTATACAAATGCTAGAAGTATAAGAAACAAGGCAGATGAAATGGTTGCATTAATTGCATCTGTTCACCCAAAGATTGTCGGAATAAGTGAGACATGGTTGGAAGAGGACGACATCCTGACAGGAATAGAGATGGAAGGGTATGTGTGTTTTGTGAGGATAGAAGGGGAAAAGAGGGAGGGGGGGAGTGCTACTGATGATAGAGAAAGAGTTATGTTCATTCAAAGTAGAGATGCAAGAGGGAAATAGTGCCAGTGGTTTTGAGGCAATATGGTGTGAGATAGAGGTGAATGGAATCAAATACTTGGTTGGATGTTGTTATAGACCAAGTAATGTGGATGGTAGTGACTATGAAATGTATAATCAAATTAGCCAAGCAAATAAGAAAAGGGTGATCATTACCAGCGATTTTAATTATGGCAACATAGACTGGAATGATGAGATAGCAACTGGAAGTAAACAAAATGAATTTCTTGAGTTTTTGAGGGATAACTACCTCAGACAGCATGTAACAGAGGGCACACGAGGATTGATTATCTTGGATTTGGTCATCTCATCAGAGGATGTAATTATAAATGAGATGTCAAATCATCCACCAATTGGTGAGGGTGACCATGAGGTGATTACCTGGGTGGTTGCCAACAGAGTGAGGATCTCTGTGAGAAAAGAGTATATGTGGAACTGCAAGGGGAATGATTATGAAGAGCTCAGGAGACAGCTTGCACATGTGGCATGGAATGAGGAGTTAGCTGGAAAAGAGATCAGTGCAGCTTGGGGGATTTTCAAAAACTATCCAGTAGATGCAATGTCTAAGTGTATTCCAAGGGTGTGAGAAGGTTAAATAAGGTAGGTGTGAGATGGATGAATAAAGAGATTAAGCATGCGATACAGAGAAAGTGGGCATTGTGGAGGCAGCATAAGAGAAGTGGAAATAACAATCCCATGAGGTTTACAAAGACCAGGCAAGGAGGGTGACTTGGTTGGTGAGGGTAGCTAAAGAGAGGTATGAACAGCAATTAGCTAATGAAGCCCAAAAGAATCCTAAGGAGTTCTTTTGATATGTAGTCAGCAAAAGAAAGAATGATTATGGAAGGATGACATTGATAGGAGAAAATGTATAAAGACAGCTGTTGCAGAATGTGTTGTGGTGGAGATACTTAATGAGCAATTCATAACGGTCTTTAAATCTCGTGAATGTGACTTCATGGAGAGATTGAGAGCAGTAGATGATGGGGAGGAGAGACTGACTGTAAGTGAGCAAGAGGTGTATGGGGAGTTGAGTAAACTAGATGTTAATAAGGCTGTGGGACTTGATAATATACCACCACCACGTATTCTGAAGGACTGTGCCAGGGAGTTGACAATTGCCTTGACATATTTTTTTAATACAAGTCTTGCACTCGGTCAAGTCCCTAAGGAGGCAAGATTGTGTCACTTCATAAAGGAGGTGATCAAACTCAAGCATCAAACTATCGGCCTATCTATATGTCAGGTGTTGTGGTTAAGTTGTTGGAGAAGCTTGTGAGAACTAGGATCCAGAGTTGTGTTGACAACAATGGTATTATCTTTGATGACAGCATAGATTTGTTAAAGGTAGGTCATGTTTTAGTAATCTACTTACTTCTTACAATAAAGTGATTGCTTCCTTGGACAGAGGAGAAGGATACACAGTAATATCCTTAGATTTCGCAGAGGCTTTTGATAAAGTGCCTCATGATAAATTGATAGTCCAACTAGAGCAGATGGGGTTGGATATTAGATTAGTGCATTGGATTGGAGGCTGGCTATCTGATAGGTATCAAATAGCCAGAAAGGAAAGTAGAAAAGTCACTAGTGGAGTGCCTCAGGGGTCTGTTTTAGGACCATTACTGTTTAACTTGTATATTAATGATATAGCTGAAGATTTGGATGGAGATATTCAGTTGTTTGCAGATGATGCAAAGTTGGGACGAACCATGAAGAGTAGTGAAAATGTTGTGGCCTTACAAGAAGACTTGAATAAATTGAGTGAATGGGCATGGAAATGGAGATGTGAGTTCCATGTTGCAAAATGTAAGGTTTTAAAATTTGGAAAACAAAGATAGGATGCAGAATTTATGCTTGGTGAGGATATATTGTTGGAGGTGGAAGAAATAAGAGATATGGGGGTGATAGTGGATAAGGATCTGAAATTCACTGGACACATAGCCAGAATTGTGAAGACAACACAAAGGCTTCTGGGAATGATGCGGAGGACACTGACGTGTAGAGGTAGGGAGATTCTTGTTCCGTTTTATTATGCTTTGATTAGGCCACACATTGACTATTGTGCCCAGATTTGGTCACCTGGTTTTCAGAAGGATGAAGAGATGTTGGAAAGAGTCCAAAGGCGACTGAGTAAGGTAGTCTCTGACCTCTGGAATGTCGAGTATGAGGAAAGATTGAGAAGATGCAATTTGCAGAGTCTGGTGGACAGGAGGAAGAGGGGAGATATGATAGAGATCTTTAAGTTGGTAAGGGGTGTTGTTATAGGATCAATGCTGGAGAATTTCTATAGAAAATAGTGGGAGATTGGGAAAAACCAGAGGTCATCACTGGAAACACTGTATAAAGGGGGTATCTGGGAAGTTCTGATAAACATCAGAACAAAAATTAATTAATTTTATGTCTTCTTATATATTCTAAAAGAAAAAGAATTTATTACAATTTGAAATGTGGGGTTTAAAGGGTTTTACGATATGTTCTTTCTTGTGGTTATATCAGTTTCATTATATAATTTTTGTTTTATGTGTTTATCAGAACTTTTCAGACCTCCCCCTTGTGTGTGTATTTTATTTATTTATTTTTAGTTGAATAATGTAGTCAAGACCCTTGTCCATAGAGCTGTTGCTGCTTTTTTGAATACCTTCCTCAAATGGGTAGGTATCGTAAACTATTCAAAAAGCAGACTTATGTATAAACAATAATTACAATTGCTTTTAGGATAAAACAGTTTATTGATTATTTGGGAAGCAAAGGAAAAACTAATCTGTTCTAAATAATGTTACACATACTCAAACATCAGTTTTGCTCAAACTATATTATGTACATTTTCCATGGCTTATTTCTTCATGATACTGTCTAAAGCGCAGATAACTTTTCAGGTTCTTCTCTCTTTAATTTGATGGAATAAGCAGTGACTAAATATAATGGTGGGTTAGTTAATTACTATAGATGATTGGTTCAGGATTGAAGTTTTTGACTAGTTTTAAATAAATCACTGTTTTTTTTAACAATTTTTATGGTTTTTAAACAAAATTTAATTCATGCAATTGCTTTTTTTTCAGCACAATGTAAAAGTCTGAACCAAAACATAATTTATCGACTTTTGATAAAATGATGTGCAGTGCTTAAAGTTGTTAAGCCTATGAATTCACTTTCTTAAGCCTACACAGACACATTCTTTACTCTCATAATAATGAGCACACAGTTAACACGTTCGCTGCCACGCTACTTTGGCATGATCTGTTCCTCTACGCCGAGCAGTTTTCCTTCTTCAAGGTCAGTACGATAATCTCGTTACCGTAGGTAAACGTCCTACGAGTATACTCGTAGTTGGCTTGTACAGAGCATATACCTTCTATGGGAATACACAGTTTTGAAGCTAGCCCCACAAGCCAAGCATTTTCACTTCTTCAAGGTCACTACAATAATCTCGTTCCCGGCGGTAAGCTTCCTACGAGTATACTCGTAGCTGGCTTGTGAAGCAGGTTTACCCACTACGAGTATACTCGTAGTTGGCAGCGAACGTGTTAAAATAAAATATACATCCAATCACTATATTTTTTTGAACAGACTTTTCAGAGAGTTAGTGCTTTGGTCTTGCAGTGTTGCTTATTGAAAGTTTTTTCACTTGTTATGCCATAAATTAAAGATGGCAAGAAATTATATTCTTGATTTTATGCAAGGGTAAGCAAACAAAGTTTGCACTTGAAGTAATTTTGCAACTGGGCTACTTGTATATAGAGGCTAATGACTTCACATCAATTGCCTTAGTATCCCATAATGTAACATGCATATCCTTACAGACATAATGCTATGCATTATGGGAAGGGCCACTACCCAGACCAGTTTCAACCTTTATTGAGGTCTCATCAGTGGGAGCCAGACCCAGAAGTGATACCAAGGTTGAAGTAATGCAGAAGTCATGTTTCCATATACAAGTAGTCAAAAGGTGTCACACCTTATTCCTAAAATACTCTGTATTTTAGGAATAAGGTTGGTATCTTTAGCGTTGGTATCACTTCTGGATCTGGCGCCCATTGATGAGACCTCAGTAAAGGTTGAAACTAGCCAGGGTGGTTGCCCTTCCCATAATGCATAGCATTGCACATGTCCATAAGGTTATGTGCATTACATTATGGGATACTAAGGCAATTGATATGAAGTCATTAGCCTGTATACACAAGTAGCCTGGTCGTGAAATTACTTCATTCACAAACTTTGATTACTTGCACTTGAATAAAGGATGAAATCAAGGTTACAATTTCCTGACATCTTTAATTTATTTGCAGTGTTTCTTTTTTCAAATACCTGAGTGAACTGCTAACATATGCTCATGAATATTAATTAATCAGAATTGACTAACCATACCAGTGACAATTTGCAGGATTTATTATTATTATTTGACACTTCCAGGGAGTCCAAGGACTTGAGGAAGGGCACCTGGTCTACAACTCCATCTCCACCATTCAGTCATCAACTGACTGCAACCACACCAATGCCATCTACTGCCAATCATCCCTGGTATTCACAGACAATCACAAACATCCATGCCCACGGCTGGATTCGAACCCACAGCCTTTTGGCTGGAGAGCAGATACGCTATCCTCTCAGCCAACCAAGCTAGCTAAAAAATTTCTTTAGTCGATGACTAGAATTGAACTCACAACACTGTCTTAATCATTATCAGAAATCATTGTTTTAATAGAATGATTGCTTGCCTATTTCTGTTTCACAAAACACAATATTTTAGTATTCTTCTTAGCTCATGCTGGGGAAATATAATGCAATTTTTATATGTGTAAATTTAATATTTAAAGTTTTGTATATCCTGTTATGCAAATGCTGTCCTCCAACAACATTATTGTATTAGGTTATTACTCTTTATGCTTTAAAAAAGAAAATAAGCTTTGTTATGACCAAAAGTTTGGCTTCAATTAGTACCAAAATCCTTGTTGGTGTACTTTCCGCCCCTCTAGAATTGTTAAGTTTTTCATATCTTTCTGATAAATGTTGAACATTTGAAATTCATAATTAATCAAATTAATTAAAAATTGATTTAAATAGTATGCATTTGTTCTGTTTATATATATACATTTTTTTCTGAACATCATTTATTCTTTAAGTTAGCTGAAAAATATTATCAGAAAATGAATTTTATTTTTATTGTATTTATTAGAAAATCAAACTTAACTGTGGTTAGTGTTCACCAGACTAACATACCCCCAAGAGAAAATGTTTCTTATAATAAACAAACACAGACTACGTCAGTTAATATAGATAGAGAAGGTAAGGATAGTATTTCATTTTATTAAATAAAAATGTTTCTTCGTATACTGAGTTTATTAAGTAACTTTCAGATTTATACTGTCATCTGAAATGAAATTTAACATGACAGTATGCAATTTTTGTACATATGTACCATCAATTTATTTATTTGTATGGGTCCCCCCCCTCCTGCCCACAGTTCTTCTTCCATTCCTTGGTTGAGCCCTCCTAGTGAGGGATTAAGTATGTATTTTATGACTGTAGATCTGTGTGTGTGTGTGTGTGTGTGTGTGTGTGTGTGTGTGTGTGTGTGTGTGTGTGTGTGTGTGTGTGTGTGTGTGTGTGTGTGCATGCATGCATGCATGTTCACGGGCGGTTTGCCCTGAGGGATGAAAAACCCTCTGCCTCCTTATGAGACTGATAACATCATGGATAGGAATCAAACCCAGGTCTTTCCAAATAAAGGGCTTTGTCTATACTGACAGAGCTATGGAGGCTCTTGTACCATCATTGGATATATATAGAATAGTATGGTAGTAGTAGTATATGAAATTTAACATTATTACTAACCTCTTATCAACAGTTTTCCTCCAAATTAGTCTATTTCTCAGGAATCGAATATCAGAACTTATATTTTGGTCTTTTAAGGCACTTCTGACTATCGATCCATTTGGATCTTGTCTAAGTGGATTGATGTAGTCTTTATTTTTTTCTTTTTTTTTTTTTCTGCCATGTTTTATTAACTTTTTCTTTCCCATTCTGTTTGAGTGTCCATACCACATGCGATTAGTCTTATACATTCTGAATGCTGACATTGTCAAGTAACTTTCCAATACTTTCATTTTTAACATGATTCTGCCACTGATGCAATCTGTTTATTTTCCTAATTTTCATCAGACCTTTCATATCTGTGGTCTTCAGCTTTTGATAATGAGTTTACTTTTAATCAAGTTCTCAGATCCTTAAGTTGGTTGGTTTGAACACTGTCTTGTATAGAGCTAGTTTAGTGTTTTGATAAATTTCTCTCTTATTCCATACATATGCAGCTGATTTCCCATGATACCAGCTTTGCTTTGTTTCAGTTTTCATTCAGTTTTCTGTTTTGATATTTAATGTGGCATCTTGATGAAAAATTATGTCTAAATAGTTTTAAGTGTTAAACATGTAATGTGTTTCCCATGCAGGATGTAGCTGATGTTTTTAATATTTGTGACTTATTTCATAGTTTCTTTTTATTGCTGATTCATACCAAATTTATTACAGTAGTTATTCAGTTTAGTCATCCAGTACAAGCCTGTAAGGAATCTTGCAAGCATGTACTGGATTTCTTGAAAGTATAATATCTGCATAAAGTAAAGAGCTGAGATTAATATCTCCCATTTTGATGTTAGGCAAATGATATTTTCCTCATAATGTGATCTGTATAGATCAGTGGTGTTGACTAATTTTTACACAAGATTCACTTTTCTAATAAATATCCATATGCAATTGACTTAATAAATAAAGATCGACGTAATAAAACTTAATAACAGTTTTAAAAACTGTTAAATAAATTTTCATCCTTTGTTCATTTTTCAATGAAATTATCATAAGTAATTCTTCCTTAATGAAAAAGTTTTCATAAACCAGTCTAATCAAAATAATCCTTTGCGATACATCAACTACAACACCAAATTCTTTGAATTGAATTCTAAATGCCTGACAATCCTTGATGTCTTGCAATGATTGTTCTTTTAAATTAGAAGCTATTTCATCCACCCGTAATGGCACTGTATTGTGAGATAACTGTTATGTTGTTGATGGCAGAAACTATTTCTGACTTATTTTTGAAGTCAAAAAACAAAGAATCAGCCACTTATAAAAATGCTTTTTTTGAAAATTGCATATCACTAAATGGTTTCTTATTTTTAGCAAGAACATAACATAATCAGTAGGATGCAACTGTAGCCACCTTTGACTTTGATATTTCTTTAATAAAAATTGATTGTTGAGCTGAAAGGCTTTTTTTCTTTTCTTTTCAGTTCTTTAAGCTGCTACAAATCACTATTTTGTGGATAGTTAATTTCATAATTTCCATGTAATATTTTAAAGTGTTGTTCCAGGTTTCCTTTGTATATGGTAACACAACATGAACATTACAATTAAACAGCATTTGTCTTTTATCATAACAAAAAATAATGTCTCCCATTCATGATAGTGATATGTTTTCTTCTTTTTTGGTGGTGTCCGTGATGTTAAAATTTTTTTTTTTAATAAATAAAAAAATAAGAATAATATAAATTTATTCACATAACCAACACATGCTGTGCTTTGTATATTAGCAAACGGACTTACTGTTTCTTTGCATTGCCTGTTATGATTACTACTAGCTGGTGCTTGTCTGTTTCATAAATGTTGAATAATAGTAGTGGAACAGAGTTGCATACAACATGTATTATATGGCTATGTGAGTTGTGAATCCATCAATTGGAATTGTTTAAGCACATTTATTTCTAAGAATGGATGTACTTATGGTAATATTATTAGAATGCAAGCAGTATCTTGCTTTGAATTCTACCACACAAATTTTTAACAAAGTGCATTCTTAATAATTAGTCTTAAAATAAATATATGAATACATTCTTGGCAATCAACTAAAATTCTTTATCAACATTATGAACATCGCTGATATACGAGGGTGGTCTGAAAAGTTCACAGCCTAACAATGAAAAAACGAATTTATAATTTCAACATTTATAATTTATAATGTTCCAACAATTCGTTGTGCAGATCCCTTAATTTTCCCATTGCCAAAACACCTTTGTGGACAGGTGCATTGTCCTGATGAAAGATGATCTTTTTCTTCTGCAAACTGGATTTTTTCTCATGAATTTTTTTGCTAGTCTGGTTAAAAGATTGGAATAATATTTCCTGGTTATTGTTTTACCCTTTTCAAGATGATTAATCAACAAAATGCCTTTAGCATTCCAAAACACTGATGCTATGACCTTTCCTGCTAATGGAACCGACTTTGTCTTCTTTCGCGCTGAACAACTGGTTTCTGTCCACTGTTTTGACTGCTGTTTGGATTCTGGTGCATTGTCCTGATGAAAGATGAATCCAAGTCTCATCCATAGTAATAAATTGACCTACAAAATCAGTTTCATTCTTGTTAAAAACACTGCAAGCACTGTTCAGAGATTTTCATGAAAGTGTGTTTTTGATCTGCTCTGAGCAAGCGTGGCATCCATCTTGTGCAAAGCTTTTTCATTTGCAATTCTTCATGCAAAAATATATCCTACACATTCTTTTGAAATGCCTGTAGTCTCAGCAATTTCATGCACTTTGTCTTGCCGGTCATCCAATACCATATCGTGTATTGATCAATGATTTCTGGTGTTACACTTTTTGGACGTCATTCACGTGGATCATCTTCAATGCTGGTATGGTCACGTTTAAACTCGGCAGCCCATGTCTTAATTGTCAAAAATGAAGGAGGAGAACACCCATAAACTTTTATGAACTTCGAATGAATTTCTTTTGGTATTAAAACCTTCTTTTACAAAGAATTTTATAGCCTCACGATACTCAATTTTATCCATTTCAAGGGATACAGACAACACTTTTGCTTCAGACAGATGTATAAAACAAACTACTTGATAGAATGACTTGCAATTTCACATGGATGCTTATGACATGGATGTACCAACTTAGAAAAAAAAATCTTGCTGATAGTTTTGCCATCTATGGTCAGGAACTTTTCAAACCACCCTCATAGATGAATAACAGTGAGATAGTGTGCACCTTTGTCTCGGACCTGATTTTCTTCTTGTACTTCTTCAGTTCTAACTGCAGTCTTCCATCTACAACATATAACTGAAGCATTTTGAACAAATTTTATCTTTGCACCTTGTCACAGTGAAAATCTGATCCCACCCATATCTGTTTGTCTCTGCTCATCAAGGTATATTTCAATAACCAAGTGAGTTGATGAGCTGATTTAGCTACTTTTGTAATGTGGCCCCTAAACTTCATCTCCCTATCAACCAACACTCCCAAGTCCCTGTCCTCATCAATCTCCTGGAGTACAGTTCCACCAATGTGGTATACTGCTGCTAATCTTTTCACCCCAAAATGCATATCCTTACATTTTGTCACATTAAATTGACATCCATTCCCCAGAACTCCAATCTATCCAAGTTGTCCTGCAAGATTTTGACATCTTCTGCATTCACTATTGCCCTACCCAACTTTGCATCATCAGCGAACAAATGAACTGTTCCTCTTAGATCCTTCCCTATATTGTTAATGAACAAATTAAACAGCAGTAGTCCAAGAACAGAACCCTGCAGCACACCACTAGTCACAGGCTGTCTTGGACTCTACTCCTGAATAAACTACTCTTTGATATCTCTTCATCAACCACCCACCTATCCATCTCGCCAACCCTAAATCCATTCCCATATATTATAGGTTACGGATTACGGGTAAACCCATTACCCTTGTCTAGTTCAGCCGTCACTGTGTTATAAAACTTGAGCAAGTTACTCAGGCATGATCTACCCTTCACAAAGCCATGCTGTCTCCTGTACAGTATCTCATATTCATCAATCCATTCCTGTATTTTTCCCTTGACTACTTTCTCCAAAACCTTGACAATGACTCCTGATATGCTGATCGGTCGGTAATTTGCAACCATAGTCTTGGATCCTCCTTTATGCAGTGGAACTATTTTCCCCTCTTTCCACACCTTCGGGACTAAACCAGACCCGAGATTCAGATTAAACAACATGGTCAAGGGCACTGATAATTCTTTAGCCGTTTCACGCAAGGCCCGTGCCGATATACCATCCAATCCCACAGACATATTTACATTAAGGTTCTGTAATAGACTATTCACCTCCACTTCATTCATCACAATTCTCGTATAAACTAATGGTTCCTTCATTTTTTAAATGTCGTCACCTGGATGATATATTTCTTGCTCCGTAACTCCACTATATCGGCTGATTCAGTGACCTCCTTACCATTGTCATTCATTTTGCCGTATACAATTTTTTTTGCTTGCAGCATATTGAAAGAACTGTTTGTGATTCTCTTTAGCTTGCATAGCTAGTTTCCTTTCATAATTCGCTTTTGCTTTTTTTACCACACTCATTACCCTTCTGGCCTGCACTTTATACCGCTCGTGTGCCTGCAGGTCACATCTTTCTTTAAATTCCCTCCACAGTTGTTTCTCTTTTTGCAGCTCAAGCTTAATGGTGTTATTCATCCATTTAACCCCTACTTGTTTTACTATTCGGACCCTAGATATACAATCAGCCATAACCTCCTGTAAATGCTCCTTGACCACTTCCCATGCTCTATCGACATCCAGCCCATGCAGTTTTACATGCCATGGCACTGATCCAAGCAATTTCCTAAGCTTGTCATACTTGCCAGCATGGTAATTCCACATATCTTAATCGAAAATTCCACACTTTTAACCACCTCCCAGGTCAAGACCTTATAATCACTCTCACCAATAGGTGGCAGCATGGTCATATTCATTACAGTCAAATTCTCAGACGCTATTACCAGGTCAAGCACTCTCACACCCCTAGTATTTTCAATTACATGCTGGCTCAGATAGTTATCCCTTAATAATTGAATAAAATCCATTTCCTTCCTCACATGTGTCCTCTCCTCCTTCCAATCAATGTTACCATAGTTGAAATCCTCCATAATAATTACCCTCCTTCCACTTATTTCATCAGTTTGTTTATGCATACTATCTTCACCGTCTATTCCATCACCTGGTCTGTAGCAGCACCCAACTGTATATTTTATTCTGCCAGTCTCAATCTCGCACCAAATAGCCTCAAATGAGCTCCTTTCACTATCCTGCAATACAACTTCAATTCTCCTTGGCTGCAGTTCATCAGCTATCATCAATAAACCCCCCCCCCCCCCATTTTATTCTCTCTGTCCCTCCTAAACACTATAACCTACACATTCTATCCCACTAACTATATCATCTTCCGTCAGCCATGTTTCACTAATGCCAATAACCTGTGGCCAGGAAGAGCCAATCAAGGCCAAAAATTCTTCCTTCTTGTTCCTAATACTCCTGGCATTAGTATACATGAAATGCAGTGATCCCTTTGTCCCACCACTATCTTGATGCGTTATTCTAAATGTCCCATTCCCATTTTTTGTCCTTAGTGCTGGCTCGGGTACATTATATACATTCTTACACTCAATTGTCTCACTGATGTTCACATATCCACTCCCTCCTCCCTCCTTGGTAGTTCTAGTTTCCCTGGTTCTGCTCATCCATTTTCACTTCATTCAGCAACACTTTTACCAGTTTCCGCACACGAAATCCATTCAAATGCAGGCCATCCATCTTGTATAAATCCTTTCGCCCATCAAACTCATTCCACACGTTCACTAATTCCACACCACACCATCTGCATAACCTGCGCATAATGTCATTTGCAATTATGGCCCCTTCTAAACTCCTCTCTGTCATACCGTGGCAACTAACTCACCATTATAACTCTGTCACTCTTTTCTTTCGCTACCTTTAACAATACTTTCAAGTCCTCTCTCATAAAAAATTTATCTCCTTTCAATTCATTCGTACCAGCCACAACTATTAATTCTTTCACCCTCTGTTTTTGCGCCCTAATACTCTCACTTACATCCTTAATTTTCGCACGTAAGTATGATTTAGTTAAACTCCCATCTGTCACTCCTCTTAATAACGAGGCGCCATATAACACTCTTTCCTTCATTTCAGAAACTCTCCCACTCTTACACTTATTTTTCCTTTCAAACACTTGTTTATTTATGTTAGCTGAATCACTCTGGAAGGAGTTTTGCAGGTGCTCTAATTGCTGCTGCGCATTTTGTAGCACTGCGTGCAACCTAGCGATCTCACTCCCTACAAATAATTCCTCATTTTTTTCGTCATTCAAACCATTTTCTCCCTCTGTATAGTTGCTTTCACTCTTTCTTTGATCACCACCATCTTGTACAACATCGCAATTCCCTATCAAGCCACTATTTTCACTGACATTCTGGCTTTCTTCAACTATAACTATCTCACAACCTGACACATACTTCAACTCCTCACTTTGCTTACACTTTCTGCACATTCTTCCACCATAGTGACAACTTTCAATCCAAACTCCAGCCTCATTCGGGAATGCATACATCCCACATACATCACATTGGAGTTTTTGAACAAAGGTGTCGTATTTTTGGATGCCATTATCTTACATCGCATTGGTGCCATGTGCTATTCTATGAAACGTATCATTAAAATACTAAATTAAATAAAGCGGAATTCATACCAAAATCACACAGACACAACAAGCTACCAAAATTAGACAATATTACGTTATGATTTAAACCTATATTCTAATTTTCACTCGAATTATACTTAGCTTTTGGGAGCTCTCTGAAAACACTACACACTGTGTAGCCCTCTAGCGGCGACTTAGTGCAGCTAATATTAAGTATATATAAATAAGAGAAGTGAAAACTTCATCGCTAATATCTAAAATAACACTTGTTATGAAATATAATGGAAGAAATCATGAGTTTGTAGATAAAATATTTCAAAAAGTACATTTTCCCCACTTCTGAATAATGTCAATTAGGTGCTGACATATGGCAGTCAACACTACTAACCAGATCCCCCCCCAAAAAAATGAAAAAAAAAAAAAACTAGAAAATTTTCCAAAAATCTTTTCCTAATTAAAATTATTTTTTTTTTTATTTATGTTGTGTCGTGTCTTCTATTTCTATACTACTTATGAATTAGTAGTCACATAAGGTGGAAATACCCTATAGCTCTCGGTAATCATGGCTGCTGTGAATGCAAGGTGAACAAGGTAGAGCTCAGGCGGACCGAGCACTACTTCGTTTGCCCGGGGCAATCCAGAAGAGATTATGTATTTGCTATCGCTGCAGATGCTCAGTCATAGGTCGTATGCAATGCGTAGTGTGTATTCTCAAATTGTCTATTCAACTCGCCCACCCCCCCTCCCCCAAGATTAAATCCCGAGTGCACCACTGCCCTTAACAGAGCAAATTCTGTTAGAACTGCTTGTTCAAAGGTATTAGGTAGCAACCCTATCACTAGACTTTTTCAGCAAAAGGCTAGTAACCTGTCCTGGAAAAATTTCATATACTTTCAAGTTTCAG
This sequence comes from Typopeltis vanoorti, assembly GCF_054136105.1. NCBI lineage: Eukaryota > Metazoa > Arthropoda > Arachnida > Uropygi > Thelyphonidae > Typopeltis > Typopeltis vanoorti. Next base: position 38,473,639 of record NC_143571.1, read on the forward strand.
CCAAAGAAAAGCCAGACTGTCAGGGGAAACGACCATGATTCAGGAAAAAGGTAAAGAAATCTGGAAGAAGGAACATATAATGTAAATTGCAACTTGGAATGTATGGAGCATCACACATAAAGAAGAGGAGGTTGATGAACAACTAAACCAAGTCAGTGTAAAGATATGTATATATAGTAACAGAAACAAAGAAAAAGAAAAAAGGTACCAAACAAACCAATAACTATATGCAATCATTACGGACTAAAAAAACGAGAAGAAATACCAAAGGCAGTTATAATGATACAGAAATATATGAAGAACAGCACTGTATATTATTATTACTAGACTGTGAAAGGCTAATAGAAATTAGACTCAAATCATGAAAAGGTCACATAACAATAATCAGGGCATAATCATTTCCTGATGTTATTTAAAGAAATAATAATAAAAAAAAAACTTAAAGGATTTTTATGGTCCAGTTTTTGAGCACATCGCTTGCAAAATGAATTAAAAGTACTCTTTTCTTCTGATGAATTTGCCAGGAAACCTAGTAAATTTTTTGAAAGAAAATCAACTTCCCATTGCATTCAAGGAAATTTATAAGTTAACAGAACTTGTGATGTTGATTCTGAGCCCTGTTGCTAGTCGAGCATTCTTTTTCAGCTACAAAGAAATACGTATGTATTATAGAAAAAGACAATCACAGGAAAGGCTATGTGGCCTCAGCTTAATCGCTATTGATAAGACATTGATGATGGAACTGAAGGGAAAAAACTTCATTTTATGATGATCTGCTAACACAATTCCTAGGAAAAACATGAGATTGGAACATATGTGTAAATAAGTAAAACGTGTTATTTCAGCCTTTCTTTGATTCATTCCTGAAAAATTATAATTTTCCAAGTGATTAGTTTTTCTGATTTCTGTGTGCATTATATGGGTGTATTTAAAAATCATATCAAAATTCAAATTAACCATGTCTCACTCTAGTATTCATCATCAAATTCCTGCCATGTACCCTCAAGGGGTATACAGGATATGATAGTACTACATGAAAAAAATTACATCATTACTAACTTCCTATCTACAATTTTCCTCCAAATCAGTCTGTTACTTGTCAAGACTCCAACATTATCAGATCTTATATTTCTATCGTCTAAAGCACTTTGTACCGTATCAATCCACCTATATCTTGGTCTTCCTCTGGATCGTTTTGCTGCCAACCTGGCAGAGAACACTTGTTTTGCTAATCTTCCTTCGCCCATTCTGTTTAAGTGACCATACCACCTGAGATTAGCTCTGCTAATGCATTCCTGGATGATTTGCCAATGATAATCTAATCTCACCACAAAGTGTGAACCCTTTGAGAAATGGCATGCGTGAAGCATAGCTATTGTTCAATTGACCTTTATGTATTCCATGTTTAAAATTGTATTAACACGTCTCATTCGCACCGGGGTGTCTACCGTTCCCTTATTTCCTGGCAAGTACTAGCTTTTAGCATAGTATGCAACTACAAGGTTGAGTGGTCGCATTTTCACAAAGCTTTAGTTCCATCCAGACACTTAAACACAATTAGCATTTAAGTGTCTGGATGATATCAAGCTGATTTCAAGTTATATATATATATATATATATATATATATTTATTTTACTTTTCATAAATTGAGTGCTTTCTGTATCCAATGACTATTACAAACAGCTGTTACACATATCTCTGGAAATGAAAATTTGAAAGCAGCTGTTAGACAAATGCCTTTAGTTAGTTTTTCTTTAGTTAGTTTTATTGCCACAATAAATCTGCTCCGTTTGCATAGTCTGCAGGAGTAATGTTTCATTAAGTGTGTCATTCAATTTGTCTTTAATTATGCTAATTGTTCCTAAAAATAGTGCACAAATGTCCTGTATTTAGTGATAAAAAAGCCACTTGTTTTTCTGGCTTCTGCAGTACAGCATCTGTTCAAATTGGAAAGTTTTTTAATGTATAGGGGCATTTTCATTCTGTCTTGGAAACAACAGAAGTAGTAAAAATTTATCAATTCCTAAATAAAAATGAATACTTTTGTGTATTATGAGAGGTTTTTGATCTCCACAAAATACATGTGTGAGATATTTATTATTGATAAGACAGAAGAGCCGCTGACATTAAAAAAAAACAAAACTAGTGAATGTAGGATTCCCAAAAGTATCGATAATTTCAATAATTAAAATTTCATACATATGCCCCAGTAATTAACTATTTGATAATATCCAAATATTTCATCTTAAGTGTCATAAGACATCATCAGTACAGTTATTAAGCAACAATAGGAATTATATAAAAAAAAAACAAAGCACAGTGTGCATGCTTACATTGGAATCCCTCTATATAGACAATAGCGTGTTTAAGGATTAAAAACTATTGGGCTGTAATTAAATTAAAATATAATTGACAAATTTATTTTATACAATTGAGGATAACAATTTCCCAGACTTTTGGGACAGTGAGACAGTTGTTACGGTTAAGATTGGGTCTGTGACCTAAGGCTAGAACGCTTTCTTTATACAAATGTTCATGTTTATATATGGATCTATGTAGCAGATTGGTGTTTTGCCATTGGTTTGTCGTTTGGAGAAGGTAGCAAGTTGTGAATTTGGTTGATTGGTTTAGAGGTAGCAGCGAGTTTGTATTTCTTCATAATTTTTGACGAACATTCAGAGATGCCATATATCAAAGGCATACTATGTATATATATATATATATATATATATATATATATATATATATATTCATTTTTCTAAATTAACTGACTTAAAACTTAAAGAATTATAACACAATGACATTTATTTGAAAAAATGCAACATGTTTCGTCAAGAAGACTTCATCAGGCGATAAGAACATAGAAAGATATTAAAAGACACGAAATTAACATTGACACACTCTAAAGCTATACAATTATAAAGCCTTATACAATTATAATTATACAATTATAATTTCATGTCTTTTAATATCTTTCTATGTTCTTATCGCCCGATGAAGTCATTCTCGACGAAACATGTTGCGTTTTTTCAAATAAATGTCATTGTGTTATAATTCTCGGGTTTTAAGTCAGTTAATTTAGAAAAATGAACATATCCCAACCCCGAGTTAATAGTACTAATCACACACACACACACACACACACACACACACACACACACACACACACATATATATAAGGCAAATATAAATACGCTTGGCAGTGGTCGTGTTATTTAAAGTAGTGCAAGCTAACTTAACCCTGATGCTTTAGATTGCACTACTTAAAATAACAATTAAAATAACCTGAGAGCTTACGAGGATTTTATTCTCTTAAGTTCTCAGGTCAGATTTTGGAAACTTTCATGGTTTCTTCAAACAGTAGGTTTTGAAATAATATTGGATCTTTAATATCCACTATTTCTATGTAATTTATTATACAATTTCTTGGCTTGTGCCATATTTTAAATTTTTCATTTTTTTCTTCTCCCAACTTATCATATATCATATGGATTCATTCAAGTGCCGACAATCTGGAGCATTTGCGTGACCATTTCAGCTGCATGAAAGGAGAAGAAAAAGACCTA